>NC_091751.1:23062413-23362413 GCF_043380555.1 Nothobranchius furzeri | reverse complement strand
ACAGACCAAACTTGATCTGATCTTATCTTCAGCTGGTCTCTCACACATCTTCCTCTCTGTTTAGTATTCAGACCTAGAGAACGCAATCAACACTCTGGTCACCAAGTTCCACGATGCTTCGGCCGACAAAGGTCCAGCTCTGAAGGCCGATGAGTTCAAGGGACTTTTGTCCACTCAGCTGCCAAACCTGATGAAGGTAAGACCTTCAGCAGGGCTGGGTGTGGCGGCACACCTCAGCCTGCAAACAAAGACAGCCAGGAACATGTTCAGCAGTCTGAGACACACACACACACACACACACACACACACACACACACACACACACACACACACACACACACACACACACACACACACACACACACACACACACACACACACACACACACACACACAGACACACACACACACACACACACACACACACACACACACACACACACACACACACACACACATTCTCATTTTGCTAGTAGGTGTGAGGATCATCATTGACTTCCATTCATTTATAATATCCTCACTTTATAGGTGAACAGTGTGACATTGTTTCTCAGTATGTAGTATAGACAAGTGCACACACACACACACACACACACACACACACACACACACACACACAGGCTAAGTTGAATTTCATTTCATTTTCTCCATTACCAGGACTGACCTAGTATCTGCAGAAAGACACCAACAGTGTTTCTTTGTTTCCCTGTGCAAACAACAGGATACTCCAAACATAAAATAAAAAGTATAAAAGATAAAAATTAAAATTAAACTTGAAAATAAAACAAGTAAAACTAAAAAAAGACAGAATTTGGTGCAAAAGCTCCTTTATGTCAGTAAAGAAAAAGGTGAAACTAACGTATGAGATAAAGGCTTGAAACATCTGGCTTTGCATGAAATGAGTGTATCTCATTAGTTTGTTATCTTTTGTTAGAATTGTGATGATTATGGTTCACAGCTGATGAAAACCCCACATTCAGGATCTCAGACAGTTACGATACTGTGAAGAGGTTCGTCATTCTAGACTCAAAGTGTTGCACACTAATCAGCAAATGAATCCAGAAGGAGGCTGGACCTGACCCTCTGAATTGTTGTTCCTACAGGGAGCCGGCTCAGACCAGAATATGGGCGAGATCATGCAGAAGATGGGGGTTGCTGACGGTGAGGGCATCACTTTCAAACACTTCTGGGGCCTGGTCCAGTCTCTAGCCACCTCGCAGCACAGCCTCCTGAGCAGCCAGAGGGCCTCGTCATGTGGCTGCCTGCTTCTGTGAAGTTCAGCCTCCACTCGGCAGCCGGCAGCAGCTCTCCTCCATGTAGCACAGATGTTATCATGCAGTTAAACAGAAGGCCAAAGTTTAACCTTTAGTCTGCCACAGCAACTTGTTCCCAATGTCTCAGTGTCCTGGAAACAAATCCCACTCACGAATAAGGCTGGAAAATCCACTTTTGGTTTATTTATATGACTAATAGTAATGATAACCTCCAAAACAAGCAGCTGCTGTTCTGTCTGCAGGCGGCAGCATGTTCCTGCACCGAGGCTGTGTGTGATGTCATAGGAAGTCGGGCTGAGTCAGAACCAGTGTTGTTTAAAATGTTTTTGTTTGATTTTGTATCAGATATTCATTGATTAAAGTTTTCTTTGGATGCATTAAACCAATACGACTGTTTAATCATCGAATCAGAACGACCAATTCCAATAAACTTGTTGATTCCACCCATGTCATCTTCCTTTGTGTTTATCAGCAAAATATGCGTGATTATTATATGTCTGTTTATTGTTTATGGGGAGGTGTCTATTAGCAGGTAAAAGAGAACAGAGGGTGCTCAGGTGTGTTAATGGCTGCATCCTGTTTAGAGGAAGTGGGGCATGTTTTTACAGAGCATGTGCAGCTGCAGAAGGAGAAACCAGAGTGACTATAGCTTTAACAGAAAACTCATCTCAGGGTAGAGGAAATTTAACTTACTCCTTAACAACTGATGCACACGACCAGATATTAGCTGGTAGATTAACTCTTTGATGCATAATGGTCACTACAGTGGACAGGTACTCAAAATTGTTATTTATTTGTTTTTGCTATTAAGCACAGCTGTTGAAGACTTAATTGCATTTGAGCTCCTCCATTTGGACCTCAGTAAGCCAAGCCACCAGGGACGAAATTTTGATTTCAGAAGTGGGAGGGACACAGCAGGCTTGTGCGGATTTGGGGTGGGGGGTGTTATGTAAAGACCGCTTGACACGTCACGTGCCCATCTCAATAATTTTTCCATCCTTATTGAAGTGCAGATTTGGCTGTTGACAATGGATAGGCCATCGTATTTATTGTTTTGGGTCTTTTTTTATTGTTTTTGGTGCAACATTTTCTAACAGGGAGTGAGATTCCTTTTTTATTTAATTTTTGTTTGTTATTTTTATTCATTTAGAAGTTCTGGTTCTGGACATTTCAATGTTAAATGAAGGTTCATTTGTTGCATTTTAAAGGGTGTACTTGCATTATTATGATATATTAACATTATATTAGTGGTTATTTTGGTCTAGATAATGTTGACAATGATATCGTTTATCATCAACAATTTGTTGGACAAAATATCGTCCAGCAAAATGTGTTACTTTCCCAGGCCTAGTCAAAAGTATAAAAATTATTTATACATAAACGGTCCTCCTGAGATCTGGCCGTTTGTTCATTTGCTGTGTTAGAGGACATGCTGAACTAATGTTTTACACATGATCATCACCCTAACATTTGAGTGTATAAAAACATATTAAATATGTTTTTCCCTTAAAAGTGTTTAAACAGTTGTTGCATTTCAACACACAAAAAATAAATGGAAAAAATAAGATAAAATCTAATGAAAAGTGTACATCTTTGACATTAAGCTTAAAAAAATCTGTTGACGATGATGATACTGTTCATTTTTCAGAGCTTTTTAATGTGAAAATATGCATTGCAATAGATAAGTTTACAATAAAGTTAAATGATAAAAGTTTTGAAGTTACACTTCTACTACTACTACTACTAGTAATAATAATTATGATAATAGTAATAATAAAAATAATAATAATTATAATAATACGAATAAATTGTGTCTGAAGAGTCAGTTATGTGGAGGAGATGAGTTTGTAAAAGTTAGTTTTGAGTATGTTTGTGAAGGAGGAGGTGAGTCTGAGCTTAATGCAGGGGTGTCACATGTTCCAACTTACGTTTTGACTTTGAAAGAAGTCTCTTATATCCACTTTTCGTTTTCTTGACATGCTGCCTCCTGGCTGTGCCTAACTACCAAAGACTCACAAATGAACACTTATTCAAATGTTATGTAATGGAAGCTGAGCTGAGCTCTGATATTACACAGCGTCTAGTTGACGATGTGACTCAGTACCGGTGTTGCCTAGCGGCTCCAAACTAGCAAAACAACGTGAGCACGTTCTGACTGTTTACAACTTGAGTGACAGCAGCAACAGCCAATAATACGTTAGCAAGTATCAGCAGAGCCAATAGATTAGCTTTTGGGTGGGTCTAATAGTAAACCGGTTTCCGTTTCGGTCCTAGTGCTCAACCATATCCATTTAATGGAGCGTAACATTGTTTTTGGACGGAAAAAAGTGCGGGGGACCAAAACTGCCTTTTGAAAAAGTGGGGGGGACATGTCCCACCCGTCCCCCCCAAAATTACGTCCCAGCAAGCCACCATATTTCATGTTCAGAATGCACGCTGTCCACTGAGGTGGAGTCATCGTTCTCGGGTCTAGGTGAGTCCTCCTCCTCAATTAACAATCTTTGGGGTTCTGTGTTCCACAGGTGAGGAGCGGAGAGGTACCAGCTGTGCTCAGTTAATCATTTGGAGCTCGGGTTTAAAAGGAGGATGGAGACACTACTCGAAGCCGGATGATTACTCCAGTATTGGATTACCACCACAACCTTCACCAAACTCTGCTAAGAACCAAGGATCTTCATACACGTCTCATCCTCCTCCACCGCTCCTGCATTTCTCCTCTCTGCTTCCTCACCTCCCGTCCGGCTGGATCGCTATACTTGTCACCTTGGCACCCCGCTTGCCCCGCAGCTCGCTGAGCTAAGAACTCTGAACAATCGCCCACGGCATAATTCACTGGATTTCAGTGCTACTTTAGTTCCCGTTTGTGTAATAAAAGACTTTAATTTCTTACCTCCTGACTCCTGAGCTGATTCTGCATGTCTTGGGTTAAACGCCTTCCACAAGCCATGACAGGTGGACATGTAATAAATTATTTGTAAATTATAAAATTTTACAAAAAAAATTTGTTGAAATTTGTTTCATTCACACCCAAAGACAAATGAAAAAAAAATGTTTAAAAAATCAGGTTGAAGATTTCATAATTCATACATCAAAGGGTTAAAAGCTGCATTAAAAACTTAATTCCAGGTTTGTCCACATCTACATTGTTTATATCGTACAACTGTTTTTGGACGACAAAACGTGCAGGAGACAAAAATTGACTTTGGAAAAAGTGGGAGTGTGTGTGTGTGGGGGGGCACATGTCCCCCCTAATGCGGTGCGATCAGGTGTTACAACGATTACGCAATAGGGGTATGAAGTTGGTGTGGAGGGTAGTCTTAGGGCCGTCAAGGACTTCCTGTTATCTTCAACATAACTTGCTTTTATGCCGATTGAAGCAACGCTCCTTAATTGTTTTTCACTAACCGCACCAAAATGTGTTTGTCCTTCACAGTCCAGCGTGAACTGTCTGGTGATCTGCGCTTCATATCTAAAGGCCAGAAGCTCCGGATCTCTGCCTTGCTCCAGATTGCCTCTCAACTGATTCTGTTTGCAAAAGCAACTCCAAATTTCCTTGTCTACTTCATCTTCATTATTCATTTTTTTCCTGTAGATTTAATGCAAAAGTGTGCTGGGTATGTGTTCACTTTTACATGAATAGGATAGTGCCGTAAAAGGTTTTTGGTAGCTTGAAATAATGTGAGCTCAATTAATCTGAAAGTATGAAAAAGCCATGATACGAGAAAAAAACCTAAACAGAGGGGAAAAAAAGCATAAAACAATAATTGCTATTGTTTAGTAAAAGAATCAAAGGATCCTGAATCGTAATTTAATCGAATCGTAACGTACCTAAGTTGGCACAGCACTAGACAAACAATGGTTTGAGCAGATGTGTTGGTGCATGCAGTGTGTGAGAGGTTCTGGTACATTTGGGCCTCAACACTAATTCAACAGTGTGGGGGACTGAAGGACGAGCAGAGTGTCAAAGACGTTTGACTTTTGTGCGACAGCACGATTGCCAAAAGGTAACTATAGTTGTGAGGTGTTAATTACCTTTTTTAACCGCCTTTATACTACACTCAGCATGACTTCGAATATCGTCGAAAGAGTGGAAAATTGGCTAAAAACGGGCCAAAAGTCTCACAGTGCATGCTTTGCTATCGACTCAGGTGTTTCCTGTAATCAGCAGCATCAGTCAGTCTGCTTATTTAAAGGCTCAAAGGTAGTCACCGTCCTGTTTGGTATCAAGGTGTGTACCACACTGGAAATAGAGGTCAAAATCTCACAAAATGTCTCACAAAATTAGAAAGACTACTCAACAGCATTAAAAGAGAAAGGCTAGAAGACCATCTAAAATTAGCTAAAGGTTGAATACATTCTCAAAGAAGGTAGGCTAGAAGATCGTCTTCAAGCAGCTAAAGGAAAGAAGACCATCTCAAACCAGCTAAGGATTGAAGGCTGGAAGATAATCTCCAAAAACTGAAAGGATAGAACAGTGTTTTTCAACCTTTTTTGAGCCAAGCTACATTTTGTTATTTAAAAAAATTACAAGGCACACCACCAACCAAAAATGTAAAAAATAAAATAGATACTCTGTAGCCACCTGTATTATTAACAATATAGTCATTTTATCCTGAATCTGAATCAATTAAACACTTGAATGAAATGAAATGACTGTTTTCCACCTAAAAGTCATTTCCCCCCTCGCCTCTGACACAGAACTAGTCTGCATGAGATATGGTCTCAAGGTCTCATGCATTTGTTATAAACTGCTTCCTTTCCAGCCCAAGAGAAGAATGAAGAAAAGGACTCTTCTTTTAATAAATCAAAGAACTCTATTTTTAATAAAGCTAATCAAACAAAGTGTTAGTCTATAATAAGATGTGACCAATCTGTGAAATCAAAATATTAATTAATTTATTATAATCCTATAGAATATAATAAGTAATACGACTTTAAATGTTTCCACTAGGACTGATCTCACGTAGCATTAATAGACGACACATTGCTTTTACTGATCCAATCAGAATCTGCCAGATCTGACGGAGGCGTGGTTTTGGTGGTGTTTGGTAAATCTGACATCTTTTCATTCGACCATAAACCAAAACATCCAAAGTATAAAACTATGCCCACGTCATCTTTAATGCCAGTTCAAAGCGTTCTAGAGAGTTGTCGGAGTGGCCAAAAGAGCCAACGACAAGCTGGATAAACCTGTTGCCGTCCCACCTGCTGCAACGGTTCCTTTCAGAATAACAGCTGAACCAACACGACCCCATTTTGTGTCTTGTTAGATGCCGATAAACTGTTGTGGCCCGGAAGTATCTCAAGACTGGTGGTCGGCTGCCACGGCTGTTTCTACAAGCTTCGGCTCCAAATGTCCAAGCTGGCCCTCTACACCTCCTGATCTAACTGGGACTTCCACTAAGGGTACGTAGACCGACGGAATGGAGTCGAATGTGTTTATGAATCTCCTAACCAAAGCTTAGCGCAAAGACATCACCTTCACTTCCCACCAGAACTAATCGTTTCTTCGGATTTGATGGTTCTGAGCAACATCACACATTACACCATTCTCCGTCTCATCCACCTTAGTTACACCATACATTTAGTGTTAAAGTTAGTCTAGTTTTAATTTGTTTAGTAATAAATCTTTAAACTTTTAAAACTTGACTCTCTCTTCCGTTGTCTCTGAGTTAATACGAAGCTGTTATCTAATCCCTGCAATAAAAAGTTCCAATCTTCTGGTTAAAGGTGCCAAAAGATCCATAAGGTTGATTCCATATTTCCTATGGAATCTCACATCTCATGGTTCATTAGATAACATGTGAATTAACCCATTACACACACTAAAAAGTATTTTAATCATCTTTTTATTTCTTCTTTTGAATAGAAAGTGCACTGCACTTCAAAAACAAAGCTGGAACATGAAATTCCACAACAATGTGGTCTTAAACCTTTAGCAAACAATTTCTGTCTTAAAGCCTTCTGTTAGCAGTAATACAGAAAATAATGCTTATTCTCACAGAACCAATGATATACATGGAAAATATTTCACTGTTCCACACAGAGAATTATGACGACTTGCATGTACAAAATGCCAATCTCATTGTTCTTAACTCACTTGGTGTGAAGCCTGTGCCTGTTTGGAACAACACAGCTGATATCCTGGCAGGAATGGAAGAAAGACACACGCGAAGCTCTTCTTCAACCGCTCTCAGTCCCTCTCTGTTTTTAGTTTTTATAGCAGTCAGACTTGAGAAGCTCACTTCACACAGATATGTTGTGGAAAATGGGAGCAATGTCAAAATGGCTTTGTTTGCCAGAATGGGGATCTCTTGGGCAGCAGTCAACCAAAAACTGTCCAAAGGTAGATCAGCAAAGCTTAGCTTTATACCACCATTTTGTCTCAGTTCAGTCAGTTCCTCCTGCTCCTGCAGAGCCGTGTCCTTTCCAAGAACTGCTGGGCTGCATGGGTCCCTAACCCAGTCGACGCATTCAGTGAAGGCTGAAGAGAAATAAAAAGACGTCTTCTCCTCCAGAGTTTTTAAATGTTTGCCTATTATTTCACACAATGCAGCAGTGTGAACATCTTGCCATTTCTTGGTGAGTAGGAACATTTTAAGGTTGCCACTTTCCACATGTTGCTGCCAGAGGTATACCTTTGAACGGAATCCATTTATTTTATCCGTACTTGTGAGCCGGTTTTCATTTCGGCCTTGCATTCGTATGTTCAGTTCATTCAGATGTTGAAAAATATCCGCCAGGTATGTCAGCTTTGCACACCACTCATCATTTGAAAGCAGCTTTGCGTAATCGGACCCCTCATTTGTCAAAAACAATCTAAGTTCCTCCCGCAGCTCATACACACGAGCCAGCAACTTGCCGCGCGACAACCATCGGACTTCTGTATGGAACAGCAAGGCCTTATGCTCCGCCAGGGGCGTGTCCAGGGAGTGGCCTGGGGTAGCACATGCCACCCTTGGAATCTGATTGGCCACCCCAGGTGCTGCCACACTAATTTACCTTTAAATAGGCTTTTCATTGTCCACAAAAGGCTTGGGGGTAAAACAAAAGAAGCATAACCATTGGTGCTACCCATGCACAAAATTGTGCCTCACCTGGGCCACCCCATTTTAAAAGATCTGAACACGCCACTGTGCTCCGCTCCCAGTTCTTCACACAAAGAAGCAAATATGCGGCTTTTCACAGGTCGTGTCTTTACAACG
The DNA here is from genome assembly GCF_043380555.1 of Nothobranchius furzeri. NCBI lineage: Eukaryota > Metazoa > Chordata > Actinopteri > Cyprinodontiformes > Nothobranchiidae > Nothobranchius > Nothobranchius furzeri. Next base: position 23,353,934 of record NC_091751.1, on the reverse strand, counting down.
TTTACCATGTGCACAACATCATTCAGCACAGGGGCTAGCTCTTCTGGTAAAGTCTCAGCCATGACGGCCTCACGGTGTAAGAAACAGTGCGTAACAATCACATCTGGGTTTCTTTCCTTCACTCTGCTCACAAAGCCTTTAGTGCGCCCGACCATGGCTGCGGCTCCATCCGTGCAGACACTCGTACAGTTTTCCCACTTAAGTCCTCCTTGTTCAAGAAATTCTGATGTGACCCAAAACATTTCCTCTCCTGTTGTCTTTTCTGGCAACACTCTGCAAAATAGGAAGTTTTCTCTTATTGACTTATTGACTCCATCCACAAAACACACATTCATTGACCAACAGTTGAGCATGTCCACTAATATCTGTACACTCGTCAAGTTGCAACGCAAATTTCTCAGCGATACGGATCTTTTCCAAAACCACTCTTTCGATGCCAGCAGACATGTCATCAATAGAATATAGAAAATAGCAGTGAAAATAGCTCTTTTATCCCCGTTGTCTTGCTTTCATTTTTTCGTTCTGCCGAGGACCCATGAGTCGACCGGAAAGGGAGGAGACTTAGGCTCCCTATATTATCCATGGTCCCCATCTGCCTGGACCTAACATCTGGAACATGTTTCTCTGACAGCTGGTAAGCAACTATCTATTTGCAATTCCACCTGCTGATTTTTGCATCAAACACCACACATAAGCAAGATGAATCTGCACACAAAGAAATTAAAGAGACTTTAAAAATCACTCATGAATAAAAAATATTAGAGTTTTTCATTGTGATGAAGAGAAGGTGAGCACCCTCTATTCAACTTCTTTCCTTCAGGCGTACCTCGGAAAAAGTCCAGGTAAGAGGAGAAGACGTACTTATTCATGACTTTGATCCTCCCAAAGATCTCTAGCTCGGTCTGGTCATTACGACTGGCTGCATCCATCACTTGTTTTGATCTAATGTACAGATCATTTTCCTTTGCAACCACCTGGTCCAACCAGATCTGTCTGTTCTGAGGGGCCAGCTCATAATTATCCACAGTGCAGCCGTAGAACCCTCGTTTTAGCGGCTCGGGCCAAGGCTGGTTTGTTACCATGGGGTGGTCTTCTCCCATAAAGGCTGTGCACAGGTGGCTGTCCATACCCTGAGAATGTCCTACCTCACATCCAATTACACTCATCAAGGAAAGAGAAAAGATCCTAAAGTTCTGCACTGAGGCTGAGAACACAGCTGTCATGAAGTAACGCCCCCACCTCTCACAGTTGTAGGAGCACTGCTGCAACTGAAAGGTCTGACGACAAAAGCCATTGAACTTGGAGGCTTTGAGACCGTGCTGCAGCTCCTGAAGAGAAGCCTCCATTTGCTCATCAGCAAAGGTCAGACGGAAGAGCGCCATTTCTGCCTGGCTGTCACTTCTCATGAACTTCCCCTCCAAACTCACACTGAGATTCGTCTTGTGCACTTTGTTAATACATTCATTCAGTACATAGTACAGGTCTGAAGTGACTTCTTCTCTGGCGTTAAATCTTATCTCCACTAGCAGATCCTGGATGTTGGAGATGTGCTTCAGGACGACGTTCTCCTCCACTGTCAGTTCCTTCAGCCAAACAGCTTTTAGGTGACCTTTGTCAGGATCATAATCAGGAGCACGCCTTTTCTCGTTCTCCTCAAAGAACAGGCTCCAGGTGAGGCCCTCCAAGCAGTCAATAGACTGGTACTTTTTGTGCAGCTCCATTGGTACAAACATTTGAGGGTGCCTCGGCCATTCCAAGGTTTGAACATACAACATACTTCCTTCATAATTTGGAAGATTTGGACCTGTACAGCCAAGTGTTCTTTTAATCAACAGGTCACCTCTCAAGTTTAGTTGAGCAACAACTCCAGTGCTGTGGTCATGAGATCTCCAGAACCCATCTCTTCCCGTCACAATCACCCCATCAGAGGTAACGGACACCAGAGTAGTGTGGACGAGCAGCTTTGCTTCCACTCGGAGGGAGTGGAGAATTTCTAACACTTTCAGAATAAAGTGCTGGTCCTCTCCTAGGTTGCAGCTGATGAGGCTGATGATGTCAATGTGACCAGACAGGATTTCAGTCCTCAAAGTAGATACCAGTCTACCAATTTCTTCTGGACCATATCCAGCAAACTTTAATGCTCCTGTGGTGGTCCTGCTGCCATGACCAACCAGTACAAGATCATTGTTCACAGAGGAGTACATCTGATCCCCACGCAGAACTTGCACTGCCCCCTGGTGGTATCTTATGAGGGTTGATTCAGCCGGATGCCTCTCAAACAGGCGAGAAGCTGATTGGATCACTGCAGGGTCGTCCTCCTCAATAACTATAGTCCGATGTTTGTGTTCATGGTCTTGTTCCCTAAAGGTCACATGACACAGAGAGAGATCAGTTCTGTCTACATGTTGTTGCCTTTTCCCACTAGTACCTAATCAGCACGGCTCAGCTTGGGTCTGCATGGTTTTAAACCTTTTCCAGTACGAGTCAATGATTGGTGCCCCTTTCCTGAACCCAACTTCAATGTGGTTACTAGCATACCAAGCCGGGCAAATATGTGACATCAGAAAACTGTCAGTCACTGATTGGCTATGGGGTGGAGTCATTCACAGTATCCTGCACTTCCACCAGCTTATATTTCCTGTTCTCTTCTTACATAAAGCAACAAAGACAATGGTTGTGTACGGGTCACCGTGTGCTTCGTTCTCTCTCTCTCTCTCTCTCTCTCTCTCTCTCTCTCTCTCTCTCTCTCTCTCTCTCTCTCTCTCTCTCTCTCTCTCTCTCTCACACTCACACTCACACTCTCACACACACACACACACACACACACACACACACACACACACACACACACACACACACACACACACACACACACACACACACACACACACACACACACACACACACACCACCTCCTGCTACTCCTAGAGTCATTTTTCAGTTGCAGTGGAAAACCACCTGAGCCGTGTCAAGTCGGGGTGAGCCGCACTGAGAAAGCACTAGTGGAAAAGGGGCATTAGATGTGCACCAATCCTATAAAGCTCACCTGACAAGTTTCATGTCCAGGTCTAGTGTACAATACACTCTAAATTATGTCTTAGTCGTTAAAAACAAATTAAAACAACATTCAGGTTCCTTAGAAAGAAGTGAGGATCAGGCAGACCTCATCCACTCTCTGGGCCCTGCCACCAAAGAGCTTTTTGGCCGCCTCAGTGACCAGAAATTAGAGCCCAAACATCGCTTCCTCACTAGAAGACACATTGAAAGGTTCGAGGAGGTCTTCAAAATACTCCGCTTATCAAAGTTGATGTCCGTGGACATGTGGACGCATTACTTCAGAGAGTTCTTCCAGACCTGACTTTTAATTACATGACTCATCTAATACACGTTGAATAACATCTTCCATATTTTACTTTTGATTTTTTTTGTACTTACAGCTGGACAGAAAACACAGAAATGTCCTATTATTTCCTCTCTGTTACCTTTTTTTATCTTTACTGTGTAAAACCCAACATTGCAGCTTAATGATAATGTTAGCAGCACCTAACAGCCTGGGGTGCATGTCAGTCAAACGTGTTAAAAACGTCATTCTGAATAAATAAGGAGTTACCTGTTCAATGGGAGTGAGCTAGACTGGCGGCTCCAAACATTCTGATCTGGAATTATAAAACAAAGCTGATATTCATCATGCAGTTGTTCCAATGACCGCTAGAGGGTGTAGCTGACTGAACAGAGGACAGACTGAAGCTTCTGTCCCAGTTTCAGGGTTGGTCCTTCCTCTAACCTGTTCACACGTGCTACTGTGGCTCTTTTAAGGTATCTGAAACAAAAACCAATCGGACCACTTCCTGAAGGGGCACCTGCTGTGTGCTGATTGGTCAGTCCCTTTGACTGATTGGTACCTCACTTTGCCTTGAATCAAACATGGAAACAGCAGCTCCAAGTTGTATCACAGCAATAACTTCGTTAGGTCATGTTGCTGATTAAAAATTAAAAAATGTTCTTTCTTTGTTTCAGATCTCAAAAGATAATCTCTAATTTCTAACTTAAATTTTGAAATTCTGTAATGCAATTTTAAATTCTGATGTAGTTGGAGCCTCAACGCCAGGGGCTGGGACCCCACCATGGGTCTGAAACAAGCAACAGAAATATAAAAAACACCTAAACATCTAGTTCGTAATAAAATATTCTTACCATAACTGAGGTGAAAGCTAAATATCAACCAATCAATCAACATTGTTTATTTGGTTATTTTAACGACAAGAAAAGGGGGAAAAAACACAATAATATAATTTACAAGTAGAATAACCAAAAGGTGTAGGCTGAAGCCTAGCTTTTATGGCTAACCTATTTACAAAATCTATTTTATACACAGAATGATAGGAAAAAATGAATAAAAATATAAAAATTGTAATAATAATAACGAACGAGAACAAAAATACATCAGCAAAAAATAAATTAAAATTTAAACACATTAAAAATGATAAATTTATAAATATTTAAAAAATAATAACCATATGAATGTAATTTGTTTTAAATAAGCTGAGGCAGTGTGTTTTCTTTGTTCCCTCCTTTATTTAGCTTTATTGTCCAGCCAGCAACATTAACGTTAATAATAGAAAACGTTCTGGCTTGATCATATTGTCCTTTATGTTAAAAACTGACACAGAGGCAGCTCCTCCTGATGTCAAAACTAATTGTCTCAGAGAATAAATGCTCCAAATAAAGTGACATTAAAAAGTCAGCACGTGTGCTCTGTCATCTTTGTGTAATGATCTTACCAGACGACAGTCCTGCTGCCAAACACAACAGGAAAATAAAACCAGTACATGTGTGTGGTTCCATGGTGCCGCGGGATCCGGAGTGAGCATCAGAACGGAGCTTTGAGTCGTATCTGAGCCCACATTTGGCTAGACAAGGATGGAAATGAGTTTATCAGCTACATATTCAAACGTCATACTGGTTCGGTTGTGAGTTTAAATTATTACCACATAAGGTGTGACAGAAGATCAAACATCTCCCCTGATCACGTGTTGCAAAAACCCATCAGCTGTTTTCTCTAGGAGTTGGTGAGTTTAAAATTCACTGACCCCCACCTTCCATGTTGGATCCTGCAGGATAAGGGGTTGCTTCAGCTCAACGACTTTTACAAAAGAAACACATTCGATTCCAGAGCTTGCTTAAGATTCAGGCCAAGTTTGGTCCAAATAAGACAATTGCTTTTGTTGTTTCCCCAATAATCCACCAGATCAATAACTGACTCCCTGTTCACCCTGAACCCCACCCAGAGGCATTCATTGTTTTTGGTATTTTGTGCTTTTGCTTCTCATAATGCAGCAAAGTTGATTCATCTTAAGCAGATCTGATCAGATAGTAGATAATCAGTGGGTCTTCCATAGTTGCTATGGTTCCATGTAATGTAAGATTCTTTTTTAGAGCACCATTCAAATTTCCAAGCTAACCTTTGGCTGCTGCCAGCCAACCACACTCACATGTTCTGGGCCTGTCCAACACTTGTCAGAGCTAAGGTGTGGAGCGCCAAAAACCATTTTGCAAAGATTATTTCTGATTTTAATGGGTCACTCTGAGTTTTTAATGCAGGTTGAACATGAAAATAGTCTCCTACATCTATCTCCTGCATTAGCTTCTGATGGAAAACAGACGGTGAAACTCTAGGATTAGAAAAGCCTGTCAGATCTACGTCACACTGTCGCTTAACATTCATGGAAGGTTAACGGGGAAGGTTGTTGTTGGTTTAGCGTACAGGAAACAGCAGAGAACATCTTGGCTAGTAGAAGTTAACCGTTAGCATTAGAAACTCCACCACACAGCATAACTCCTTCAGGCTTGTGTTATTTGTGGAGGTAAAACATCAATGTTGCAGAGCAAACATTCAAAAGTGACTTGACAAGAAAGTGATCGCTTATTCCTCACTAAGGTCCCAACTGGGACCTCCATCAGTCCTCTGGTGAGAGGTGTGGGACACCTTGGACAGACCTCCAATTAACCAAGTTTTTTTTTATCCATGGGAGGAAGCCAAAGTACCTGGAAAAACTCATGCGGACATGGCAAGAACGTACTAGCTCCATGGATGTGCTAGCTCCGTCACCATCATCATCATCATCATCATCATCATCATCATCATTATTGTTATTATTACTTTTATTAATAAGTTCGCAGTTTGCTATAAATATAGTTTGAGTGGGATACAAAAGAGTAAAGTCTTAGTGAAACAAGTCAAAATCTACAGTTTTAAGGTTTTATTACATTTGAGTTTGACATGAAATTTTGATGATTTTTAAACTTTTGTTGTTTGAAAACTTTAAAGTATTTAATTGTATTAACATAGAGTTAAATAAAGCAGATGCGCAGATTATACTTTTTAATATACGGCAACATTTGTTTGCAATGGAAGAAATGATCTGCTTTTTAGTTGTTGTTCAAGTTTCAACATTTAGTTGAGTTTAGAAAAAGACCAAGAACATTTTTAAACCTAAATCAGAAATATCAGAATGTAAACCAGATTAAGATTAAACCTTTGGCTTTATGCACTTAACATAAAGTAAAGAAACACATCAGATCTATGTTCTATTTGAACCTGTAATGAATTCTAGCTGACACCAGAGAGAATTAGAACAAGAACGTGAACAGGAGATGCCAGCAGACCCTCAAAGACATAAAACAAAATCCAGTAGGTTAGGGAGCTTCATGAGACACAGCAATGGGTTTCCCTCACTCCACAAATAGGTCTTTATCTGTGATTATACACTCAACAAAAATATAAATGCAACACCTTTGTTTCTGCTTCGATTTTTCATGAGATGGACTTAAAGATCTAAAATTCATTCCAGATACACAATATTACCATTTCTCACAAACATTGTTCACAAATCAGTTTAAATGTGTGATAGTGAGCACTTCTGCTTTGCTGAGATAATCCATCCCACCTCACAGGTGTGCCACATCAAGATGCTGATCTGACATCATGAATAGTGCACAGGTGTACCTTATACTGCCCACAATAAAAGGCCACCCTGGAATGTGCAGTTTTTTGCTTTACTGGGGGTCTGGGACCACCATTTGCCTCATGCAGTGCAACACATCATCTTCACATAGAGTTTATCAGATTGTCAATTGTGGCCTGTGGAATGTTGGTCCACTCCACTTCAATGGCTGTGTGAAGTTGTTGGATATTAGTGGGAACTGGTACACGCTGTCGTGCACTCCATTCAAGCACATGGGGCCGTGCATTATCTTGCTGAAACATGAGGTGATGTTCATGGATGTACGGCACAACAATGGGCCTCAGGATCTCATCACGGTATCCCTGTGCATTCAAAATGCCATCAATAAAATGCACCTGTGTTCTTCATCCATAACAGATGCCTGCCCATACCATAACCCCACCACCACCATAGGCCACTCGATCCACAACATTGACATCAGCAAAGCGCTCACCCACACGACGCCACACACGCTATCTGCCATCTGCCCTGAACAATGTAAACCGAGATTCATCCGTGAAGAAAACACCTCTCCAATGTGCCAGACGCCATCAAATGTGAGCATTTGCCCACTCAAGTCTGTTACGGCGACTACCTGGAGTCAGGTCAAGACCCCGATGAGGACGACGAGCATGCAGTTGAGCTTCCCTGAGACGATTTCTGACAGTTTGTGCAGAAATTGTTTGGTTATGCAAACCAATTGTTTCAGCAGCTGTCTGAGTGGCTGGTCTCAGACGATCTTGGAGGTGAACCTGCTGGATGTGGAGGTCCTGGGCTGGTGTGGTTACACATTGTCTGTGGCTGTGAGGCCGGTTGGATGTACTGCCATATTCTCTGAAACGCCTTTGGAGACAGCTTATGGTGGAGAAATGAACATTCAATGCACGAGCAACAGATCTTGTTGACATTCCTGCTGTCAGCATGCCAATTGCAGGCTCCCTCAATGCTTGTGGCATCTGTGGCATTTTGCTGTGAGACAAAACTGCACATTCCAGGGTGGCCTTTTATTGTGGGCAGTATAAGGTACACCTGTGCACTACTCATGATGTCGGATCAGCATCTTGATGTGGCACACCTGTGAGGTGGGATGGATTATCTCGGCAAAGCACAGGTGCTCACTATCACACGTTTAGACTGATTTGTGAACAACGTTTGTGAGAAATGGTAATATTGTGTATCTGGAATGAATTTTAGATCTTTAAGTGCATCTCATGAAAAATCGGAGCCGAAACAAAGGATCCCGGATGGGTCTATGATGTTGTTGACCTCTTTTAACCTTTTGAGCTCTACAGCATTGCATTCTCACACAGGCTTCGTGAGGCAGCTCCACCATGTGTCAGCATCCTCATGTTTGACGCTAGGAGGCACACAACCTGTTACCACATGGCTATTTCCAGGTCACTGCTAATCCTCTGCAAGCTTATTTCTCCTGCTTAGCATCTTACCAGGTGTAGGTCTCGCCGTGCTAACAAATCAGTTCTATCGAAGGGTTCTTCTTCTCTGTAGCTGAAACCTCACACCATCTGAGGTTAGATTCATTGCAAAACTTTAAAACTGTGCTGTTACTGTCAGGATGAAGCTGGATGAAGACTAAGTAGAGGTGACTTTAGGTCGGAAGAGCCAAGGTTTTAGTAACTTGTGAAGTCATCTGACTGGAACCTCTCCGGGGCCTGCAGGATGGGTTCACAGGTCATTCTAGTAAGAGAACGCATTGAAACAACTGGTGGGACTCACTGGTGAACATCAGGATCCAGTAGACCGTCCCCAGGAAGACCAGGTAACCCACACAGATTACACGCTGGAACCCAAACTAAATATTTTAGCTTATGGTAGGGTGACCAGATCTGTGCCTACCGATGATGTCACACTATGGCAATGCCACACAAACCACATTAGGACTCATTTTTCCCCAGGTGAAAAGGTAAAATTAATATCATTTTCTGCCAACAAAAAGGCTCTAAAACAATTCGTATGTAAATATTTAGCTTATTAATTGCAAAATAAAATTTTTCTGCTGCTTTAGTGCTGCAACAACATTATAGTAATAAGAAATTATAATACATTTTGTTTTACTACAGCATCGGTAAGCTGCCTGTGCACAGATTATCAAGGATGCTTGTTTCAGCTGTGAGATTAGACGATATGGTGAATGAAAAAAAAGAAGTTTGTCATGGACTCCATGGGAACTTTCAGAGAATCCACAAATAGTGGCTTTCAAATGGATTTGTTACTGACAGATTTGTGTGAGTTTAGAAAAGAAGCAGATGAGACATCGTGTCCGACAATTTTGTTTTTCGTCGGACAATATTAGAACATGTCAGTGATGTCTGAGGTGTTTTTACGAACACTGTATAATTAACACTCCTGGACAGGGTAGGAATTACACAGAGGCTTTTGGGGAACCCAGTTATGGGGGGGTTCCGTTTTGCCTTGACCCCCAAAATGCCTTTAAATGGCCCTGGGTGTGTGACTGAGTTTTAAAGGTGATCTGAATTGTATCAGATGTATAAATATGACATGTGTGTAACTTATTGTTTTATACAGGTAAAAATGTGTAGTGGAGATAAATACCCAGATTTACTTTCAAACATTTAGCTTTGTTTTCTTGTTTTTATGTGACTATTTTCCTGTCCTGTCTGTCTCTTCCTGCATCTCCTCTAAATTCTCCAGAAAAACTGCTGCCTGCATTCTTACTTTTTCACCTCATCAGTTACTTCTGAGCAGATCAAAGGGATCTCCTGACCGCAAAGAGGAGTGCGCTTATCTGCACACGATGAGCGGAGCGCGTCAGGAACGATTAAAAGACTACCAGAGTACCAGATGATATAAACAGATAGGAACGATCATGAGTTAATAGTAATGTTTTGTTGCACCACCTTGAGAATGTATCGTGCGCCGGATGCAGCGGGCGCACCAACGATCAGCGCTCTGCGTCGTCTCCGCTCCACAGAATCCCGCTACGTTGCGAGTCCATAAATATTGTAATATAGGCAGAAACTGGATCTTTCCCTGAAATATATCTAGCCATAACTCGATCCCTGCTCCTGGATGAAAAACCGGACATTTTGATCAATGTAGGACGCCCCGGACAGAGAGTGAAAAGTGGACATGTCCGGGGGAAAGAAAACGTATGATCACCCTAGCTTATGGCAGCTTACAGAGCTCCATTTTACCAATATGTTCTAGATAGCTTATTTAGCTAACATGCTAATGTGGTCTGGTGGAGAAACAAGGGCACGGGCCGCGCGGTATCTGATCCCCAGACTCATGGGTGAGAGTCACGGGCACTAACCATCCATCCATCTTCTGAACCCGCTGTGTCCACGTAGGGTCGGGGGGGGGGGGGGGGGGGGGGGGGGGCTGGTGCCTATCTCCCGCAGTCAACGGGCAAGTAGGCAGGGTACACCCTGGACAGAGAGCCAGTCCATCACAGGGTAACACACAGACACACAGGACAAACAATCATGCGCACACACTCACACCTAAGGACAATTTAGACACACCAATCAACCTAACAGTCATGTTTTTGGACTGTGGGAGGAAGCCGGAGTACCCGGAGAGAACCCACGCATGCACAGGGAGAACATGCAAACTCCATGCAGAAAGATCCCAGGCCGGGAATCGAACCCAGTGTCATGTTGGGCTGTAGCTTTTTGACCCACGACATGCAGAATCACACACTGAGACAAAGTATGTAAAAAAAGGTTTATTTATGTACGATGGGAGGTGATGATGGTCTGAGTTCGGGTGGTTCCGGTAGAGTTCTAGAGCAGAGACAGGAGTGAGTATTCGCAGACTGACCATGTAAGGAATATGAGTTAGTAGCTTACGGTTTCCTGGTTGTTGGTAAAGGCATAGAGAGGGGGGAGGCAAGTCATGGCTGGCTGAGCTGGTCGGGTGAGTGTCAGGTGTGGCTGGGAGCTGAGCACCAGAGTTCGGGTTGTCCAGGTTGGCAGGTGGGGGTAGGAGAGCAGGAGGTCAGGGGCGAGTGACGGGCTGGCAGGCAGGGTTGAAATCCGGTGAGTCTATTTTCAGATGGTGGAGGTTTGGTTGGAGGAAGAGAAGCTCAGGCAAGGTACTGGCACGAGTTCTACCCAATGTTGAGTATCATCCGGCACTGATGAGTTGTCCCGATGCTCCTTAAATCCCCTGGCCACTGATGAGCAGATAGGCAGCAGCTTCTCTCCAGGCACACCCACCTGCACACAGAAAAAACTCAGCACAACACAGAATTAGACTCAGCACAGACCATGACACCCAGGACCAATCAGCCAAAGGGACATCCCCGTGGCCAAGCAGCAAGGCCGCATGATCAATCAGGATACTCGCCCTGTCACACTAAAGTTTAAAAGCTCTTCTCGGAGTGTTTCATTGATCACTGCTGGGGCTGCATGGTGGTGAAGGTTGGCCAGGACTCCTTTGAAAATTTGGTTTTTAATCTCAATGGGACCTTCCTGGTTAAATAAAGAATAAATAAAAATAAACAGTAATAATGATGATATTATTATTTTTATTGGGATTGGTGCAGAAATGCTGGGTGAGGGATCTGGACCATCTCACCAGGGTAAATCCAGGTTCTTCTCTGTGTTCTTGGGTCTCCAGGAAGATTTTAGAAGGTTTGATGAGTTCATCTGAACTTTTCTTCCCAGACTATATGAAACATGTCTGTAAACCAAACACAGCCATGCCTGGCCCTGACTCTGGGTCCTGGACTCCTGGCAGAACCAGGCAGTGACGTCACCCTCGGGGAGTGCAGGTCCAACTGGAGCTGAGTCTTTACGGGACTCGAACTCGTGTTTCTGGTCATAAGGTGGCCCCGGAGCCGCAGATTGCAGACCTGTTGTTGTTCTTCTCCAGGGGTGTCTCTCTCTATGACAACTTCCGGTTCCCCTACAGCCCCCACAGATGTGCTCGTTCCCGGTAAACACAAAGCGACTTCGCAGCTAACGGAGGATGGACAGAAACCGGAGCGGTAACGGGAGCGGTAAGGAGCCCTGCTCAGACAACTGACCGCCTTTCACACGTTTCAGCCGGCTAAGAGTTTCACAGAAGCTACAGCTGGTTTCACTAAACACCGACAGCTCAGAGTTAGCTTTTCCTCACGTTAAACGGTGCTGCTCTCTCTCTCGGTAATAACCAGGTTAAAGGCTGTGGTGCGTTTAAGTACTGTGGTTAACTGCTAAACTCACGTGTTCGATCAGACGAACTTAAACCACACACAGCGATGCCCCCCACACATTCACTCATTCACCAACATTCATGCTGAGCTTTTCACTTCCACTGTGTTTACGTCACTCTCACGGAGATCATCGTTAACGGCACGGTTCCGATAGATAGATAGATAGATAGATAGATAGATAGATAGATAGATAGAGAGATAGAGAGATAGAGAGATAGAGAGATAGATAGATGATAGATGATAGATAGATAGATAGATAGATAGATAGATAGATAGATAGATAGATAGATAGGAGGATGTTGGATGGATGGATGAGAAGATGATGAAGGTATGGTTGAGTGAATAATGGATGGATGAATGGATGAGAAGATGATGAAGGTATGGTTGAAAGGATGATGGATGGATGAGAGGACGCTGGATGGATGGATGAGTGGATGGTGGTGGTATGGTTGAGAGGATGATGGATGGATGGATGGATGAGTGGATGATGGATGGATGGATGAGAGGGTGGTGGATGCATGAGAGGATGATGGAGGTATGGTTGAGAGGATGGTGGATGGAAGAGTGGATGATGGATGGATGGATGGATGGATGAGAAGATGATGAATATATGGTTGAGAGGATGATGGATGGATGGATGGATGGATGAGTGGATGAGTGGATGATGGTGGTATGGTTGAGAGGATGATGGATGGATGGATGGATGAGAGGATGGTGGATGGATGAGAGGATGATGGAGGTATGGTTGAGAGGATGGTGGATGGATGGATGAGAGGATGATGGATGGATGGATGGATGGATGGATGGATGAGAGGATGGTGGATGGATGAGAGGATAATGGAGGAATGGTTGAGAGAATGGTGGATGGATGGATGGATGAGAGGATGGTGGATGGATGAGAGGATAATGGAGGAATGGTTGAGAGAATGGTGGATGGATAGATGAGAGGATGGTGGTGGTATGGTTGACAGGATGAGGATGGATGGATGAGTGGATGATGGATGGATGAGAGGATGGTGGTGGTATGGTTGACAGGATGATGGATGGATGGATGAGTGGATGATGGATGGATGAGAGGATGGTGGTGGTATGGTTGAGAGGATGATGGATGGATGGATGGATGGATGAGTGGATGAGAGGATGGTAGATGGATGAGAGGATGATGGATGGATGGATGAGTGGATGAGAGGATGGTAGATGGATGAGAGGATGATGGAGGTATGGTTGAGAGGATGGTGGATGGAAGAGTGGACTATGGATGGATGAGAGGATGGATATTATCAGTATTGATCCATTGGAGTACCAGATGAAGACCTGTTTGAGGACAGTCCTTGAATCTCCTTCCTTTGTTCTGATGAAACGAGAATGGAGGGACATCATTGCTGCTTTTACATTCAGTTAAGCAGCAAAAACAAATCTGTTGCTTGTAAAAACTCTGACCTAATTAAAAACAAAGCTCTAATTCCAGATTATCTGCAGCTGACTGGGCTAACGCTCATATTTCTGATAGAATTAGGATTAATCTATTAATCAGAGTGAAGTCAAGTTACTCAGCTGTTATCTGCTGCTCTTCCCTGCTTATAAAGTCTCTTCAACACAACTATATGTTTAAGGGTCCATCTAAACATGAGACAGCCCCGGTGTTCATCAGACCCATACAGATACGTTCTGATCCCTCTTATCAACCGTCGTCATTCATTCATGTCCTCAGGTGGTCTGAGAGGTCTTCTGAGTTCTTTTGTCTTTCAGAAATGTCCAGATGTGTGTTTGGTCTGTTTGTTGCTTCAGCTGCACTGACTGTCCACACACACACACACACACACACACACACACACACACACACACACACACACACACACACACACACACATTTGCTGATAAAGAAAATCTATTTGAAAACAAGTCTATAAGTTAAAGCTGTGATATTAAATTTGGAAAACAAAACAGCTTCAAACATGTTTTCATACCGCTTAACAACATTCTAACACAGTATAAATTTAAATATATTGTTAAGATTTAAAAAGCAAATTGCAGGTTAGAGACTCCCATGAACCCATGTTTAGAGAAACCGAATAGAAACTCATTTGAAACATTTTTTACACATACATAAATTATTTAGGCTTTTAGAGTCATTTTTGTGAGAACGTTTTTCATTTTTTGGCCAAACCAAGTGACATCATGTGAGGGAGTCCTGTTAGCTTTAATCCAGTGGAAAATATAGGTTATAATGCCGGCGCTGACACAGAGGAAACTTTAAATGTTTACAATTATACTCATGATGGACCAAAACCATGAAGTTATGAGTTTGCTGCACGCCCCAGAGGGCAGAGACAAACCAGAGGGAGAAACCATCGGTCAAAGCAGAGAGATAAAGGAGGAGCATTAGCGAGGGGGCAGCAGGTGTCTGGTGAGTTAACCATGTTAGCTTAAACTCGTGTGCTAACATCACAATATTGTACTGATTACTATCATGTACCAGACAATTAAAATAGTATCGGTCAGTTAATATAATATTAATACTAATGAGCGTCTGTCAGCGGTCTCATACTCGCTAATATCCGTTCATGTATCATAGTTTAGCTTAGGCCCTGTCCACACGTAGCCGGGGATCTGCCAAAACGTAGATATTTTTCTACGTTTTGGCCTGTCATCCACACGAAAACTGATATTTTTAAAAACTCCGGCCAAAGTGAAGATCTGGGTTTTCTCCGTGTGGACGGACAAAACCGGAGTTTTAAGGTCCGCAACGTCCCTTTCCGCGACAAAAATTGCTGACATCACGTGTGCGACCTGTGTTTACACTAGCCGACAGCATGGATGCCCTCAGAGCTGCGCTCGCTTTATCAATTGTCCAAGCGCTTTTTGCTTGTTTGTTTTTGCAAGCGGAATTACTGCTCCTTGTGGAAGACCACAGACGAAGGACGAGGTTAAGTGCAGGGGAAGTACTGCCGCCTACAGGTCTGGCATGTCCTTAACAACGTATTTATCCGGGTACGTGTGGACAGAGTTTTTTTTTTAACGAGGTGGTGTGGATGCAAGTTTTTGGAGGGGCGGATATTAGTTTTTTTAAAAACCCGGCTACGTGTGGACTAGGCCTTAGAGAGAGCAAGAGCCTGTCATCTGGTTCTGGAGCTCATGCGGGCTTCTGTGAGCTGGATCCGACCCAGACACCAGCAAGCCAGTTGAACTGATATTTTTAAAAGCTGCACACAATCCTTCCCTAGAGGTCCACGGTGGTTCTGATCTGGTTCCGACCCAGAAAGCTTGCTCGGCTGGTCCGCCGAACTGAGAGAGAGAGACACCTGTGATCCGGTTCTGGAGCTCATGCGGGCTCATGTGAGCTTGATTTGACCCAAACACGAGCGAGACAGTCGAGCTGGTATTTTTAAAAGCCGCGCATCCTCTCCTGGTGGTCCAGGCAGGCAGTTCTGATCCGGTTCCGACCCGGAAACCAGCTGGCCTGCTGAGCCACGCATCTCTTCTGGTGGTTGGTTCTGACCTGGTTCTGATGGTGATCTGAGTTCCAGAAATCCGCATTAAATTTTTTAAACCCCGCCTCGGGTCTCCGGAGCCCAGTGCGGACCTCCCTGTCCCGGTAAAGACCGATGTGGGCTACAGAAGTCCGTCTTTGCAGCTGCACTAAACACCCTCCGGCACGGAGATAGAGGCGTTGTTTCTGTTGTCTGGAAACCCGTGGACTCGATGTCCAGACAGGCTGGAGTTGGTACAGCCTTCACACACTACAGTTAACCAAAATGAACACAGTCCAACACTAGTAAACACACACACTGACTGGATAACATGACCTTTCTACCCTAAAACTGGCCACTCTCCACACTGAGCTGAGGCAGCCTAGCTTCTAACTCCCTTTGGTTACATCAGAGGTTCACGTGTAGAAAAAAGCTTTGCTGAGAAAGGTCACGGTCTACTAGAAAAACTCTGCTGTTATGCATTTTAAAACCAAACCTTACTATCCACAATAAGCTTTTTAAATAGTATTTTTGGACAGCATTTTATATGAATTAAAAAATATATTTTAACCTGCAATTTGGTCCTTAAAGAAAGACTGAAAAAGGGTGGCTCTCTCGCAGTTGTCTAAAAAAAATCAGACATTGGACCGAAAGCAACTATCCGGTTGTCGGTCTCGCTGAACCACCATGCTTTCCTGGGCCGTCCATTCATTACGCACTCATGCACTTAGCAACAGCACAACACTGGTGTGAGGTTCTCCTTTCAATATATCAAAGAAGGAGAAACAGCCGGCTGCTACCACTTCCACTTCAAAGCAGATTCAGTCGTTTACCTGGGGCTAATGAGTAAACATGGGTTAGGGTTGGAGAGGTTTAATGGACTGAGTTAGTGATGGATTCTGTTTCAGGTCAAGCCTGAGGATGGAGAGTTAGCTTCAGACCCAGAGCCTGTCCTCTGACCTCTGACCCCTGACCCTACACACACCTGAGGTCTATTAACCTCATTAATGATCCAATGGACAGCCTCAGCTTCTTGACGCTTATGGTGGTTCTGTTGGGTTTAATGGGCCGCTGCATGTCTGGACCAACTCCTCGGCTGTCCTTCCTTACAGGTGAGTGAAGCTCCACCTACTCTATGGTCAACAAGACCTTCATGCTTTCTAAGTAAGGTTACGAGAATGTTGTGTTTATTATATTATAGTTGGTTGTTTGTCAGATTTGGCTTGTTTTTAACATGTTTTTGCTCACCTGGAGTGGTGGACTCGACTTCCGCCATGCTCGTTTTTTTTTTAGTTGAAGTGTTAGCAGAGTGTGTGTCGTCCATCACGCTGGTCAGTAAGGGGAGTGTTACTATTCCAGTTATTATACTGGTTTATCCGAGTCAGAAGCAACGCAGCCTGAGTCTAAATGTGCAAATCAAAAATTAGCTGACCCACGAAACCTGAAAGCCCCTCATTTCCTTCTTCTCCTGGTCAAACTTTCTATGGTGAGTGAAGGTGTCAGACGGTAGCTTTAAGCATCCACGATAATGTCGCCTGGTACTGTCCCAACAGGGAGTTCTGGCAGACGCCTCACCTTCTTCAGTAGTCATGAAGTCAGCAACACCACCACGCTGCTTCTCAGTGAAGATGAAGAAACGCTGTACGTAGGAGCTTGCAATGCTGTGTTTGCCCTGGATGTTGGCAGCGAGGACGTCATCACTCTGAGGAAGAAGGTGAGCTGGGGGATCGGGGATGGAACCATTGTGTCCATCAAGAGCAGATTTCATAACATAATCGTTTAGTGATACATCGAACTCCTCTGCTATTTCTCCTCGCATTGAAAATGGCCTCCCCAGTCCTGCCATTTTCATGAATAAATTCACCCTTCACCATTTTTACGCCGGCGGAAATCCAGGTTGTTCTGACTGACCTCTGTGACCTTTGCTGGAAACAGTCTTCTCTCTTTATTTCAGCTGGACTGGAGTCCCTCAGACAAAGACCTGGAACAGTGTTCTATGAAGGGCAAGAAAAAAGTGAGTGAACATTTTCAAACACCCCAAACTGATCCCAGGTTTGGCCCTGCCTCTGTCAGGGCGCCCCAAAGCAGCTGTGGCTACAACATAGCTCATCTCCACTAGTGTGTGAATGATTGTTGGCGTTGTAAAGGACCTTGGGGGGGATCTAGGACTCTAGAAGGTGCTATATCAAATGCAGGCCAGTTTTGTTGACTACTCTCATGAACTGATATTTATTTTTCTTTTCTCTCCAGGCAGACTGCCATAACTTTATCCGTGTGCTTCAGTTCTTAAACTCCACCCACCTTTACACCTGTGGGACCTTCGCCTTCAGCCCACACTGCACCTACATCGTAAGCTTTCTACTGTGTCCCACTCTGTTAGTGACCCCTAAAGTCACCGTTCTGACCCCTGAAATATTAAATAAAGTTAAAGTCATCATCACACACTGGTGAAACTACATCTACGCATGTGACCCTTCCCTGTGGGGAGCGGTGAGCTGCAGCAGCAGCTGTGCTCGGGAACCATTTGGTGGTTCAACCCCCCCCCCCAGTCCAACCCCTTGATGCTGAGTGTCAAGCAGGGAGACATTGGTCCCCGTTTTGAAAGTCTTTGGTATGACTTGACCGGGATTTGAACCCTGATCTCCCAGTCCTAGGTAAGACACTCTACCACTAGGCCACTGAGAACATAATAATAGTAATAAATAACTGAACTATCTACTGTCTAATGTTAACATTAAAACAAACAAGTTTTATTTTAGTGTAAATCTACATACAACAGACATAGTTGGCTCTTACCACCTGTAGATCCTCCACCAGGGGACAGTGGACATGTACAGGACTAGATATGGCAGCTTTCTGATGAAGGTACTAATCCTGATGCCTTATGGTCTGAATGGGTTTGATGTGTATTAGTGACGGTGGTCTATGAGGGGTTAAAGTGACATCATCTGGTGTTGATAAATGATTATATTCTGGTTTTTCAGGTATTGATCTGTTTTTTATCATTGTGATGAGTGAATCTCAGTTACTTACTCCTGAGCTCTTGTTCATTATCAGTGAACGGCGTCAGAGATGTTGGCCCAATCCCAACACTCACTGCACCCTACGGTCTTCTGTGAAGTGCACTTGGAGGAAGTGCGCTTGAAGGCTTCGAGTGTGTGGTACACAAGTGTGCAAATAATCGCAGAATTAGGACAGGGAGCATTGTGTCATCGAACGCAAATCAAGCCAGGATGCTGGTCGCTGTGCTACTTTTTAAAAAAACCTTTATTAACAACTTTCAAATAAACAACCAAACAATTATTTGACAACATTTACATTCATTACTGCTTTGTCTAAAACATTCCAAGCATCAGTTAATCGTCCTAAAATGAACGGCTTTTATTTGAAATACATATTTTCAGAAAAGGCACTTGAGCCCTTCCTCCCACAACAATGGATTGTGGGTAATACCCTTCACCCAAGTCCACATTAGTGTGGATCGAAGGTGCAAAAGAGGCGTGATCAACTTTTGCACTTGACAATCGGGACACCCTGCGCACTCGCACCACTGGCTGGGATCACACGATTGAAGGTGGAAGTGTGAGTACTGGGAATGGGCCGTTGATTAACTGTGGCGGCCATCTTGAATAACTCACACCAGAGGTGTGGTTAGGGAGTGTTAACATCAGCAGGCTTCGCCCAGCCCAAAAACATGGGAGTATTTACATCATTCATTTTAAATTATGTTAGAGCAGAAGTTTGAAGTCAGCTCTGATTTCCTTGTAGTTACAGACTTTCCTGCAGCCTTGTAGCGTATAAATCTGAGCAAACCGTAGCTGTAGCAAAAGATTTTGCTCTGTAGGTCAGTCCAGACTTGTTTATTGTTTATTGTTTATTCATTTTAGCAGACGCTTTTATCCAAAGCGACTTACAATTTATAACCTATAGGGCATGTTGTGATTTGATGACATGCTCTATTGTAGTCTCATCAGGTCTAACAATGGCTTGGCGAAGTTTAGGCCAGGCCAATCACAGTGCTCTCTGTCTGTAGGGAGACACTGGGCGGGTTTAGCACCAGTGCTGCAATGGAGAAAAACTACAAAGGTGGCGTCGGCTCGGGAATGGCGCTGGTTTAAAAACAGCTTTGGCATCAACTTTGGATGATTACGACTTGGGCTTTTCTTTGAAACATGAGCAGATAGAAGCACTTAAGTCCTTTATTTAGAGAAAGGATGTATTTGTGTCTCCTTTGATGGTATATGGCCCCGTTGACTGATTTCTGTAGCGATGAAGGTGTTTGTTGCTGTAATTGGTCCGTGTGCTTTTCCAATCGCATGCGGAGACAGTTTGAAAGACAACCGTAGCTTCTGTCCCACCACTGAGCTCCAAAACATGGATTTTTCTGTGTGAAATTGATATTCAACACACTGATGATGTGACTGCAGCCTTAGTCACCATGTTACTGTTACAGCAGCAGAAACAGGAAGTGTCTTGTTGGTTTAACATGCTTCCTCGCCTCCACCCAGCACTTGGACACATTGAAGATGGACCCCAGTACCGAAGAGGGCAGAGGTCGCTGCCCGTATGACCCCTACCAGCGTAACACTGCCATCGTCGTGGGTAAGGCCTTACTGCCTGCTGTCAGCATGTAGCAGAACATCTTTTTACTGTTAGTCATGATGTTTTGTGGGATTTGTGGGCACCGCTTCCTTCCAGCTGTTTAATCACATTTTCTGTATAAAATTGAAATGAGCTCAGAGACATGTGGACCTATAACGTCAGCTGGCCCTCCTCAGACTGTTGAATTTTTCTTGTTCCTCCACCTGAGAGGACTTCCTAGCTAACTATGAACATGTTTAGCTCCTTTGTTAGCTCTGTTCCTGCTGCTTGAAGGTATTAGGATTATTAGATAGGTACTTGTTATAGCCGGTCGATCCACATCACAGTTGTATCGGCAGAAACAAGAACTTCCTGCTGGAGGAAGAGCTACTCTGAGCTTGGACTGTCTTGGCCTGATTTTGTCAACAGATGAGCGTGCTGCTCGTAGCCACACAGAAAGCGAGGTGACCGAAGCTCACTGCACGCTCCTTCCTCGGCGTGTATGTTTTTTACAAAGTCACGTTTGATCTCCAGAGGTTCTGTGAGATTTCCCATGTAACTTTCAGTCCAGGGCCCAGTTTTTCAAAAGTAATCCACTAGGATTTTGGATAACGGATTGGATTAAATCTTGAAAATGGGTTTTTCAAAAGAAAAAACGGATTACATAATCGGATTGCGTCACGTAATCCAATCTTGGTTTTGATTTGGATCAAACCTTTAGTTTGGGTTTTTCAGAACTTTTTGTAGGATATGGATCACTTTGATCCAAAAAATCTGGATTAAACTGATCCCATCAGAAGGGTGGATTCATCGTGGGTTTCATGCCCAAAATGTAATGAAAACTTCCCAAATGTATTAAATAATACTATATTTGGATCATGCAGTATTTTACAAGATATCCTATTTATTCATGAGATTTTAATTCTATTTGTTCTTCCGTCAGGCTACAGTAATTAGGTAGGCTTTAACGTATTCAGCCTTTCAGTACAGGCCTACAGCAAAGTAGAAAGAGTATGGTCTCATAAAATAATCCCCCAAACAGCTGTCAAAATTCACCAAAAACAATAAATTCTATTCTGTCACTAAAATTTATATATATATATATATATATATATATATATATATATATATATATATATATATATATATATATATATATATATATATAATAACATTTGAAAATATTGTTGTTTTTAGAATATTTATTAGTGATGCATGCAATGATTACAGAATAACCAAAACAATGCAAACCAAGGCCAGACTTGAGCTCCGCCTCCTAAAGGCTACGCTCAAACAAGCTGGTCTGTCCACATCAGATGAGGAAGTCTGAAATTATTGTGGAGTACTTGATATTAAGTCTTTTTTTAAACAAATATCCTCATACAGTGTTTGTGTTGTAGGTCTCAGATGAGCAGACTGCTGGAAGAGCAAGGGTGTGGTTTTCCTTGTTTTTAGTTTTTTTAAATGTGTGTGTTTTCATCCATCCATCCACTGTCTGAACCCGCTTGTCCATGTAGGGTCGCGGGGGGGCCGGTGCCTATCTCCAGCAGTCAATAGGCAATCAGGCGGGGTACACACAGGACAGAGAGCCAGTCCATCGCAGGGCAACACAGAGACACACAGGACAAACAACCATGGACACACACACTCACACCTAAGGACGATTTAGACAGACCAACCTAACAGTCATGTTTTTGGACGGTGGACGGTGGGAGGAAGCCGGAGTACCCGGAGAGAACCCACGCATGCACAGGGAGAACATGCAAACATGCAGAAAGATCCCAGGCCGGGAATCGAACCCAGGACCTTCTTGCTGCAAGGCAACAGCTCTAACCACTGCGCCACTGCGCAGCCATGTGTGTTGTCGTTTCAAATAAAAATAAACTTACCCCACACTGGCTATTCTACTTGTTGCTCTTTACATATCTAGAGTTCTACATTGTGATTTCGTATCCTGTTTGAGCTGGTTATCCAGATTTGCTGATCCTGAAAAATTCCTATCCGCATCAGATTGAACAAGTCCGATGTTGCTTTGAAAAACTGGCTCAAAAGTAAACTGGATCACAGATCGCAAAAAATAAAGGATTACAAAATCCGGATCAATTTTATCTGGATTAAACCTTTAGACAAACCAAGCCCTGATGGGAAATTCAGAATGTTTATGAATCAGTTGAGATCAGTTTGTGTGTAGTGGGTGTGGCCCTTGGACCAGTGCCCATAATGCCCATCGTATCATTTGGCCTTACTGTACGAGCTGCTTTACAAACTAAAGGCCATCATTAGAACGATGGAATCATAAACAATAAGGCCAGGACCAGTACCAGGAGTAAGGTGGGACTTCATCTGGAATTCGGTGTCATGAATGAACTAACTTGTTGAACAAACAGGATTTATGATCATCCTGAATTCCATCACTAACATACTTGGTGGTTCTGTTCTACTGGACCCAGTTTTGAGCTTTGATCTCTTGTTTCAGATGGAGAACTTTACACAGCCACCATGGCGGACTACAGGGGGAACCGACCCGTCATCTCCAGACACCTCAGTGAGAGCAGCCGGGTGGACATGAAGTTGGACGACGCTTTAGGGTGGCTGGAGGGTGAGTGGGTTGGACTTGCAGGATCCAGGTTTTAGTCTCCGGACTTCATAGTTTTCTTGTAGTTACTGCAGTTCCACAGCTTTACCTCCTTGCCCTCCGACTCCCTGTTAGGGTTGGGCTCTACAGATGGACTCTTGTATCTTTATTGATGTATTGTTCTTCTTTCTGTTTCCTGGTCTCTGTAGATCCCACTTTTATCAGCTCCATCTTCATCCCACATGACGAGAAGATCTACTTTTTCTTCAGAGAAGTGGGCCGAGAATACAACTTCATAGACAAGTTTATTGTGTCCCGGGTCTCTCAGATCTGCACGGTCAGGTTTGAAGTTGCTAGAGCTATGTTTGGTGATGAATCTGTGATTGGTTTATGATAATTGTTTTTTCCTGTGTGCATCAGAGTGATGTCGGAGGTCAGCGGACTCTGCAGAGACGATGGACCACGTTTGCCAAAGCTCAGCTGTTGTGTCAGGCTGGCACTGAGCTGCCCTACAACGTCATCCAGGATATTGTCATCCTCCCACCAGCAGAGGGCGATCCTGCAGATGAAACTGTGTTTTACGGGATCTTCACCTCCCAGTGGTCAGTCACGACTCCTTCAGAAACGTGCAGAAGTCAGGGGGTGTTTCTCAGTGTCAAGGCGCCTGGCCTTCCGAGGCGATGTCTTGCGAGGCCAGGCTCCTTGCTTACGAGGACACTGTCCTTCCTTGGTCAAAGAACAGTTAAATGGAACAGACTTACATCACGTGACACAGGAGATAACGTTATATTTTATACATATAAGTTTCAATATGAATATACAACAAGCCTTTTACTTTTTAAATTGTGTATATATTTGTTTGATTAAATATATAAGTGAGTTACTACCCGCTAGCCACCGAAGCTGCAACTACTAAGCAACTAACCAACCATAGCTAATAGGGATGTTTCAGACGAGTATCCGGTACAGATAAAGCATTTTTGATGAATACAAGCATGAAACGAGTAAAACTAGTAAATAACTGTAATCGTGCTGAAGGAAAATCCTCAGTGGGTAACTCACTGTCTTCATGCTCTGTGATTGGCCAGTCACACTGAGCGCCCGCCCCTCTCTACACATAAAACTCTGTAACCGGGAGCTCAGTCCGTCCGTCCCTAGGGATGGGTACCTTTGACATTTGAATCGATCCGGTACTAATTCCCGGTACGTACGAATCGATACCGGTACTTAACGGTACCAATTTTCGATACTTTTGAGTGTTTATTATTTTAATTCTCTTTTATAATTAAATATATATTTTTCTCAATTTATAACCATATTTGATAAATATCACGATAAATAGCATACAACTGTTTGTATTTTAACATCGTCCTTGTAGTTTTATAAGCTGATAATTAAACTGAAGCAAACATCTTTACTGTGAACTAAATTTACTGTGTATCTTCATTCCTTTTGCCGTCCTTTTTCAATTGATTTTTCCTACTGGGAAGTTAGAATTTCCGAGGAGAAAGCAAACGCACCATTAGCTGATAACAATGGTGGCAATGGAAGCTAACATATCAAGCTACTTTATCTTAAACAGTTTATTTAACTGCTGGAGCAGATTAAAACGATAATGCCTCACACTTAGATCGTTGTCGCTGGTTTCGTCTTCACCCAATCACCCGTCAAATTTAGTAAAGTGAAGCCAAACTTTAGAGCGCGTTCATGTTCTTCTACTCGGAAATTCAGAGTTCCGAGGAGAAAGCAAACGCACCATTAACGAAACTGAAGCTAACATATCAAGCTAATGTTATCTTAAACATTTTATTTACCTACCGGAGCAGATTAAGATGAGGATGTCTCACTTAGATCGTTGTCGCTGGTTTCATCATCACCCAGTTACCCATCACATTTAGTGAAGTGGACCCAAGCTTTAGCGTTCGTTCTACCATGCTGCTCTGTTTACAACTGGCTCGCAGCGACCGATGTCATAACGCTCTTGCGTATGCGCAGCTGTCTTGGCAAGTTCTCGTTGTGAAGGACGGGTACCGAAACGAGGCACCGTTTCAAATGAAGTGAATCGGTGCTCGGTCGGTACTGTGGAATTCGGTCGGTACCTTAAAAAGTACCGAATTCGGTACCTTAAAAAGTACCGAATTCCCCATCCGTCCCATCCACGGCACGCACACACACAGACAGTAACGGATCTCTCTGTGCTTGCTTCACTGTTGCTCACGTTTCTTCTGTACTCCCTAGGTTTTCTTCAGCTCGCCTCATTTTCGGTTTAATATTTAAAGTTACTTTTTTGTATTGTATGTGGTGCGTTTGACAAGACAGAGCTGAAAACTGCTTGTGATGCGTCGGTCTGCCTCCGCTTCGCTCGGGTTCTCTCTCTCTCTCTCTAGATTAATTCATGCACTTAAATATGAATGTTCTGATTTTATTGAAAAACTTGTTCTGTAATAGTTCCTTTACTATTGTGATAAAAATATTTAATCTCAATTCTGAGGCTGCTCTGTAAATAGTTTTCAAATAAACAATAACACATAGCAACTTCTGATCAATCCATATCAATTTCAGATTTAAAATAATGTATTGATGTAAACCACGCCCACTTCTGGTTAAACTACACCCACTTCTGGGTTAGGCCACGCCCGCTCCGAGTACAGATACAGATACAGATAGTGGTGTACTCGCTCATCCCTAATACAGTGATCCCTCATTTATCGCGGTAGATGCGTTCCAGACCTGGCCGCGATAGGTGAAAATCCGCGAAGTAGGGACTCCATATTTACAGTATTTATTTAACAGGTACGTACATTATCCAGACTTTTAAAACCCTCCCTTTACATAGTACTGTTAACAAACCACCCTTTAATGTACATTTTATGATGAAATTGATGAAAAAAACAGGAATTTCTTGATATTTCGCATAGAAAAGTACCGCGAATCGGTGAAAAATAACGCGAATCGGCGAATTTCCCTTGAATAAGGCTCCAAAGAAAAATCTGCGAAGTCGTGAATCCGCAATAAACAAACCGCGAAGTAGCGAGGGATCACTGTAGCTAACTTATTTGGATCTAAAAAAAAAAACATTTTAAATTAGTTGACTTATTTTTAAGCTTGAAATTTACCCCTGAAGTAGCTGCCAGCTACTGATCCGCCATCCTTTTGAGAATACTGTGGTGTATTCTGGGAAATTTCTGACCAAGGCTTGGCTGCAAGACACCTCCCGTGTATCCTTGCTCAGGTAGCTAAACGGCTAGCAAACGGAGAACACACGCCTTGGTAGAACATGAACATTGGAATGCGTCTTGGCGGTTCCTGATGATGTACCTCTTAGGCAACCGGGGCAGGGCCAAGACATAAGGCGAGGTTCCTTGGCATTGAGAAACACCCCAGATCTTTGGTAAAACTGGATAAGGCTGTTTTCTGCTCCTGTAACAACTTATTAGAACCGTTAAAGAGGTTCATTGGAAGATTATTTTTAAGCCTTTAATTCAAATCATTTTAATTTAAAGGTGTAGTTCCCTGAAAAATGTTTTTAAATTATTATTTCTGATCATATCAGTCACTCTGGGTTTTTCATGCAGGCTGATCATGAAAATAGTCTCCTACATCTATCTCAGAGAACGTGTCTGCTAGTAGAAGCTAACCATTAGCATTAGCGACTCCACTACACGGCAGAACTCCTTCCAGCTTGTGTTATTTGCAGTGTTGCAAAGCTGACAGAGTCAGTGGTCACTATTAGCCAGTCAGAGGCGAGATGTCCAAATATTAGGTAATGAGAGGTCGTGATCCACGTGATTTGTGATAAATGTTTAGTTTTCATTTGGTGAAGACTAGACTCTTTGGCATGTCTTTGTTTTCCCGTAGGTGCTTCCACAGCTTTGTAGATAGAATAAAAAGCCTTAAAATTATTCCATTATTCAAACAGAACTTGGTGGAACCATCTGCAGCTGCTTCTCCAGGTCTCATGGTCACATGGCTGCTTGGCACTGTAAGCTCTGCTCTCTGTTGCGAGTTCACATAGTTGTTTTTTCTTGTTGTAACCATGGCAACAGCTGCATCAGGATTTCCAGAAACGTTCTGGTTTTCTGTATTTATGGTTATTGGCTGTGCAGCGCTTTGGTCGGCTTGCATGCTGTGTTTAAATGTGCTAAATCTAATAAAGTGGTATGGTATGGTATTTGTCTAAAACTGCTCCTCATCTTCATAAAGACTTAAATCAGGTGAAGGGAGCTGATCTGGAACGAGCCACAGGGCCTGGATCACGGTGTTGGACTGGGTCGGATCTGAGGACGGGGTTGTCCTGAGCTGTCTTTACTCACTGTGTTTTCTGCTGAGCAGGGCTGTGAACTCTGGACGCTCAGCAGTGTGTTCCTTCAGCCTGACAGACATAAAATCCGTCTTCTCCGGAAACTACAAGGTTCTAAATCGGGAAACATTACAGTGGAGCACCTGGGTCCAGGAGAAAATCGCCAATCCTGGAGAGGTAACTGTTTGTCTAACAGCTCTGGGTGTGGCTTAGGCAAACGGCATCTGGAGGACCTGTTCAGGTGCAGATGTTCACACTCCTGTGTAACTCCTTATGTTGGTGTTCTAGTGTGGCCTGCACAACGCCTCAGATAATGTGCTGCGCTTTGTCAAAGAGAACTTCCTGGCAGAAGACAGCGTTCGTCCCCATGGGAGGCGTCTGACGATGGAGACCTCCAGACACGCCTACAGCCGCCTGAAGGTTCAGAGGGTCCAGGCCGCCAACAGGAAACACTACACCGTCCTGTTTCTGCTTACAGGTGGGCCAAGAACCAGAACCAGACCAGACAAGACAGTGTTGGGTTTTATTCAGTCGGCCCTGGGCCTTTCTTGAGAAATCTGCTCAAAAGGAAAATTCCCACAATTTATTGAGTATACTTTTGTATCCACAAGGTCTATTTTGTTACTTTTTGTCTCATTTTAAAACAAAAGTAAAAGTCCCATCAGTTGTCACACACACTGATGTGTGTGCAAAATTTGTTCTCCGCATTTGACCCATTCTTTGGGGTGAGCGGTGAGCTGCAGACACCGCTGCACTCAGGATCCATTTGGTGGTGAAAGGGAACGCTTTTGGGATTTGTTGAGATGTGTGAATATTATATATATGTGTGTGTAAACGCCAACGCTGCAGCCCCCTGCGACGCCTTTAGCACAGACCTCATAACACATGAGGAAGTCAGAGCAGCTCTGAAATAACGTAGCAACAAAAGCCCCCGGCATTTGTGCAATAACCGTCAAAATGTTCAAATCAGGCGGTGACGGCATTGTCGAGTTGCTTATCCACATATTCAGTCTGGCGTGGGAAACTTGAGACACTTCCCTTGACTGAACCAGAGGGGTCATACTACCCTTGTGGAAACAGGGGGGACAGAGTGACCTGCAGCAACCACAGAGGCATCACACTTCTCTCCATCCCCAGAAAACTCTTTACCAGTATTTTTCTCACCTGTGCCCTGCCAGCTATCAGGTGCAGCCGCCGCCCCCAGCAGGCTGCTTTTATGCCCAACTGGTCCACAATGGTCCACATCTCCGCCGTTCGCCTACTGATAGAGAAGAGCTATGAATTCCGCCTGCCACACCTCACTCTGGCGTGCCCTACAAGCCCTTGGAGCACCACCCAAGATCGTAGCCCTGTTCAAATGTCTCTACAGCAACGCGCAGAACTTCATCTGCATCAACAGCAGACACTCTGACTGGTTTTCCATCTCCAGTGGCATCCGTCAGGGCTGCGTGGCCACCCCTGACCTCTCCAGTTGCTTCATCAACCATCTTATGTGCAAGGTCGGCAAACGGATCTCCAAAGTTACCTTAAGCAGTGACCACCTGACTGACCTGGAGTATAACAACAACAGCATCTTGCTCAGCACAACCCACAGCGAACTGAGTGATGCTCTGGTTATCTACAAGGAAGAGGCAGAGAAGCTCGGCCTCCAAATGAGCTGGCCCAAAACCAAGTTCATGCATGTTGGAGACTGACCAGATCCACCCCAATATACCTTGGTAACGACATCACGGAGCCTGTCAAGAACTTTGTTTATCTGGGCTCCTTAGTGACAGACAATGGAGACCTGAAACTAGCAATCAGTCGCAGAAGATCGGCTCTACAGTCTCAGGAAACCACTATGGCGACACCAGACCATCTCGCAAGACAAAACTCCATATTTACAACTTCGTCGTAATCTCCATCCTGCTGTATGGCTCGGAGACCTGCCCTTTAACAAGACTCTGGCTGCAAGAATTAATGGCTTTGATAGAACCATTGAGAACATCAGGTGGCCCCAGCGGATCTCCAACCATGTGCTAAGAGAACGCACATGTCAGCCAAGCGCATCATGCCTGGCAGCGCAATGCCGCACCCGCTGCCTCGGCCATGTTCTCTGCCTTCCCTTCAACCATCCGACCAGAGCCATTCTGCAGTTTGGAGACGACCACGAGGTAAACCTTGCACTCGATAGCTCGACGTTGTAGCGGCCGACATTCAACATTTTGGAGTTACTGTGGTGAATGCAGGAACAGCTGGCACAAGACCGCCACCAATGGAAACAACTGGTTCACCTGGTAGGCTCAACTCACCGGAGCGGGACGACGCCCGACCCCTTGCAGAAGCTGCGATGATGATGATGTAAATGGACATGGAACATTGAAAAAGGATTTTTTTTCTTTACTGCCTAAAAAGTAGCTTTCAGGATGAATACCTCTTTGATCACGCTTGTGGAAGTTTTAAATTTTTATCTCTAAATCCGCAGCTAGTCCAGACGCAGCCTTCTATCATCGTGACTGATGCTTAGCTCGCTGTAGATTCGAGTGTAAACATAAACTATGACCCACTTTCGTTTTTTTTTTTTTTTTTTTTCAAAAGGTGAAAACTGACAACCCCCCAGCCGGCTGAGAATGAAATCTGCTTCAGTACAACATTCCTTCCAGCGTGATTGAGAAGTTAGACTGTTTAGTGATTATTTCACAGTAGAATTCCTACATGTTGCTCCTTTAACCGTCTGGAACTCCTCAGTAGTTTCAGCTCTGGATGGAAAAACATTTGAGTTTCCAGACGTTCTCAACAGCTTCAGTCCACAGGAGGAGGAGGAAGACATGAAGCTCATGGACATGAGTTACGTTCTAGAGCCCGTTTGGACTTGTGGTGTTAGACTGGAGGAATCCTGTAAACCACCAGAACCACTCAGCCTCTGAATGCAGTTGATGGGCTGCAGTGTCCTCCTGGAAACTTGTGAGATGTTCCATCTCACTCTAACTCCTGTCCGATGGACCTTGCTGTGTTACAGAAGCAGGATTCCTACACAAGGCGGTTCTGCTGCAGCCTGGGGTCCACATCATTGAGGAGGTTCAGGTGTTTGAGGCTACTCAGCTCATCAAGAGCCTAGAACTGTCCATCTCTAAGGTACACAGAGACAAACATAACTTCTGTCAGATAGACAGGATTAGAGGTTCTACCTAGGTCCCCGTTTGGACCTGATCCACCTGTCTGATTAGACCAGTCATCCTGGACTCATTCCTAGTTTTTTGTGTAAACTTGAGAATCAGCAGATTAATTCCATGTGTTTGTGTTTCTGTGTGAAATAATCCCTGTCTGGTCTGACACCGCCCCCACACAGGGACAGCTATATATTGGAACATCTGAGGGTGTGCTGAGGGTTCCTACGTCCAACTGTTCCTACTACTGGACATGTGCTCAGTGTGTTCTTTCCCGAGACCCGTTCTGTGGCTGGGACCCTGTCACTAGGATCTGCACGGAGGTCACTGGATCCCAAAGCACCCTGTAAGTCCTGCTTTAGCATCACTTTAATGAGAACTGATCCAACAACCTGCTCATGGATCAGAAAGTCAAACCTCTTAGTCCTCATGCCCAGTCGGGGAAGATTTTTACCCCATTGCATCCAGTTTAATATTGAATCGTGCAAATGGGAAGTCACCTCTGGCTGCTTCTACCTGCCAATCAGAGGCTCCCACTAGTTCAGTGGTTTCCAGATTGTTTCCTTTGAGGACCCCCTTGCTTGTGGCCAGGACACCCAACCCCAACTCCTATATGTATACACACATGAAATGGGATTATTTACTATTTTTATGCAGTCATACAGAGTTATAACTTATACTGTAGGGTGTGCTATTGGGACATAAATGTAATTTTTACAAATACAAGCTTGCTAACCTCACAACCTCAGCAAAGACAAAATTATGGGGACCCTCAATTTGGGAGCCCTGCAGTAGTTGGTAAGCGTGAACTTTGGCTGGCCAATCAGTCCATAGTGGGTGTGTTGGGTCAGCTCAGCACCAAGCTGACCACTGGGGAGCAGGTCCGAAACAAATTAATGATTCAGCGTGAACAACGCGCAGATAACAAACATGAAAACTACTCAGCCAGGGATAGACTGAGCCGACCCAGCTGTAAATGCCCCATTGGACTAAAGGGCACGGAAGAGGGTGGGGCCTTGCATACAAACTGGGGAGAAAACAAACTGAGGTACACAGACGTTTTACTTAAAAAATGTGGCCATAACATTAAAAAATAAAGAAAAAGCTGGAGTCCCAGGCAACTACCCTGGGGCACACCACAGCATTGGAATAACTCCCACTGAAGAAAACTGACTGTGATCTACAAGT
Organism: Nothobranchius furzeri; assembly: GCF_043380555.1. Taxonomy (NCBI): domain Eukaryota; kingdom Metazoa; phylum Chordata; class Actinopteri; order Cyprinodontiformes; family Nothobranchiidae; genus Nothobranchius; species Nothobranchius furzeri. The sequence goes on along the minus strand of NC_091751.1, from coordinate 23,322,491 downwards.
TAAAAAGCTTCTGATCATTTGAGTGATGAGAAACATTTTTCAAAAATTTTACATCAGAAACTGAACATTAAAAATTCAACACTAAATGAGCTTTATGATCTCCCGGTGACCCAATCCAAGCAATCATCGCTCGATCAAGTCGACGCCTCACTGGTGTCGTGTGATCAGAGGAGCGTAGTTTGGTTGGCTAAAAGCCACATTGAGAGTAGCCAGTTGAGGTGGATCAGGCATCTGGTTTGAGTTCCTGCTGAATGCCTATCAGGTGAAGTTTTCCAGGCACATCTAACTGGGAGGAGACCCAAAGGAAGAAACTGTTTCAGCTTTTGGGATGTTGTTAGGATGGCTGAAAGTCTTTGTTTTTTACTTTTATTCTTGTGTTTGGGTCTTGGATGGAGTTTGGTTTTATTCATGCTCAGTGCTTTGGTCTCCGTGTGTAAAAAGTGCTTTAAAAATCACAATTGAATGATTGAGAGTTCCTGCTTCTGAAGGAGGTTCTGCTGGACCAGCAGCTTGGTTTCTGTTTGATAAATGACATTAGAATAGAACCGGCTAGCTGGTAATAACCAGATGTGTTTATTTAGTCCTGATCCGTTGAACCGTGGACCTGAGCCAGTCTTGACTGGGTCAGTACCATGGCTGAACCTTAATGCAGCTAAGAGATGAGATGAGTTAGAGGACAGGGATCATAACTGATAGCTGTCCTTCTCTAGGATCCAGGACATTGATGGTGGAAATGTTGAAGATTCCTGCAACAGCCTTTCATCAACACACATAACCAGATTTGGTCCAAGCAAACGGCCCTCGGGTGAGATACAGGATCACATCAAACAGCATTCTATTAACTCATTCACTGCCATTGACGACTAAAGTCGTCATTTGCATTTTTTTTACTGTTTGAGCATCGGAACGAGCCCCCACGCTGAGAGAACAAACATCTCAGCCCTGAAGCCGATCTTCATCCGCATACGTCACAGATCACATGATCAGGAAGTAACACATCCACGTGTTAGGAGATCGTTTTGGGCCGTTCCTGTAAAAAAAAGTGAGGCGCAAACCAGAAAATCGTCTGCCGATCACAATTCGACAACGGATTATGAAAGAACGGATAACGCTCGAAACACACAGATTCTTCCTGATGTAAGAGGTGAGTCTCCTCTTTGTTTTGGTTGTTTTGGCGTCGACATCATGCTAGCGCGCAACGTTCTGTGACTTAAAAAAACAGTAAAAACGGTGAGAAACGCTGGCAGCGAAGGCCGTTAGTGATCAGGAAACGGCTGGCAGTGAATGAGTTAAAAACACCAATTTTAGATCAATTAAAACAGAGTTATTTTTTGTCATGTGCATTTAACATCATCTCCTTAGCTGTAAAGATGCTAATTAGTTTGAATTTGAAGGAATTTCATCCCTCCTGGGTCTTCCTCTTCATGTTTCCGATGTTTCTGTGCTCCAGCACCCGTGAGCTGAGTCAGCAGGTCATTAACAGGGTTCCACACAACTTAAAGACCAACTACACTTCTTTTTTCAACACATTTGCAGTGGTTGCTAGTATAAATGAATGCCTTGTAAGTCGATCTCTGTTGGGAAACAAGCTCTAGCACTTCTGTTTCAGGAAGTAAAAGTTAGCCAGGCGAGAGGGCAGCAGAAGATGGCAGGATTTGGAGTCTTATTACCTGATGTTCAGACACCTCGCTTCTGATTGGCTAACAGCAACACAACTCTACCACTGACTCGGTTTGCTCTGCATTAAAGTTTTATCTCCACAAATAGCACAAGCCTGAAGGTGTTCTGTGTTGTTGTGGAGTTGCTAATGTTAACGGTTAGCTTCTACAAGCTGAGACGTGCTCTGCTCTCTCCTGGGTGCTAAAGCAACAACAGCCTTCTCCGTCGTTAGCCAAGATGGGTGAGTGAATAAGTTTTATTTTCAGTTTGGCATAGACCTGACTCTCTTTTCTGAGTATTTGCCTGTCTATTTTCTTTTGAAGGCTAATGTAAGAAATAGGGGCAGAAGACTATTTTCATATTTAGCCTGCATGGTAAATTTAGAGCGACTGATCATAACTTAAAGATAACACGTTAAAAAATGGTTTCTAGTTGAACTTGGTCTTTAAGGCTCTACTGAATTTGTACCTTCACCTCTGAATCAGGTGCTGAAGTATGTAAACATCTAAAACCTGCAGGATGGTGAACCTGGAGGACCAGGTACCCAGTTGCTTGTGTCCCGTTGCTGACTGAGCTATCTGTTTGGCAGCCTCGTGTCCAGCAGGTGAGCTGGTATCTGTGTCTCTGAACGAGGTGGTCCGGCTCCACTGTCCAGCTGCGTCCCAGCTATCCCAGCAGCTGTGGGAACGACCCAACAGCCGGATCTCCGCTGACCTGTACCTGCAGTTGGAGGATGGGAGTCTGAGTTTCGTGGCCACCCCGACTACCCTGGGACACTACCTGTGCTTGTCCACAGAGAACCATTACCGACAGACCATGGCCATCTACCAGGTGAAGCAGAAGAGCAGTACCGGGTCTCAGACACCACCCAGCTACACCAGAACTTGGGCCAGACCCACAACTCAGGCATCAACCAGACCTGGAACACACACCTCTGGAACTAGGAACTGGCCAAAAGACACAGAATCAAGACAGGTGGAGACAAAACCCTCGCTGTCCATCAGGAACAGTCATGTCACCACCCCTCAGCTCAGCAGGAACCGGACCCTGTGGACAGCAGGGTCGGGGCTGAGAGGAGCCATGTTCCCTGATGGGGAGCCCGTGCTGTCGGCCCCGTGTCCCAGATTCCTGAAAGAGTTGGTAATAGTTTCTGTTCTGCTGGTCATCTGCCTTAGTCTGCTTGTCACGATGACACTGTATGCTGTCAGACAGCGATGTCAGAGCAGGACCGCCCCCCAGACCAGAACGCTAACCAGAGACACTGACAGTCGGACCTCTGAGGACCAGGAGGCTCTGAGAGGAAACCAGATTTTCAATAAGCGCAGCTGTCAGGCGCAGAATGGGGATCGAGCTGCTGGACTCGTCTGTAACGGGTCACTTTTAGAATATAGACAGAATCTACCCAACACCCCTCTCTGAGACACAAAGGCCACAAGGGCTTCTGGTACCAGTAGGTCAAGGCCCAATGGACCAGGTTCTGTTTAAGGTCCAGACTCCTAGTACAGTGGTGTCTAAAGATGGAGGACAGTCATCTCCTGGTACTGAGTGAACCATACGTGAAATGTGAAAGCTTTACAGGCATTCCTGTGCCCTCGGTTCACCCACTATTGTGCTCCGTTACAGAACAATTGGACTGAGAGCAGGACCAACCCAGTTGGGCTTTAAAGATCATCAATCATCAGGATCTTTTCACATTTAGTGAAGTTGGGTGTAAAGGTCCTTGAAGAGCCACCAGAACTGGTTCTGGTTCCAGGATAGACACGGCTGCGTTTTGTTGATTAAAGTTCTCTGAGATAAATCGGTATGAACCAGAATCAGTACCAGTACAGCAAAGGGTCTGGACTAGTAACGATGATGTTCCAGTCCCATCTGATTTCAGATGTTCTGTGTGGACCCATCAGAACTGAATGTTTACCTGCTTTTCAATAAAATGGTTTTCAGCTGTCTGGATATCTGTGCTGCTTCTCCTCCATGTCAGACAACATGAAACTAGGAACACGAGGGAGCAGCATGTTCTCCTCAGCCACCAGAGATGGCTTTAGGTGGGATACGTTAAGGTGGGACAAGTTTAGGTGGGACGGTTTTATGGAATGGCTAATTGCCCCAGGTCGGGGGAGAGGTCCTACCTCAAGTGGAGGAGTTTAAGTATCTCGGGGTCTTGTTCACGAGTGAGGGTAGGAGGGATCGGGAGATCGACAGGCGGATTGGTTCGGCGTCTGCAGTGATGCGGACGCTGAGCCGATCTGTTGTGGTGAAGAGGGAGCTGAGCCAGAAAGCCAGGCTTTCGATTTACTGGTGGATCTACGTCCCAATCCTCACCTATGGTCATGAGCTTTGGGTAATGACCGAAAGAACGAGATCGTGGATACAAGCGGCTGAAATGAATTTCCTCCGTAGGGTGGCCGGGCTCAGCCTTAGAGATAGGGTGAGGAGCTCGGACATTCGGGAGGGACTCGGAGTAGAACCGCTGCTCCTCCAGATCGAAAGGAGTCAGTTGAGGTGGTTTGGGCATCTGATCAGGATGCCTCCTGGACGCCTCCCTGGGGAGGTGTTTCGGGCATGTCCTGCCGGCAGGAGGCCCCTGGGTCGACCCAGGACACGCTGGAGAGGTTACATCTCCAATCTGGTCTGGGAACGCCTTGGGGTCCTGGTGGAGGTGGCTGGGGAGAGGACAGTCTGGAGCTCTCTAGTTGGGATGCTGCCCCCACGACCCGGACCCGGATAAGCGGAGGAAGACGACGACGACGGCTAATCCAGGAAGAGTCAGGTCGTGTCTGTGAGGTAAACCTTCTCAGGAACAAAGATCTATCTTCCAGGTCTTATTAAGCAGGACTGCATCTGATGATGTTCACTATGAACCACGTAGAGATGGAGTTCATTAGCCTTTAGAGCAGAGGTCACCAACTGGGCCTGATCTAACAACAGCACAACTCACCACTGAGCAGCATCCAACAGTCGTATTGCTACTCTTTTCATCACACTTACGTTATTATAGATTTGAAAAAGACTGATTTATTAAAGGCACTAAATTAGGTTTATTATACATTAAGTTTATTTAAACTCTTATGTAATCAAGTGTGGAGTGGGACAGTATTTTAGCCCTGGCAGTTTTATGTCGGGGGGGGGGGGGGGGGGGGGGGGGGGGACTGACCCACATTGGGTAAGCAGCCCACCGAGGGGTGGCCCATCGGGACTATGCCAGAAATGCCCGATGGCCAGTCCACCCCTGGTCTAGTTGAAAGCTCAGGACTGAGGGTTTGATTTAACTTTGTGTATCAAACTGGTTGGCCTTGATATGACCCAACTTCACAAAGGACAGTGAAATCAGACCAATTATGTCTTTATTATCTTAAAAGTGCATTAAGCAAGAGTGACATCCTGTGGTCAGATTTTGGTACTGCAGTCCATGAATCAAAACAAACCCCTCCAAGGACACTAGATTCCACTCGTCCCTCTCCCAATACTCACAATTCCACACTTGCATCCCTCAGTGGCATGTCGAGGGGTGCGAGGGCATAGGGCGTCCTAACTCTGAAGTGCAGACCTTGGCCCAACGCTCTTTACGCCAACGATTCACACTTCACCGAAATCTTCACTGACGCAGACTTCGGCGAACGGTATTATTCGTATTCCATTGCTTTGTGAGAATTTTGACAAGAAAGCAAAGGGCCCTTTCTGAAAATACTTTATGTGTTTTTAAGTACAAATCTAGAACGATTTTATTATTGCATGTCTGTATGATAATAAAATATTTCTCTGTTGGAAAAATGCATTACATATCTGTTAAAAATTATTGTTAACTGATAACAGTGTTGGTGTGTAATTTTGGTCTGAAAATGCCAGCTATGTAATCACTAATCTATATAATTAATAACATACATTACAAATTTACTGACTGTAGAGTCAACAAGGGAAAAAATTAAGATTAAAAATGAAAAAAGAGAATTTTTATTCCGCTTGCGGTAAGGAAAAAAACCATTTGGAATGCTTATGGAAAATGAAATCTTCAATATTAGAACCAAATCTTTATCATTTTTATTACCCAAAATGAAATAACCAATCAATCAATCAATCAAGTTATTTTTAGATGATTTTTAGAAATAAGTTCATTTTTAGACGATTAATGATATTTATCCATACTCTGTATTTTTGAGACTAAGATTTGATGTTGACCATAACAAATGCAAATTTTGTCAAAATGACAATAATACTCTGGAACATCAGATTGTTCAGTGCGATGGTTCATGAGTGGTCTTCAAATATTACTGTATCTCTGTTTGATTATAATATGGTTATGCTGGCATTTTGTTCAAAAACCAGGAGATGGAGTTCTTGTGTAACAATATTTTCGTAATGGGGAAAAATCATGCACAAATGTAATTTTTTTAAAGTTTCTCCACACTTTTATAAGCATTTAAGAATGATGTAAAAAGTCTGTGAAAATGTTGGAAAAACGTTTGATTTAATGACGGAAAGTGTGCGTTCTTTATTTTTTATTAATTATTTCTTATTTTTTACAGTTTATCAACAAAAAAGGTTGATTTGGTGGTGAATTGCTCGTAAAAGAGGATGACTGATCCATGACTGAAGTCTCACACAGTTTGATCTTACATGGGGATCTCCTCACCTTTAGATTTCTGTTTAATGTCTTCTGTTTCATTCTGAATTTCCAACCTAACTTAAGATTTGATCCCAAATTCATCAATCATATTTTGTATTTGTTATGTTCAGGTTTAACTTTAATTTTTTTTGTTTTAATTTCGAATATTTATTTTAGAACATGTTGCCATTAATTGTTTCTGAGTAAATGATCAAAAACTGAAAAATAAACATTCAAATCCCAAATTTAGATGAGCTGAATAAGACAAACTATGTTTTTGTTGTTTTAACAGTCAGCTCCCCATAGAATTAATTCTTAATAATTAAATGTCCTTTCATCCTCTCAGCTTCATTTTAGGCGCATTAATCGAGAAATTCTGATTATTTTTGATAAGAATCTGTCTTTGGGTCCGGGTTCGGTTCTGGATCCAGTGTTAAAGTCACCTCAGATGATCTTATGCAACTGGGCCGGTCTGCAGTCGTGCATGTGAAGTGCGTGTGTTAGCAGGACCAAAAGAGTTGCAGCAGCAGTGCTGCAGTGAGATCCAGAACCGAACACACCCTGCAGCATCCTGCAGAGCAGCGGTAGGTTGCAGGCGGCGGGTCCAGATCCGGACGGGAGACTCGACGCAGAACCAGAACGACAATCACAGCTCAGGTAGGATCCGGTCCAAATGAGACGGGCTCCATCAGAAACTGGACCGGGACCGGACGGGACCTGACATTAACATTTGCGGGAGAAGGGTTTCAGGGTTCGTTTCGGTTCCGGGCCGTTCGGATATCCCTCTTTTAAACGACGGTACTAAACGGGACCGAGTTTAAATAAGTAAAACTCTGGGGGTCCGAATGGAGTTGTTGGTCCGGGCCTCTGGAACTGGGCCAAGTCTAACTGCAGCCAGACCAGAACCTGAACCTGAACCTCCGTCAGATCCCGGTTCTGTTGGACTCATCATGTTCTCCTTCCGCCCAGAACTGAATTCGCATTATTTTAAATGTCATTATTTATTCACCTGACAGGATCTGAAAGTCATAACATCATTTTGCACGCAGGCGCATTCCTAGTTGGTCGCGCGCGAGGATGATCCGCATAATAGGAGGGGGGGGGGGGGGATAACACACACAACATGGTCTGGTTCCGGTGTGTGAAGCTCTCCAGAACGTGAGACACAGTAAAATATTGTGTTGGATTGGTTCAGAAGGTCTGAAGCATCAGATTGAAGTTCAGGTTTTAGCCTCACATCAGGGTCAGGATGGGTCGGGTTCTGGATCAGGACTGGGATCCAGATGAACATGGTTCTGATAAATCCCAGTCAGATTAATAACATCTATGTGATAAATGATACTCGGGCTAGTAATATCTATATAATTAATACTAGATTTAGAAAATGTTTATGATTAATAATTTTCAGATTAATGTAATTTATAATAGTCAGACTGAAACATCTATAAAATAAATAATCGTCTAATTAATTACTTTAAAATAAACAATAGTCAGATTAATAACATATATATAGGCTAATTTATAATAAACAGATTAAAACCACCTATACAATAAACAATCAGATTAATAACATCATACAGTAGAAATCCTGAGCAGGATTTTGGACTGCCTGACTCAGACTAGTTCTGGTGGTCCTCTATCTAAATTCTTGTTCTGGTACGGTTCTGGTTCTTGTTGGGTTGACACCTGCTGTTTGTCTCAGGTTTAGAATGGCTGATAATGACAAAGACTCAATGCCGGCTGCAGGGAGCCTCTCTGTGGGACAGTTACAGTCCCACCTGAAGATGGAGCCCAAAACTCTGGGGGTGAGCACAAATCAGACTGTTAACCAAATTTTACACAACACCTTCATCTAGTGTGGTATACAGAAAACACTGCCTCTCAGGGTTCCCAGATGGATGGAGTGGGTTTAGATCAGGTCTGTGAAGCTTCTGGTCACTTCCTGTTTGATCTCCCCCTCCTCCAGGCGATCCAGATAGTGATTGGGGCGCTAATCCTGTGTCTGAGTGCCTCCGTGCTTCAGCTCCATGAGGTCCACTTCACAGGGGACGTGGCCCTCTTTCTGATTGTTGTCATACAGGTTGGTCAGAGGTTACACCTCTAGGTGTGTTTGACAAGGCCTTTAATAGTTCTGTGACGTTTTCATAAAAGTATTCATGTAGGCTACTTACAACCCAACAGGTAACCTTGTCTGGCTCGGTTCTGGTCCACAGCGGCAGGAGACCTACTCTGTTCTGGGTGAGTCTGAATCATACAGAACAATCCCTGTGATACAGAACATCTTTCATCATCTTCCAAAAGGCTAACCCCAGCTTTTCACTGGATGCGTAGTGCATGATCTAATAGATGCCTTTTTAATCAATCAAATCAAAGATACTTTATTAATCCCAGAGGGAAATTATAGTTTCAGTACACACAATTCAGAGATCAGACATACATGGGCAAGACACATGACAAGAATTGGTGACTGTGGTCATTCGCAACCCTGAGTCGCGCTACCTTAATAGAGATAAGAGGGTTTACATGAGGATTGGTTCAGGTGGAGGGAAAAAAAAGGCACTTCAGAGCTACCCTCCCACCAGGAGGGCAGCTTTGCTCTGCAGAAAAACACCTCAAACATACATGCAACAGACTTCAGACAACACAAGTGTCCACTAGGTGGGGTGGTGGGTTGGGACTATCCCCACTTCAGTTCCTGCAGCCACGATAAGCAGCGCATGTCACCTCAGTGTGGATGGGGGAGGAGCATTGAGGGTTGGAGGGTTGCAGTGACCCTGGAATGTTTCAGCGGCCTTCCCGCAGTCCCGCCCAGGTTGGGAAAGGATACAGAGTTGAGTTGCCATAGCGACAGCACATTCTGCATATCTTCTGAGGGGGGAGTTTTCGTTGGAGCCTAGCAGGCTCAAGGACGCCAGATTCCAATTAGAAATTGTTTTGAGGCCAGACAGAGATAATTTCCTCTCTGTCTTACAGTTTGTTGGTCCTCAACCTCTCAAAATCCCAATAATGGACATTAAACTATCCCATTCCGTGCTGATTCGTCCACTCTATCCTTGATGGCATCCATCTTTTGTGCCAAAGAATGAATCTCCGCCAAAGTCCTAAGCTTACGATTCATCTAGACAATTATGTGAGTCTGTGAATTCACAGCGCAGTGCAAACCATCTCTGAGCTCCGGGATCAGGCCAATATTCCTCGACAGCTCGTTAGTTTTCCGGTAAGCCATGTAGCCTCCAAGGCCAATGAGCAGGAAACCTGACACCAACACCACGAATATCCACACGTCTTCAGAGTCCTCCATAGACAGCTGAGAAAGACGGATCAAGTTCCACTGTTTCCAGGAGTCCATGATGTGTCCAACTGGGTCTGTCCCGGCGAGGCATCCGGGAGCCCCTTCTCCCGTTCTCATCGTTGAAAAAATGTTATCAATCGCATAGAGAGACCAACTGACGAGATCATTTAAGTGAATTTCAGTTTCAGTTTTCAGAAAAATGCAGAAGCAGCCGTGCACCCAGCACACACAGACAGACAAAGGCCTTGAGGATAAGATATGGAGGAGAGGAGGAAAAAAAGCGTCTGCACCCTCCAAGAGCCGGAAGCTCGTTTCAGATGCAAAACAGCAGCAAAGTGTTCTGTGCAGCCCATCCCATGAGAATTGAAAGACCACGCATGATTTTGGCAGGTTACATAATAACAAGGAAAGAGAAAGATGGTAGCGTGTGTCCAAAAAGGCCTGTTTTATTTTCTGTGCCGTTTACCGACTACGGAGGCTTCACAGAAAATGACCTACTTTTGTTTTACTGGTTAACCTACTGGAAGTCTGAAAGTTTACAGATGTTTTAGACTAACTTGCTTTCTGGCCCAATATGAACTTCTGAACTTGATGCATTATGGAAGTGTCACATGTAAAACATAAAAGTGTAAGCGACGTTTCTCTACACAAAACTCAACTCTTTTCGACCGGTGGAAACACACCCGTTCATTATAGCAGCGGCTATAGCTGTTAACTAGCCTAGTGAACTAGGCCAATTCTTGCTTTGCAAAGTTTGTAAATATTCCACAAAGTTTGTATATATTCCAGAGGTGTAACCAAGTCACTGTTTTGCAAGTCACAAGTAAGTCACAAGTGTTTCCAGTCAAGTCTCGAGTCAAGTCCAAGTCAAAGACAACCAAGTCCAAGTCGAGTCCAAAGTCAATGATCTGGATGTCCAAGTCAAGTTCAAGTCCTTAACTTTGAATTTTCAAGTCATAATCAAGTCATCTGTCCAAATTCAATTTAATGACAATGATAATAAATAAATTCCAGAAATAAAGCTTCTTAAAGCTTCATTTATTTGCTCGAACAAGCAGAAAGTGCAACTGAGACTGGTTATAAACAAAATGCTGCTGCATTTAGCAGAACAAGATCAAACCCAGATTTTTGTCCATGTCATGCCACTTTTGTGCTAAAATATCAAATATGCTCAAGTCATCATCAAGTCAACAGATGCAAGTCTATTCAAGTCGCAAGTCATTGGCGTTCAAGTCTGAGTCAAGTCGTAAGTCTTTATAGATTTTATCAAGTCAAGTCAGAAGTCATTAAAATAATGACGAGTCTGATTCAAGTGCAAGTCATGTGGCTTGAGTCCACACCTCTGATACATTCACATAAATAGGATGGCTTGCAAGGCTAGCTGCTAACTACACTTCGTGAACATTATGCAGCGCTTATGCATCGAGTTCAAAGGCCCTTAGAAGTCTCTGAACTAATTGATCAGTACTTTTCAGAAATTAACCAGATCCCAGAGGTAGAACCTGGTAAAAACTGTGCCCCCCCTCGTGGCTGGTATCAGAACTAGCTTTAAGCCCCACTCCTCCTTGTCCACTGAGGCATTTCCATGATAACATAAAAACGCAGCTCAGATCTCCAGTTGATCCTCAGCTTTCTGCTTTGTTAGGTATGCCTTTTTCTGAGCTAAACTTTAGGTTACTGTCGTAACCCCGGTTCTCTGAGTAACATGAGTGAGATGTCTCACTATGGGATACGCCCCTCCGCGGATTCCTCAGAAGCACTTATCTCAATACGCCAATCCTGATTGGCCAGTGACCGTGACGTACGCGTCCCCCTGCTACTATAAGTAGCAAGCGTCCCCACGCACGCACTATTCAAGATAAACACCTCTTCTCGCTTCGCCCAGCAAGAAGGGTTGTCTGGTGAGACATCTCACTCATGTTACTCAGAGAACCGGGGTTACGATAGTAACCTAAAGTTCTCTTTCTTAACATTCGTTTCGATGTCTCACTATGGGATATGGAGACTCCCGTATTGCCAGACAGCTTATCCAGCGATCACCAACCTACAGGGATACGTCTTGGCCCGCCAAAGACCCCACACTCAGAATCGTGTGAGTCATTGCAGGGACCGAAACATCAAGCTTATAGAAGCGTGCAAATGCAAGTGGAGAAGCCCAACTTGCTGCAGCACAAATCTCCTGGATTGACAGCCCCCGAAAAAGGGCCCAAGAAGCAGACAGGCCCCTAGTAGAATGGGCCCTGAGCCCAACAGGTGCCTGAATGCCCTGACAGGAGTAAGCCATAGAAATAGCCTCCACAATCCAGTGGGAAAGCCGCTGCTTTGTGACGGGTTTCCCCTTACGAGGCCCACCCCATGACACAAAAAGCTGGTCCCCCCTGCGAAGGTTCTCCGTCCGATTCACATACTCCTTGAGCGCGCGAATCGGACACAGCTTGTGCCACCGCTCCTCCTCAGGAGAGGAGAAGGGTGGCGGGTAGAAAGCTGTGAGGATAATAGGAGAAAAGGAGCCCACCACCTTAGGCACAAAGGCAGGGTTGGGCTTCAAGGACACCTTCATGTCACCTGTTGCAAACTGGGTGCAGGATGGGTGCACAGAGAGAGCCTGTAAGTCACTAACTCGCTTTGCAGATACCAAAGCCAGGAGTAGCACCACCTTAAGAGACAGGATCTTAAGGTCCAGGCCATCCATAGGTTCAAATGGAGGCCCGGAGAGGGCCGACAGCACCAAGGACAGATCCCATGAGGGCACCAGGGGTCGGGACACAGGGAGAAGCCTGCGCGCGCCCCTCATGAAGCTACACACCAGGGGGTGTTGACCTGCCAATTTCCTCCCAAAACCCAAGTGTCGGGCGGAAATGGCTGCTAGGTACACTTTAATGGTGGAGAAAGCCTTCTTCCCATCCAACAAGTCTTGCAGGAAAGACAGAATGACGTTCACCGGGCATTGGAAGGGGGAGACCTCCCTGCCCTGACACCAGGCTTCAAACACCCTCCATTTACAGTCATATAGGGACCTAGTGGAGGGGGCCCTAGCATTCTGAATGGTTCGAATGACTGCCTGGGGCAGCTCTGCTGACACTAGCCTGCACCCCTCAGGGGCCAGACCCACAGGGCCAGCCGTTCTGGATGAGGGTGGAAGATCGAGCCTCCCGCTTGGGACACCAGGTCCCTGCGAAGCGGCAGTTTCCAAGGTTGGCCCTCCAGGAGCTGGAAAATGTCCGCCACCCAATGCATGGCTGGCCAGTATGGGGCCACCAGAATGAGAGTGTGGCGCTGGGTTCGTACCCTCAGCAAGGTGGGTGGTATCAGGGCCACTGGGGGAAAAGCGTAAAGCAGTCCCCGTGGCCAGTCGTGCGCCAGCGCGTCCACGCCGAGTGGAGCGTCTCGGTCGCGCAGGGAGAAGAACAGAGGACACTGAGCATTCTCCTTGGAGGCAAAAAGTTCCACTACGGCTGTGCCGAACCGGATCCAAATCTGTTCCAACACTGCTGGATGCAGGCTCCAATCCCCGTACAGGGGTGTCCCTCTGGACAACAGATCCGCCCCCCGATTCAGAACACCCGGGACGTGGGTGGCTCTGATTGAGAGGAGATGCCTGCTGCACCATAGGATCAGTCTGCGTGCCAGCGTGTGTAACCGCATGGAGCGCAGCCCCCCCTGGCGGTTTATATAAGCCACAGTCGTGGTGTTGTCTGTTCTCACTAGGACATGATGGCCGGAGAGAAAAGGCAGGAAGCGCTTCAGGGCCAGAAAGACCGCGAGGAGTTCCAGATAATTTATGTGTGTCCCCCAGAGCTCTCTGCTCCACACACCCCTGACAGAGCGACCCTCCAGGAGCCCCCCCCCAACCTGACAGGCTCGCATCTGTCGTGACCACTTTCCTCACGAGAACCAACCCCAAAGGCACCCCCTGTGCCAAGAGGGAGGGGTGACGCCAACAGCGGAGCGCCGCGACGCACGCTACAGAGACCGTCACCCTGCGCGCTCTGTGGCGCACTGGAGAGAGACCCAGAGAAGCCACCCAGCGTTGAAAATCTCTCATGTGTAGACGGCCTAGTGGTACCGCTGAAATAGCCGACGCCATGAGACCCAAAAGCCTGAGGCATAATGCAAACCGCACCGAACTGTGTAGGCGGAAGCGCGCCAGGCAGAGCGAGAGCGCGTTCACGCGCGGTGTCGAGAGACGGGCCGTGAACGCCCCTGAGTCCAGATTCAGACCTAGAAAGGTTATTTTCTGGGAGGGGAGTAAAGCGCTTTTCTGCCAGTTTATTCTGAAACCCAGACCACACAAGTGATGGATCACAACCAGCGTGTTTGACGCTGCCTCCTCTCTGGACCGTGCCAGCAGGAGCCAGTCGTCTAAATACGTGGCCAGCCGAATGCCCCTCCCTCTCAGAGGGGCGATCGCTGCCTCCGTACACCTGACAAACACCCTCGGGCTCAGCGAGAGGCCATATGGGAGCACGGTGTATTCATAACACACTCCCTGAAAGGCAAACCTCAGAAATTTCCTGTGTGGAGGGTACACGGGAATATGAAAGTATGCGTCCCTCAGGTCGATTGAGGTGAACCAGTCGTTCTGGTGAATCAGACGCAAAAGGGATGAGAGCGTGAGCATTTTGAATCTGTACTTTCTGAGGCATCGGTTCAGGGCCCTCAGGTCCAGGATCGGGCGAATCCCGGTCCCTCCCCGTTTCGGGACCAGGAAGTACCTGGAGTAGAAACTGCTCTGAGACCGATCGGGAGGCACAATGCATATCGCTCCCTTCTCCAGCAGGGAGGAGATTTCTCCCTGAAGGATGTGAGCTGACGACCCCTGGGCGTGGGAGAACACTACGCCGGAGAATCGAGGAGGAACAGAAGCGAATTGGAGCCTGTAACCTCTCGAAATAGTTCTCAGCACCCAATGTGAAGCAGAAACCGCTGTCCATTCCTCCATGTGAGTGGAGAGCGGTGACACAGCCGTGACACACGGAGCAGCAGCTCCCTCCAGAGGTTGTGGGGCAGCGGTGCTCGTGGCAACCACTGCGCATGCGCGGGGGCTTTGTGCTTTGACGGCCCAGGCGTACGGGGACGACCCGTGGCTGGCGGATAAGTCCGCCAGGGGCCGCCCACGCCTGGAAATGCTCATGGGCAACATTTTTATTGATTTTTGTTGCGCCCTTGACATTTTGTCTGGATGCGGCAGCGAACTTTTTAATGCTCCTTGAGCGTGACATGTTTGTGAAAAACAATGTGAGTGCTTGTGACGTGTGTTTTGAGCCGGCACAGCCGGCTGCACGTCCTGGCCCCACCCTGGACCGCTCGGGGACTCTGCCGGAGGGGTTCCGTGAGGGGGGGGGGGAGAAAGCACCATGGCAACATCGAACAGGAGGAGCTGGCGAACGGGGAACTGCCAGCTGCAGCGTCCGGAGGGAAAGAACTCCGTCAGGCTGCCCTCTTCTTCTTCCTCACCTGCTGACTGCCGGGTCGGGTGGGTTGTCCCGGCGGCGGAGCGGCTTGGTTGCCGGATCTCTGAGGCCAAACTGGTCGAGGCGCTGAGCCCGAAGGAGCTGGTTGGACAGCTTGAGGCTTCGGGCGCTTTGGGATCCAGAACTGAGGCTGGGCTCGGACAGCCGCCTGAGGAAGGTTCGGCCAAGCCGGCAGCGCCGGTGAGGGCTTACGGGGAAGGCAGAGATGAAGGGCTTCATCCTCTTTCTTTTTGGCCTCACACCGTTGCTGCATTGATGCCAGGGCAGAGCCAAAAATGCCTTCAGGCACGATTGGCATGTCCAAAATGTCCTCCTTCTCTCTATCAGAGAGGTTGGTGAGGTTCAGCCATCGTGCACGTTCTTGAAGCACCATCATGCCCATAGCTTTAGCCGTAGCATGGACCGCGCAGCGCTGCACACGCAGGCAGATGTCGGTCAGTACGGTGATTTCCTCCCACACCTCCGGGTCCGGCTTCGTATTCATGTCCTCACAGAGCTCGGCTTGGTACGCCGAGAGCATGGAGGAGACATTCAAAGCTCGGGCGGAGATGGCGGCAGCCTTGTACGCCCTCTCGTTCAGCGCCGACTGGAAGCGGTCCGCCTTCGCGGGGAGAGCGGGAGGCCTGGAGGAAGTTGCCGAGAGCCGTGGGTGCAGGTGGGCTGCAACCAGCGGTTCCATCGGTGGCATGCGAAGCATGCCAGCCTTCTCCATCCCCTCGAAGTCCAGCGAGGAGGCTCCTTGGACAGGAGACCTGGAGCTGAAAGGGTGTTTGTCCCAGGAGGACCTCACTTCTTGGAGAAGCTCCGGGAAGGCGGGAAGGAGGGGCTTTGCCGCTCTTGTGGCCTGAGGCAGCTTCTTTCCCTCGTAGCGGGATCTGACAGCCTCAGTGACCATGGTGGGCCAAGGGATGTTGAGCCTGGTCGCAGCGTCGGCAGACTGACTGCATGTCCAGGTGGGCGGCCGGAGAAGCCGCTCCATCCCTGGGAGAGGACGGAAAGCTAGGCATGGAGGCCTGAGCGATGGGGAGAAAAACGTCGTCATCCTCGTCCTCCTCTGAAATGAGGAGTTCCGAGGTGCCCCCGTCGTCTCCGTAGTCACCTCTCCAACACGTCCTCGACGGGGTGGCTCGGACCGGTCGGTTCGAGCTGTGAGCCCCAGCTGAGTTCGGCACACGGTTCCGGCTCCGGGAGGACATGTTCGCTGGCGTCCCCAGGCGGTGGCCCAGGGGCCGGCAGGCAAGGGTCCTTCCCCGACAGGCTAGCTTGGCGCGCTAGCCGCCGGCGAAGGCTCTTCAGGCTGAAGCAAGCACAGCTCTCACATGACCCGGGGACTTCCAATGCCAGCTGGGCGTGTTCCAGCCCGAGGCAGCTCGAGCAGACCTTGTGCGGGTCTGTGTGTCGATTTTGTTCCCACAGGTACAGAGGCGAGCTCCTGCGCCGTCGACTCCTCTGGTGGGAGGAGCGGCTTCCATGTAGGCTAACTGGTGTGTTAGCAGAGAACGAACAGATGCACTGGAGTGTGAAGCTGCTCGTTATGCCCCGAGCCTATGGTGAAGGCCAGGACAGAAGGACAGTAAGTTAACGTTCGGCGACGGAGAGAATATTAGAAGGCTCCGTCTGTGAACAGTTGAGCTAACTTACCTCAGAGATAAGCGACCACCGAAGCGAGAAGAGGTGATTGAATAGTGCGTGCGTGGGGACGCTTGCTACTTATAGTAGCAGGGGGACGCGTACGTCACGGTCACTGGCCAATCAGGATTGGCGTATTGAGATAAGTGCTTCTGAGGAATCCGCGGAGGGGCGTATCCCATAGTGAGACATCGAAACGAATGTTAAGAAAGAGAACTGAAATTAGTTATTTAATCATTAAAACCATATTTAAACCATAACAAAGTTAGGTGTTTTTTACAGAAAATGTTGCACGTTAAGTCAGTTTAGCTGCATTAAAGAGATAATAGAAGCTCAAAACCAGCAGGTAAAGCACTATAGGCACCCTTTTACTCCTTATATGTTAATTCAATTCAATTCAAAAAAACTGGGGATCCTGTTTCCCCAGCGAGAGCAGCCCCATGGCGCTCCGCCACTGTAGCCACAGGTGGGAGGGAGATCTTGGGAGGAGCGCAGAGCACATTGACACCTGCAGGTTGATGACCTCGCCAGGCTGAAGTCCACCAATCCGAAGGCGGGGGGGGGGGGGTCGGGTTTTCACAGCATCTGTCTGCATTCCTTTGTGGGGGTTTGTTGTTGGCATTCACAAGGCTGCCATGGCATCAGATTCGGATAACAAGACTTTGTTTGGGTCAGGCAGAGATAATTTTCCTCTCTGCCTTGAAGTCTGTAACTGATCATTCAAGTCCTCCAGTGAAGCCAATTCAGGTTTTAAACATCTCCACACCGTCCGGTGACCCTCTCCGAGATGACATCCATTTTGTGCACTAATACCGGTATCGCAGCTAGAACATTGTCCAGCTTACGATTCACCTCGAGTAACGTCCCAGTCTGTGAGGTCTCCACACGGACGGTGCTTTCCATGGGTGCGGGTCGCCCTCCAATCGCTCCTGTCTTCCCAAATTTCCAGAAAACCAGATATCCTCCCACTCCAATCAGAAGAAATCCAGTGATCATCAGGCCAAATATCCACACATCTTCGACGTCCTCAATGGACAACTGAGAGAGGCATCCATCCAGGAATCGAGCATATATCCCGCTGCGTGTGTCCCTTGCGGGCAAGTGGAAGCCCCCTCCTCTGTTCTCATCGTAGAAAAAATCTTGTCAATTGCGTTGAATGACCAATTTATTAAATCCATTCTAAAAAAAATAGGGTTTTTCAGAAGAAATGCAGAGAAGCGCTCTGTGGGCAGACAGGACAAAGAGCCTTGGGAAAAAAAGATAAGGGAGCAAAAGCAGAAGTGTCTGTACTCTGCGAGTGCCGGAAGAAGAAACGCACATTGAACACAACTGAAAATTAAAACCTACTAAACAAGACATTTTTAATTAAAAATTGGGATGTTTAACATATCAAGCATACAGTATTGTTCTTATTATTATTATATTTACGTTTTAATATGTTATATTGTAATACAGGTGCTGGCCAGTAAATTAGAATATCATCAAAAGGTTGAAAATATTTCAGTAATTCCATTCAAAATGTGAAACATGTACATTATATTCATGCAATGCACACAGACCAATGTATTTCCAATGTTCATTACATTTAAATTTGATATTCATAAGTGACAACTAATGAAAACTCCAAATTTGGTATCTCAAAAAATTAGAATATTCTGAAAAGGCTGAATATAGAAGACACCTGCTGCCACTCTAATCAGCTGATTTACTCAAAACACCTGCAAAGGCCTTTAAAAGGTCCCTCAGTCTTGTTTTGAAGGCACCACAATCATGGGGAAGACTTCTGACTTAACAGCTGTCCAAAAGACAATCATTGACACCTTGCACAAGGAGGGCAAGACACAAAAGGTGATTGCTAAAGAAGCTGGCTGTTCGCAGAGCTCTGTGTCCAAGCACATTAACAGACAGGCGAAGGGACGGAAAAAATGTGGTAGAAAAAAGTGTACAAGCTCTAGGGATAACCGCACCCTGCAGAGAATTGTGACGACAAACCCATTCAAAAATGTGGGGGAGATCCACAAAGAGTGGACTGCAGCTGGAGTCAGCGCTTCAAGAACCACCACGAGGAGACTCATGAAAGACATGGGATTCAGGTGTCGCATTCCGTGTGTCAAGCCACTCTTGAACATGAAACAGCGCAAGAAGCGTCTCGCCTGGGCCAAGGACAAAAAGGACTGGACTGATGCTGAGTGGTCCAAAGTTATGTTTTCTGATGAAAGCAAGTTCTGCATTTCCTTTGGAAATCAAGGACCCAGAGTCTGGAGGAAGAGCGGAGAAGCACAGAATCCACGTTGCATGAGGTCCAGTGTAAAGTTTCCACCGTCAGTGATGGTGTGGGGTGCCATGTCATCTGCCGGTGTTGGCCCACTCTGTTTCCTGAGGTCCAGGGTCAATGCAGCCGTCTACCAGGAAGTTTTAGAGCACTTCATGCTTCCTGCTGCTGACCAACTTTATGGGGATGCAGACTTCACCTTTCAACAGGACTTGGCACCTGCACACAGTGCCAAAACCACCAGCACCTGGTTCAAGGACCATGGTATCCCTGTCCTTGATTGGCCAGCAAACTCGCCTGACCTTAACCCCATAGAAAATCTATGGGGTATTGTGAAGCGGAGGATGCAATACGCTAGACCCAACAATGCAGAGGAGCTGAAGACGACTATCAGAGCAACCTGGGCTCTCATAACACCTGAGCAGTGCCACAGACTGATCGAGTCCATGCCACGCCGCATTACTGCAGTTATTGAGGCAAAAGGAGCCCCGACTAAGTATTGAGTGCTATACATGCACATTCTTTTCATGTTCATTCTTTTCAGTTGGCCAACATTAGAGAAACAAACATTTTTTCATTGGCCTTTAGAATATTCTAATTTTCTGAGATACCAGATTTGATGTTTTCATTGGTTGTCACCTATAAATATCAAATTTAAATGTAATAAACATCGGAAATACATTGGTCTGTGTGCATTGCATGAATATAATGTACAAGTTTCACGTTTTGAATGGAATTACTGAAATATTTTCAACCTTTTGATGATATTCTAATTTACTGGCCAGCACCTGTATAGCCCTGACTGGCCTGAAATAAGAAAAGTGGTGTGAAAGTTAAATGGTTACATACATTTATGTTAAATACATGTCGTCGTGACGTGTGATTTATTAATTACATAATTTCCTGAGGTAGTTTGAGACTCAGATTCTTCCAATCAGATCTCTTTTCCATGTCGTCATGTATCATGGCAACAGGCCATAAAACTAAGATGAACTTGTTTGTTATTATTTGTTGGAACGTTACTCTCCATGATCACTGCTGCTGATGTTTTCAGGTGAAATGTGTTCTGGTGCTGCATCTGATCAGCGCTGCGCTTGCTACAGCTGCTCTGGGTCTGATGTCCAAACACCTGCCGTACCGTCAGGACTCGTACCATTGTGAGCACTGCCGCAGGCTGGAGCTGCATGCTGTGGTACTGCCTCCGAACACACTCACCTACACGGTTAAATGATTACAAATAGGACAGAGGCAGACAGCTATCAGTACTGTTATTATATGCACTTTGTGCAGGTTGTGTTAATTGGGTTTATCATTGACAAAATAGATGTCCTCCAGATCAATTTTGATCTTTTGATGTTCAATAAAAATTTGTTGGAGGCTAAAAGTGCCCAGATTTCTTATCTACATTGTTTTGGAGTTCATACGGTTCACATGGCAGGATTTTGAAATTGGCAGTAGATTTTCCAAACAATTACAAACCCCACACGCACAGACATAACAGTGTTGGTGCTACAGTGTGTGGTGTGCATCTACAGAGCAAAAACTACACACTGCAAATTAACTGATTTCACATACGGACATTCCTCAGTCAGATCAAAAATCTTGCCTGATCACAAATGACTTAATAGTAAAAAAAAAAAAAACAAGATGGTGGAGGAGCATGCTGCTCACTTCCGTTGTCGGTACAGGATCTGCTCGGGTGCAAGATCGGCTCGGGGTCCTTCGACTGCCGATGACGTCAAAGTACGGCAAACCCACTCGGACAAAATACACTACACATCTATACTGTTGGAAAGAATTTAGCAGTTTCGTTATTAAAATAATGTTTCTTACGACGTAAGTTTGTGTTTATAATGGTATTTGTAAAATAAGACACTATATTGTATTCATAATGTTGAACTCCTCCTTGAGCACATCCCTTGAAGGATCATAGGTATTAGCAACACCTGTGAAATTGTATTTGCAGGAAAGAAGTGTGTCCCGTTTATTGAAGTATTTTGTGTTTAGAGTATTTGATGTCTTGTCCATGCGTAGTTCAGTTACGCACATAGTTGCTAGCCAAAACTCTGGAGTTTAAAGTTTTCTGCCTTTACTAAAATACCTGTTTGTACTTATTTGATTGATGGTAGTTTTACTTTCTATTAGACTCCAAATGTAATCATTTGTTATGTTTCTAATTCATAATTTGTAATAATGTAATCGGTGATTTTAGCATTAGCATTCCTATCGGTGTTTCCACGTATATTAGCATTGCGCTAACCACTCGCTGCCAAATTGCAGCCTTTGCGATTAGAAAATCTCCTTTTGTCACATCGCAATTTAATTGCACATGCAGTTAATCGTTCAGCCCTAATATACATGCAGCTCTATGCTAAAAGTGTATTTTCAAAGAGGAAATGATGGATTTCTTTGTAAAAGTTGTCCATCTTTCCAACAGAAAGATTTGCCTGGACCAACGTAACGTGATAACAACGTAACGTGATTATGTAATTCCGTAAGGTTCATGTTCACCCAATCAACTACTTTGACGTCATCTGCAGTCGACGGACCCCGAGCCGATCTTGTACCAACACCGTCACCTCACTTTCTGATTGGCTAAATGTCACATTCAACCAAGTGGTGCTGGCTGCAGAACCACAAAGGCGGAGCTGCACCAGAGTCAGCCCCGCCCATTCCATCAGAGTCAGTCCAATTCCTTCCAGTTGTCAGACTTGATAGCATTCTGGAACCAAAGAGGGTGTTATAGTTAATATCATCTAAAATGCAAGATTGAGGACGGAGTTGAGAAGTTAATTGAACAGTTTTGTAAAGGTTTCATATAATAAAAAATCTAACTTTTGGAACTTTTTACCATGTTATATTGTCATTTCCTCATAAGAAACACGCCAAAGCCATTTTTGGCCTCATTCATGCATTTTCCTCCCATCTCAACTTCAATTTGGTCTCCTTCCCCGAAGCGAGTCTGGTCTTGGTTCTCAAATCTGGATATTCTGTGAATTTTCTCAAATTATTTCTGAAATGACTTCTAGTGAGACACCGCCAATAAACCATACATCCTATCTACAAAGACACACTAGATGGCACAATTACATGTGATACAACTAGTTTTTTATCAGATGTAGTGGTGAAGTGCTTGTGGAGTCGGATTGACAAGCAGTTCTGCGCAGGTTCGCCTCCCGATAACGGAAGTACATAGGTAGTTCAAAACCCTTTTTCTTCTTTTCTAGCTACACTTGCCAGTACTATGTTTACAACAATTTATTGGTATACCGTTCACAATATAATGACTAATGTGTTTTTTTTTAATTTATTCGTTTATTTAGCCAGTGTGAGTCCATTTGTGAGCAGAGTTTCAACTAAAATGCTGTGTAGGAACGACCAAATTCAAAGAACTTTTAGAGACTTAAATATTTTGCTGAAAATAAACATTACAAGTTGTAATTAATTAAATGTTTCAGCTGGCTAAATAGATTGCTGCCGACCCCACCGAGAATCGAACCGGTATCAGCAGAGAGGAAAGCAAAACTTAAATCTTACAATCTTGCCACTGGACTACCAGAAACTGTTCAGTAACCTCCAATAGTGTTGTACCCGGCTTCTGTTGGAGCGGCTGTGGGCAGATATTCGTGAAAAAGAAATCTTTTCATGTTGGGATATATTCAGGCTTTGTCATGTAGCAAGTTATATTTATATTGTTTAATTGGAACATAGAGCATAGCATTAACAATTCTAAACTAGTAACAGCCGTAATCCATGTGGGTCAGGTTAGTTTACGATAAAGTTAATAAACAAAAACAGAAGCAGTCAGTGGGCTAGGCTGAGTTTGCGTGAATGGGCAGGGCTGACTGGTGCAGCTCCACCTTTGTAGTTCTGCAGCGAGCACCCTCTCCATTGAACAGGCAGCATGTTCCTGTGCCCATAAAACAGATTAACACAGTCCAACATGTTTGAAAGCCTGGTTTATTATAGGAGTGGTCTTGACGTGCTTCCAGGAGGACCAGAGCACTCTTAACACACCACACACGGTAGCATTATCTGATAAGGTTATCTTTAGAGCCATTACGCAAAATTGTGCACATTATTAAGATTGTCAGAAGGAGAGGAGCTGGAAAAATAAAATCAAATACTTTATGACAGTTAAGAATGTGAGCTTGATTGGTTGACAGTTTGTGACCTTTGAACCATGACTCCTGTGACCTGTGACCTCTGTGACCCATGAACTCTGTGCCCCTCGACCCTGTGACCCATGATTTATTTATTTTTAATGAACACCATCTGGACATCAACCATGGGAATGGTTTAATGACTCCTAACCTCTGACCCTTTTGATCTGTCCTTCCTGTTGCAGGATGTAATTTGTTGAACCTTAATGAATAATAACATCAACACTGACTAAAGCCCCTCTCAGCCAGGCCAAACTCTCCTCTCTATGTTCTCACGTTGTCCTCCTCCCTCCTTTCTCTTTGCCTTTCTCTCTCTCTCTCTCTCTCTCTCTCTCTCTCTCTCTCTCTCTCTCTCTCTCTCTCTCTCTCTCTCTCTCTCTCTGTAATCAATCAAGCTAGGCTTTCTTCAGACCTGTGCGATTGCAATGAGTGATAAACAAGTTCCTGAAGATCTTAGGTGTGTTCTTGCTGTGTGTTATTTCTAATTCCATGTTGTCGTTCTTTTTTAAAACACAGAAACGGTTTTGTTACCTGTTTTTGACGCTTTCAGGCTGACGCTGATGGTGATGGCAGCCTGAAGAAGCCGGCAGCCGTCGGCGAAATGTTGCGTCAGAAACAGGTAACAAAACCGTTTCTGTGTTTTAAAAAAGAACGACAACAAGGAAGTTCCTGAAGATATGAAGAGTACATTGGGGAACTGAATAAGTCACTTTTTCCATTTCCACTTTTAAAAACTAATTTTGACTTACATTCTGATGAAGTCACATTGTCATCCCAAGGTATTTTCCAAAATTGTTACAAAGAATTATTGAACAAACTCATGGAAACCAGAAACAAACAAAGCAACAAACCAACACAGTCGCCGCTGTGGCTTCCACCCTTCGACATGGAAGGCCGCTTTGCATCCAACAACGAGACGTCTGAACTGATGGAAATCCCTTAAAATTTGACAAAGCTGAAATAAACCAGCTTACTTGCTTGCTGGAGCAGGAAAATGTCGTCTCTTCACACACACACACACACACACACACACACACACACACACACACACACACACACACACTCACACACACTCACACACACACACACACCCTAACTCTAACCATGTGTATTCCTAAACCTAATTGTAACAAAAACTCAATTCACATCTTATATCTAAACCTCACCCCTAAGCCAAAGACAGGGTCCATCGTATCAGGACCGGGTTTTGGTCCTAATAAGGCCCATCGGTTTTCAGAAGATTAGTGAATATGCCAGTTTTGGTCCTGAGTAAGATAGTTAAACAAGTACACACTCGCACACACACAATGCCATCAATTTGCCGCAACACGGAAGTGACATCTGGGAGCCTTAGGTCGTTTATAAGTAATCAGACCATGGCAGTAATGCAGCAATTGTGTCCTTTTCACAAAAGATTACGCGATGGCAGCATAAAGGGGGAATGGGGGTGGTCTCTGCGCTGCTGTGGACTTCTGTTTATTTTGGACATAACTTGCTTTTTATTGCAATTGAAGCCATGCTCAATACATTTTTTTAACAAGCTGCTCCTAAAGGTGTCTGTCCTTCACAGACCCTGTGCAGCCTCTGGTGATCTGACCTCCAGCTCTAATGGATAAAAGCTCCAGCAGCGCCGCATTGCTCTAGTTTATCATCTTAGCTGATTCTCTTTACAAAAGCAAAGCATACCCGTTTTTACTTTCAATATAGTTGCCAGCCAGAGCTTGGCAGTAACTCCCCATGTGATCATGTGTTGCATGATTCTCACTCCCAGCGCGTCAAAAACACACTTGGTCAGCCACCCTCCACGTCAGACCCCTGACGCCAACAGTGCCCTTTTTCGTTACTTATGTGCGAAAAGGGGTTTTTCCCTTTTCTGATTGCAGATCCCAATGCAGCGTAAAACTGACATGATGGGATGTCCGCAGCCAGGGCACCAAACAAGCTCATTGTACCTCACCCTAGCCTTATCCTCTTTATGTTTTTGTTTATTTATGTTTATGTTTGTTTATTTGGCAGATGCTTTTTTCCAAAGCGACTTACAATTTATAACCTATAGGGCATGTTGTGATCTGTGGGGGGAACCGGAGTACCCGGAAGAAACCCACGCATGCATGGGGAGAACACGCAACTCCACGCAGAAAGGCCGCAGCCAAGTTTCGAACCTGCAACCTTCGTGCTGCGAGGCAACAGTGCTAACCACTGTGCCACCATGCAGCCCTCCCCTTATTTAACCATCCCCTCACCCCTATCCTAACCAAAACCATCTTGCTAGCGAACACGTTAGTGATGTGTCGGTCGCTCTAAAAGCCGGCTCTATGAAGTGAACGGCGGGAGCCGCCTCGTCACTGGTCGAGTTTGGACCGAGCCAACGCGAGGGGGAGGTTTCAACTACCAAGGTGGACGTTAAAAGTAGAGGGTATGTGTAACCTCCCCCTCGCCAGATGGTATGTTCTAACGTTCCCCTTGGGCGGCAAATACAAAAATTCACAGTCAGAATGCATGGGAAACAGACGCTTGATCACAGTGAGAGTAATGTTTTAGGTAGCAAGAGGGTTAAGGTTAGGATGAGGGTGAGGGGAAGGTTATAAATAGCAAAACGTTAAGGTTTAGGTGTGGTTAAATGAGCTGGTTCGGTGCCGCATCAGCGGGCATCCCATCGCGTCAGTTTGACGCTGCATTGGGATCTGCAGTCAGAAAAGGGAAAAACCCCTTTTCGCACATAAGTAACGAAACAGGGCACTTTAGGCGTCAGGGGTCTGACGTGGAGGGTGGCTGACCAAGCGTTTGTTTTTGACACGCTGGGAGTGAGAATCATGACATCATATCTCTGGCAGTAAAGAACTACAGCGATCCAGTAATTAATGATATTGACAAAACCTTGGTGTAAACTTCAGCCTCTATAGACACTTGTGTCATAGGGGCTCTGAACAGGTTATCCCGCTCCCCCAGCATGCACTTAGATAATTTACCATGAAGTAGAGCCATTAAAATATATCAGAGTTGAGGGTTGACTTGTGTCTCTTATGCTTACTTCTAGAAACTGAGCTGTGTTTTTTACTGCCAGACCAGGCGGTCTTTTTCCGGGCCTTCTTGATAGACTCATAATCCCTAAACCTTCTTGGGCATCTGACTTTGTGTGGTGATTTTATTCAAAGCCTGCGTCGTCATATCCGATGCAATCTCTGTTGCCACTTTTGGCAAATGCGGTTTTGCCAGGGCAAAACCTTTTTTTACTAAGGATGAATGTAATCTAAAAGTCTGGAGAATAGAGACCCTATACCCCTCCCATACATCACAGGCACCGCGTAGAAACCTGGCAGGTTACCCCCGGCCTGACCTACATAATAATTAATGAATTGATTTAAGTATTTCTCTGCAGCGGATAAACAATTGTTGACGTATTCGTGTGAAATCACAAGATCTACACAATGTAAAAGTATGTAACTGAAGCTTCAACGCAGTTTCAAAAGTCTTTTATTCTTGTATTTTTCTGGTAAGATGGAGCAGGGTGAAAACGAAGCCTTACAACAGATTTTTTGTATAGAAAAGTGTGATTGTATCCCCAAAAGTACATTCAATTTTCTCTGTGCATCATAAAGGCCCATAAGTGTCTCCCACGATCTGATGTGAAACACTGTGACAAAACAGTTAATGACCAAGCCCTTAATTCAAGAGAATAGGGCACTGTTGTGATTTGCTTTTCATTAGATGGAAAGTCAGCCAGCTTTAAACCCCAGCATGTAGGCCAGTGGAGGTCCCAAATCTCGAATGGGCCATTCCCATCTGTACCGGGTCGGCCCGGGCCGGGTAGTGTAGGTTGTTTACATATCTGGGTGGCCTGGTATTTTTCCGGGCCAACCCAGACTCATTCTCAGCCCTCTTCTCGAGGGGGTCTGCTTCAGGCCGACCAGGACCAACACACCCACTGCTGACAGCAAATTCACACCTTCCATTAGAGCAAGCCTCTGATTGGTGGGTAGAATCAGCCCACATGGGCTTAAGACAAGGATGTGTGGAATCAACTGGGGCCGACTGGGGCTACCCGGCCCGGGCCGACCCGGTACAGATGGGAATGGCCCAAAAATCTCCCCGTTGATCCGGAACTCAGAAACAGGATCAGTTCCCCTAATTTTTCTCAAGTAGATATCAGAGTTCGATTTTTTCAAAGATGATTCACACTCGGATTTCTGTTGTTGCTGTTGTTTTCTCAACATAGAAAGGATAAAGTAAGGGTAAGGTAAACATTAAAGTCCTCAAAAGGAAATTTGGCTTGGGCTACAGTGTCGCTGTGTTACATAAACAAGGGAAGACAAACAGAGCAACAAATTTGTTGTAACTCAATCACTCATCACAGAAACACACATGCTTGACACCTGTTCTTAATAACCTATTTCTTTCAGGGTTTCACTTCATAGTTATTATAAATTATGAATTATAATTGAGACACAGAGTATATTTTTATTTATTTATTTAGTTATTGCAGAAAACATCACTCAACAGGACAGCACATCCAGATCGGTGTCGGAAATGGTAACGTGCATCAGAAAAATTGTTGTATGTATCGGTGTCACCAGCTTGAATTCATGCAGTAGCATGACAATCACAGGAAACACTCTCCTACCTTCCACATGAATGTTGCTTAGAGCCCGAAAGCATCGCAGAGCTGGAATCAGCTGAGGGGCTAGCACCCTGCACGTAATGTCTACTGTAAATTTGACTGTAAAGTTGACCTGCAGGTGGGGCTGACGGGGGAGATCTGGATGTGGGTGGGGTTAGAATAGATTAAATAAATGGATAATGGCCAGATGGGATCCATAAAGGGGTCAGGATTCATTAAATCTGTTCCCATACACATATCCAGATGGTGTCCCTTAAAGGTTATTAAATTACACCCTGAAACAGGAAGGACTGATAAAAAGGATCAGAGGTTAGGAGTTGTTAAACCATTCTTATGGTTGAAATCCAGATGGTGTAAATAAAAAATGAATAAGTCATGGGTGACGGTGCACGAAGGTCATGGGTCACAGAGGTCACAGGTTATGGAGGCCATGGGTCAAAGGTCACAAACTGTCAACCAATCAAACTCACATTCCTAAGTGACATAAAGTTTATTATTTCATTTTTTGCTTGTCAAAATCTACACAATGATCCTGACGTGTGAACCAGGCTTTATCTGGTGCAAGACTGAAACAATGGTTGCAGGACAGAAATTAACCATTTTATTCAAAATTTTAAGGAAAAAAAATTCAAGCAATGACTTACTGTGTAGATATGTGTTTTTTACGTGCCAAAAACACTCAAATGGATGGAAATTCTGCTCTTACAAATAGAAACACCGGTGTCTCTATTTTTTTTTTCAAATTTTTTTTAGGATTCATTAAGTTTCTATCTGAAGGTTTTACTGTTATTTTTAAATTTATCAGATGCTTTATACTGTGTGATTTCCTGTCTAGCCCTATCCAAACTACAAAGCTTGACACATCCTTGAAGCACGTCATGTCAAAAAATAACTCAATCCCATCTTTAGCCACATGGCAAGATTCGGATTAACCATTCAGCACAGCATCTGGTGTAAATCACACCACAGACTATAATGGCTTCTATTTGGTGCAGAGACGTGCTGTTTCCGTAATGCACCCTCAATATGAATCGGGGGTAAAGAGTTAGCCAACCCTGCATTTACTGTAACATAAAGCAGACTTGTTACACCATGGTATCGTCACACACACGTTGACTTTTGTTGAGATCTAAAGTCTAATAATGGCATGACAGCAGCAACATCTTCAGACAGTATCAGGGCCATGATCTTTGGACTTAACCGTTGGTCACTGATTGGTTTGGAGGTGGAGTCACTCCTTGCTCCAGAATGTTCTACCTCACTACCTGCAAGTATTTCCAGGTCTCTTCTTCTTGTGAGTCTGACAAAAGCCACCCACTTAATAAAATGTTCAACATTGTTACCATGACCTCCACTGTATTGTGTTCTGTCATGCAACAGATCACCTCATGCTACTTTTTGGACTCTGTTTGATTAAATTAAAGCTCTGACCTTTGCAAGATGTTGAAGCAACAGTACAGTTGTATGTGCTGTGCACGCTTCAGCAGCATGTAATCAGGTTTTGGCAGGCTCTCTCCATGATTGTGATTGTTGAAATGACAATGCGTGACACGCTACAACTCTGTTTTGGGAACAAGATGGATTCCACACTTTTCTCTGAAAACTGGATCTTAGAAAGGTCGGTTTTCCTAAATGAAATTTTTGTAAACGGCATATTCAAATTAATCAAATCCCTATCCACTTGTAATTATGATCTTGCTTGTTCAAAAATTGAGAGCTTTGCTTTCTGGCTTTGCTACAAATTAACCACAACCGCCTGTCGATCTTCCACTCCTTCCTTTCATCACTTGTGAACAAGACCACAAAGAGCAGCTCTGGTGGAGTCCATTCCTCACCAAGAACAGGTCCAAGTTAATGCCATCTCACACTCTGTATGAATAGCCATTAAAAGAGGTTCATCCACCCTGTACTCCCTGAGTTCCCCCAAAAGGGGCCCTTGGGGAGACAAGGTGTAATGCCTACTCCGAATCCACCAAATGTGGACTGGTTGGGCAACCTCCTTACCTGTCTGAGTGTTCCTTCTTTGTGGCCACCTCCAAGTAATGGTCCTCCACCACCTCCCTCACCCATGGTGTCCTACAAGGTTCTGTACTGGGGCCTTTATAGTTCCTCCTTTATCTGCTCCTTCTCCAGCACATCCTGAGCTCTTTTAAAGGAACCTCATTTCATCTTTATGCAGATGACTTTCAACTATACATCTACTTTCAGCCCAAACTTTCGACAACTTTTCTGGCGGGGAACTTTCTACAGCTGAATAATGACAAGACTGAGATCCTCATCTGTGCCCCAGACAAGCTGGTTCTTAAAGTCAGAGACTCTCTTGGTCAGCTTGCTTCTCACACCAAACCCTCTGTCAGGAATTTTAGTGTGACTTTTGACCCAGCTCTCACTCTGGATTCTCATGTTAGTTCTCTTGTTCGCTCTTCTTACTTCCATCTGAGGAACATTGCTAAGCTGAGTCCCATTCTGTCCCACTCTGAACTTGAGACAGTTATCCACACCTTCATCTCCTCAAGCTTAGACTACTGTAACTCTTTTTTCCCGTGTCTGAGCAGAACCTCCCTGAACCGTCTACAGGTGGTTCAGAATGCCTGTGCTCGGCTTCTGACCAAGTCCTCCAAGCACACTCATGCCATCCTACTTCTCCTCCAGCTTCACTGGCTTCAGAGTTAATTTCAAGATCCTAATTTTAATATAGGGTCCTACATGGACAAGTACCATCATACATTGGTGACCCTCTCAGCCCCCACATGCCCAGCAGGTCCTTGAAGTTCAGTGACCAAAGCCTACTGATTGTGCAGTGCATCAGGCTTAAGACCAAAGATGATTTACTGCAGTTTATTTTTATTTATTTCAGTTTTATTGTGCTTGCAGAGTGCTTTGTGGGGTTTTTTTTATCTAGAGAGCTATATAACTACATAGCTCCTCCTCAATCCAAGATTCTGCCTAATTTATACATTTAAATACGTAACAATAAAACCCATCACTGGAAGAATGAAGCATCACGTTATCGTTGTGCACGATGTAGGCTAGATCCCCTCCGATGTGTGTGCACATTTCTCCATTATGTCAGATAAATAGTTGTTGAGCACATTGTGAAGCGGACTTCCTGTTTGTGTGTGTTTATTGTCCACTGCAGCAACATTGTTTCAGAAAATGCACCGGGCTGATCGAGCAAAAGTGTAAAGTAAGTGACTGATCACTGTTGATACCTGTCACACAGACTGCGTGTGTGTGTGTTTTTGTGTGTGTGCAAGTGCGCATGTGTGTGTGTGGTAGCAGAGACAGAACAGATCCTCACAAACCGTAACATTTTAATTGCAAATAAATCTTTTGATTGAAGAAACGTATCCTTTCTAAAGTAAAATCTTGGATTTCTTGCATAGCTCCTGATCGATGGAATCCTGGGAACTCTGGTGATCTTCCTGGTTCTGGAGCTGCTGATCTGCATCACAGCCATGTTGTTTGGACTCAGTGTTCTGGCTGCAGGTGGAACTCAGGTGAGCTCTTGATCAGCTCCTGATAATGTCAATGGTTGTATCTGCTGTCCACCCAGCAGGAACCTCCTGTAGATGAAACGTTTCAGACGAGTAAAGTCAAAAGATCATCTGATGTTTATAAAGGATGGTGTTTTAGTTGTTTTGGTGTTGACCTATGCATGACCTCCAGCTAAACCGGATCATAATTCATTATGTGTAAAACTGACATGTTTGATAAGGCTGTGGTAGCCATCTTGAATGGTGTATGCATGTGTCCTCCAGACTTCTAGCCACAGGCCAGCCTATCCTCAGACCCGGCCCCCAGCTGCTCCTGCGGTCCAGACTGTTCCAACTCCTCAGGCTGCTGCTGAACTCTCTCAGGTACCTTTGGGACCCTACAGGTGATGTTCAGGACACAGCTGAATGGGTGACAGGATCAAGAACTACCCAGCAATGTTTCAGGGTTCAGGGACCATTTAGAAATGGGCCAACCCAGATTCAGACCACATTATTGTCATTCAGTTAGTGGCGGTGCATGCTGAACAAAAGTACAACCACAGGGGTTATAACAGAAATCACAGTCAAATAAACCAAAGCAGGTTAAGAATAAAAACTATAAAACATTATAGTATAACTTATGCACTGTGGAAAATGTGGAGTACTACAGGTGCTGGCCAGTAAATTAGAATATCATCAAAAGGTTGAAAATATTTCAGTAATTCCATTCAAAACGTGAAACTTGTACATTATATTCATGCAATGCACACAGACCAATGTATTTCCAATGTTCATTACATTTAAATTTGATATTCATAAGTGACAACTAATGAAAACTCCAAATTTGGTATCTCAAAAAATTAGAATATTCTGAAAAGGCTGAATATAGAAGACACCTGCTGCCACTCTAATCAGCTGATTTACTCAAAACACCTGCAAAGGCCTTTAAAAGGTCCCTCAGTCTTGTTTTGAAGGCACCACAATCATGGGGAAGACTTCTGACTTAACAGCTGTCCAAAAGACAATCATTGACACCTTGCACAAGGAGGGCAAGACACAAAAGGTGATTGCTAAAGAAGCTGGCTGTTCGCAGAGCTCTGTGTCCAAGCACATTAACAGACAGGCGAAGGGACGGAAAAAATGTGGTAGAAAAAAGTGTACAAGCTCTAGGGATAACCGCACCCTGCAGAGAATTGTGACGACAAACCCATTCAAAAATGTGGGGGAGATCCACAATGAGTGGACTGCAGCTGGAGTCAGCGCTTCAAGAACCACCACGAGGAGACTCATGAAAGACATGGGATTCAGGTGTCGCATTCCGTGTGTCAAGCCACTCTTGAACATGAAACAGCGCAAGAAGCGTCTCGCCTGGGCCAAGGACAAAAAGGACTGGACTGATGCTGAGTGGTCCAAAGTTATGTTTTCTGATGAAAGCAAGTTCTGCATTTCCTTTGGAAATCAAGGACCCAGAGTCTGGAGGAAGAGCGGAGAAGCACAGAATCCACGTTGCATGAGGTCCAGTGTAAAGTTTCCACCGTCAGTGATGGTGTGGGGTGCCATGTCATCTGCCGGTGTTGGCCCACTCTGTTTCCTGAGGTCCAGGGTCAATGCAGCCGTCTACCAGGAAGTTTTAGAGCACTTCATGCTTCCTGCTGCTGACCAACTTTATGGGGATGCAGACTTCACCTTTCAACAGGACTTGGCACCTGCACACAGTGCCAAAACCACCAGCACCTGGTTCAAGGACCATGGTATCCCTGTCCTTGATTGGCCAGCAAACTCGCCTGACCTTAACCCCATAGAAAATCTATGGGGTATTGTGAAGCGGAGGATGCAATACGCTAGACCCAACAATGCAGAGGAGCTGAAGACGACTATCAGAGCAACCTGGGCTCTCATAACACCTGAGCAGTGCCACAGACTGATCGAGTCCATGCCACGCCGCATTACTGCAGTTATTGAGGCAAAAGGAGCCCCGACTAAGTATTGAGTGCTATACATGCACATTCTTTTCATGTTCATTCTTTTCAGTTGGCCAACATTAGAGAAACAAACATTTTTTCATTGGCCTTTAGAATATTCTAATTTTCTGAGATACCAGATTTGATGTTTTCATTGGTTGTCACCTATAAATATCAAAATTAAACGTAATAAACATCGGAAATACATTGGTCTGTGTGCATTGCATGAATATAATGTACAAGTTTCACGTTTTGAATGGAATTACTGAAATATTTTCAACCTTTTGATGATATTCTAATTTACTGGCCAGCACCTGTATAGTATTTATAAAAAGGTACACATTCATGTATACATGCACACATTTTTGTGCACCGAAGTTTAAAATTATGTGAATTGCTTAACAGAGTAAAAATCCTTCCCACTCAGGAGAGTCACATGACCTTCAGATACAAGCAGCAGATTCTGGTTCCTCTGTGACCAGAGGCTCATTCTCCAAACCTATTGATTCCAAATTTAATCTGAGGTCCGTCTGAGTCTTGGCACCGACTCTCAGACTCAGTGGACAGCAGAGGACATCAGGTCTATGATGGGGTAAAATATAAAGCCATATTTACCTTTTTGCTGTTGAATAAAGGCAGCTTGGTTGGTCAAATGAAACATACCAGAAAGTCTGAGCCGTGTCTCACCTTCTTTCTGTGTAAATTAATAATCTTGAAAGGGCAAGGGAGGGACGGTTCATTCTGAGAAAAGCTGATTTATTATGTAATAAGCAGGCCACGCCTGCTTACATTGCATATTCTAACGCAATTCAGTGTCCGCTAAATATTAATGCTGGCCACGGCAGTGTTGTGCCCGAACGCGTTCATTGAACAATCGTTCGTGAATCCGTTCGTTTTTTGTTTTTTTTTTGTGAACGTGAACTGAACTCGTTCGTATTTTGCCTGACGAACGTAAAAGTGAGTGCGTTCGTCCTGGCTTGCGTGAACGGGTTTATGAACTTGTTCTAGCTCCAGATTTTTTATTTATTTTTATTTTTTGCAGAAAAGCATATTTAAATTACAAATAAGGCGAACATGCCAATGTATTCAGATGAGAATCGAACAGTCAGTGAAAAGGGGGAGGACAAAAAAAAGCAAGGGACCACTACACAGTTCCAGGAAGTCTACACAAAAGTCTATACATATCTTCATAGCTGTTATTATTGATACATTTAAGGGATCTCAGACACAATCTTAAATCATGTACAAATACATTAAACACAGGGGGTGATTTCAGTATTTTTTGTTTATGTATGAAGAATTTTGCCAGACAGAGAAGTAGATTGTAGCAGAGGTCTTGGTTGTTTGTTTGAAGGAGAGTTCCAAAGGTGACGACATCTCTTGAAATGGGACATGGGATTCCAATCTGAGGTTGAATCCAGTTTTCAAAACAGTTCCAAAACGTCCGTGTCTTGTTGCATTCAAAGAAAATATGATCAGTTGTTTCAACATCCTTCCCACAAAAGGAACATGAATTATCATCAATGTTAAAACGTTTTCTGAGCAGATCCTTTGAGGGATAGACATTGTTTAAAATTTTAAAATGTGTTTCTTTGACTTTAGGTTGAACAGGAAGTTTTAAATAAAGAGTCCTTAGTTTAATAATGGAGCTTTTACCAAATTTGTAAATGTTCTAGCTCCAGATCTCAACAGAGCTTTTCTGGAGCTAAAGCCTAGCTAAAACATCCTGTTAACCATTGAGTTTGTAAAAAGTAGAACCCGCAAATGCGGCCAAACATAGGCAGTAGCGGTTGGTGTGCCGTCTACTCTTCTATATCTATGCTTTGTGGAGGACGGAAGTCATGGAGTCGTACCACTCATACGTTATCAAATCACGAAGCATGGAGGAAAATTCCAATGGATCTACGGTTAAATACTTATTCAAGCACTTTATGGCTCAAGTTCTTGAACTTTTCTTTTTGTTTAGAAAAACAAGTTAAAGTTCATTTAGAAAAATTGAAAAGGGACTTAACTGAAAGATTATACATTTTTTATGTTTTGCACTTTGAACTTGTTACCTCAGCCTTGTTCCGAAGATTGTTTGATAATTTTCCATTAAAAACTTTTCAAATAATGTTTTCCTCACGTTATTGCAATGAACTAGTTCGTTTTTGAAACAGTGAACTTAGTTCAAAATTTTTTAAATTATGAAGTAAGAAACGAACAAGTTCGTTTTAAAATGTATGAACTGAACTTTGAACTAGTTTGTTTTTTAAACAAACTTTCCCAACACTGGGCTACGGTAATGCTAACTGCAGAACAACACTAGGCTGAGCTACTGCAAAGGCAGGGTGAGCTATTGCTAACACTAGCCTAAACTGCTAATGGACAAGAAGTAAACAACAAAGAAGGATGTTGGACCACCACATACCTTCCAGGTTGTACTAGGAATATCCAGGCTATGAATGCATTCCAGATAAATCCATACCCTGAGGTCCTTGACCTTGTCACGTCGTTCCTGGCTCATCAACACTCCCACATTGTATTATGTTGTTTTTATTTTAATGACGTCTAGTGACCAGACATTCTAAAAATTACTGTGAAAATTGGCTCCTCGACACCCCCCCCCCCCCCCCCCACCCACCCACCCACCCAAAAAAAAACCACTCCAGCCTTACCCCTGGATCAGATGCTGGGTTTGGAAAACAGTAGGCATGAGCAGAAGTGCTCGTCAAAAATTCTCGCCTGATGTGAACAGAGGTGCGGCGGGCATCACACGAATTTTGTGAGCGATCCACTTTGCGGCACTTCGCAACTGATGTGATCCTGGCGTGTACTGTTCTCTCACTTTTGAAATAAAAAAAGACATCTCTGCTTTCTTCCCTTCCAGGATAAGCCGTGATGCCCCCCAAAAAAGCTAAATTCTTCATATTCTTGTGCATTTACAGTGGGCAAACTCAAAAAGCTAACTGCTAAACTTTATTTTAGCTGCCTACTCAGTAAACAGGTATAAGGAGCCCAAGTTTCCTCCCCTTCCGGTCGGCTCATGGGTCCCCGGCAGAACGAAAAAATGAATGCAAGTCAACGAGGCTAAAAGAGTCATTTTCTAATCTGCTTTGCCTTAGACCCTGGATCACACACATGTTGTACTGCAATTTAAATGAAAACAAATGATGGGTGTTTTGACCACGCCAGTCATGTACTTTGATATTTATCAGCTTGTAAAATTTCGTAATTAGCATGACTACAAACAAGACATCGGCACGTCACATACATAACGTCACCACAGAATCTCCTCTACCCTAGCTTAGCTGCTAAATAGCAAGATTTACTGTGTTTCTTTCTTCCTGAAGGAAGGATTTGAAGTTTGCTGAACTTACAGCCGTTTTCCCTCTGTTTTTCTCCGTGTTTAGTTTGATGACATCACTTTCGTGATGCGCATTTGTAGTCCTGGACTTTTTTCACACAAAACCTAAACCTTAACCTGTGCAAAAATAAGCACATTCTTGTTGTCAAAATGCTTCTTTAAAATTCACGGACATGTGAAATCCATGGCACATAACATGCGGAATTAGAAAATAACGTTTTTAGCTCCATTGACTTGCATTCATTTTTTCGTTCTTCCGGGGACCCATGGTCCGAAAAAAGATGGGCGTGACTTATGCTCCCTATAGCTGCGAAGAAGGTAGCGACCTCCCCATATGGCACCTACCCACGCCACTGTAAAGTGCAATTCCTGGTCAGCAGAGGGCTACAGAGCGCTGTCCAATGGGAAGCTGCTCAAGTTTCTGCATTAAGAACCACTGAAACCAGTTTGAGAGATATAGCTTAAAGTGTTAAAGCTACAGGCCAGATTCTGCATTAAAAAGCCTAGATTTTTCATTGATTACTTATGCCTATTTTTATTTTGTTTTTTGGAAATACTGGTCATGTGACTTCCTGCCAGCTCAGCTGAAGAAGCATGCCACGCTCTTTACAAACAGTGGATTTTCTAAAAATCCAGCCGTGGAGGTTTTAATAATTTTTATATGTGTCATTCAAAGGAAATATGCCTCAGCCCAGCAGCTTTAAAAAAAAATCTTGAATGTTGCTTTAATATTCATTACATGGCTGATCGGGCAGAGAAAACCAGTGGAGGGCTTTATTGTGGCGTTTTGTTTGACAATTTATCAGAATTCCTGGGTCATCTTGAGCACCAATAAAACTTTAAATGTTTTTTAGGGGCTCAAAGAACAGTTTCCAATCATAAATAAACAGCATTTTACCGAACCTTTACACAACCACCAACAAATGTCCTCAAAGCAAAGGAAAAAATTACTTTTAGTAAGCAAACAGAAGGTTTAGAGTTTAGTTCTGACCTGGCGGGCTGGTGGGACCAGGGCTTTAAATCCAGTTTCACACACCTGCCTGTCTCTGTGCCGTCAGGTGGCTGTAGTTGTGACTGAACCAGATTCAGAACAAATCGAGGACATCTCCACTCCTCCGACTGAACCCCAGGTGGAGCCAATAGAAGCTTTTTCTACAGAACCATGACCCAAACGCTCGACGCTCCCTAAACCATCACAGCGTTCTGAGAAGGAGGAGAAACCCAGCCTACGGTTCTGCAGCAGGTGGCAGATCTGCAGAAGAAGAATAAGTTTGAAACCCTAGAGTTCTGTCAGACAGAACAGATCCTCACAAACCCACTAGAATGTTTTAGTTCCACTACTGATGATATTCACTTGAAAACAGTCATATCAGTTATCATGTTTTCAGAGTCATGAGTGAAAATGGAGCAGAGTGAAGATAATCTGATCTAATCAAAGGTCAAAATTAATGCAAACAATGAGTTCAGAAAATAACAGAATTCCACCTTCATATTAAATCATAATGAAATAGTTTTTAATGGTATCACATCTGATTTAATCTCAATGAGCTTTTAAAATATCCATATTTACAGCTTTGTACATAACAAATGATGTTTTTTAATTAATCCAGTGCTGAAGTTCAAGTGTGTGTGACTGCTGGTGTGTTCTCTAAAGCAGTTTACTCAAAGGATTACATTAAATGTTTTCATTAACTCCAGTTTCACTCAATAGAATCAGCTGCATTTATTAACTAAACTATTTATTCAGATGTTTCTGTTTAGGACAGGCTGTGCTTTAATTCACAGTAATGTTGGAATTGAACCAGCAACCTTCAGATGTGATGTAAGATCTGGTTGTTCTTAACTGGTTTTAACAAACAAAACTGTCATGTCTAAAGTCGCAACAGGAGAACAAAGAAAAGCTTCATATTCCACCTCCATTGTGCTCTGTGTCACATTGGACCATGAACATCTGGACTCAGAACCTCTGGCTCCAAGAGGAAATATTAGAAATGTTTCTATTCCTGTTTCACCAGATTTAATCTCACTATGACTGAAATGTGTTTTGGCTGCTTTATGCTCAGATTGTTAATGTTATCAGAAACCACAGGATAGCATAAATGTCTGTAAAAACAAACAAACATGTAATCTCACTGGAAATAAAGGTAATTAACACAAGCAGGGTTTTGTCTTTACTCCATAGGCACAGGGGCACATGTCAGCATCAGAGGTAACTGTAGAACCTCATCTGTGTTTGAACCTTTTTGATCCAGCTGAGCTTTCAGAGTTATCAAAAATATTAGACTCATCTAAACCTTCCACTTGCATTTTAGATCCAATCCCAACCAAATTATTTAAAGATGCATTTCCTTTGGTTGCTGCTCCCATTCTAGATATAATCAATCTATCCTTAGTAAATGGATCAATGGACCACAGGATTTTAAGGTTGTTGTAATCAAACCTTTACTTTAGAAACCTTCTCTGGATCCAGATGACCCAATGAATTATAGACCAATATCTAACCTTCCATTTTTATCCAAAGTCCTGGAGAAAATAGTGGCCATCCAAGTATGTGAGCATTTAAACACCAATGCTCTGTTTGAAGAATTTCAGTCTGGTTTTAGAGAGTATCACAGCACTGAAACTGCATTAGTGAGAGTTACAAATGATATTCTCATGGCCTCAGATAAGAATCGTGTGTCTGTTCTAGTCTTGTTAGATCTCAGTGCTGCCTTTGACACAGTTGATCACAATGTTCTTTTAGAAAGACTTGAACATGTTGTAGGGATCAAAGGAACGGCGCTAGGCTGGTTTAAATCCTACCTGTCTGATAGATTTCATTTTGTAAATGTACATGACAAATCTTCTTCATACTCCAGGGTCATTTGTGGAGTACCACAGGGTTCAGTTCTTGGACCAATTCTTTTTACTATATATTTGCTTCCAATTGATAAAATCACTAGACAGCATGGGATAAACTTCCACTGTTATACCGACGATACTCAGTTATATTTATCCGTTAACCCTGATGAACCTAATCCGTTAGATAGATTATAGGCTTGTCTTGAAGACATGAAAAATTGGATGACTCAAAACTTTCTGCTTTTAAGTCAAGACAAGACTGAAATTCTCATCCTTGGACCTGAAATTCAGAAAAGGAAATTGCTTAGTCAATCACCTGCTGCCTGTTAAATTCAGAGTAGATTTTAAGATCCTTCTTCTCACACATAAACCCCTTAATAATCAAGCTCCATCATACATAAGTCATCTGATTGTTCCATACGTTCCTAACCGAGCACTTCACTCTCAGACTGCAGGTTTACTGGTGGTTCCCAGAATATCTAAAAATAGGATGGGGGCAGTTCTTTTAGCTATCAGGCTCTTCTCTTGTGGAACCAGCTCCCAGCTTTGGTCCGTGAGGCAGACACCTTGTCTACTTTTAAGACTAGGCTTAAAACATTTTTATTTGATAGGGCCCATGGTTAAAATCTGATGTTAGCCCAGATCTGGACACGTGGGGGAGTAGAGGGAGGTGGAGTGTTCAGTCGGTAAAGACGGCTCTCCCTTGCCCTGCCTCCATCTTGCCTCCATCTAAATAGGATAGGTTATCCAGAGTTATCTCTGTAGTTATGCTGCTATAGGCTTAGACCGCTGGAGCACACACTGACCACTTTCCACACTCTACTACTCTCTTCTACAATTTGCTCTTTAACTATATTATTTCCTGCTATTTCAGCTGTTAACTTTATTATTTCTCTAAGTGTTTTTCTCCCTAGAAAAAGCTACAATGATGTTCTGCTGAGCTGTGGTGGCCTCATGGAGGTAGCCATCAACTTGAAAACTGCTGCTAACCACTTAAACATTCTCCCTCTCCTGATAACAACATTTTACTCTCTTTGACATTGAATGTGCTACTACTAGTTTACACGTTTTATTATAGATTCACTAGGATAAATACAATAAAGTTCATCTCTCACCAAATAGAATATTTACTAAGAAATCACAATGTAAGCATAGAAACACTACTTGGTATATATGTTGTGTGTGTGTGTGGGTTGGTGTTGGTGTATGTGTGTGTGTGTGTGTGTGCCTGCTCTGTCTTCTCGATCCCCAGTGAGTCGGGGTGGATGGCTGCTCATACTGAGCCAGGATTCTCTGGAGGTTTCTTCCTGTTAAAAGTAAGCTTTCCTCTCCACTGTCGCTATATGCTTGCTTAGTATGAGGATTGCTGTAAAGTCACTGACACCAGTGATGCAATTTGCTGGGTTCCTTATATAGGAAACTTTTTACTGATTGGCTTAATGAACTGACCTGTATTGGAATGTTTACTATATGAATTGCCTTGAGATGATTCTTGTTGTGATTTGGCTTTATATGAATAAACTTGAATTGAATTTAATTGAATTTCACAAGGCAGGTTTGGTCCGCTCATGACTTCTTTTTACTGAAATAAGTTAGAACTAGGGATGCTTATTATTGGCTGTTTTACCGATATACTGATATTGTCAATTCTTAATTTCCGATACCGTCATATCCCTGTCTCATAAAAATGATAAAATAAAGTGTTTTGGGTTACTAAGATCACATATCTGCTATCATCATGCATGCTTAAATTTTAAACATTTTCTGTACAAAATGACAACGACTTCAATTTAAGCTATAAGTAATAACAAAAACACCATATTTATTTTGTCTCCACTCAGCTGAATTTCATTTTCCCTAAACAGGAAGCTAAGATGTGTGTATTAGTTAGCAGAGGTGTGACCAAGTCACTGCTTTGCAAGTCACAAGTAAGTCACAAGTCTTTCGTCTTTCCAGAGGGCACGTGTCTACGTCAGAGACTGTAGAAATATAGGTCTACACCCATGGCCCACACCATAGATATGTGTGTTTATATATACACATAGCTATGGTCCACACCATCGACCCATCTATGGAGCTAGGATTGGGACAATATTCAATGTAACTTGTGCCAAGTTTTGTAACTTGGAACATGTTTCATGACATGTAACTTTGGTTTTGTAACTTGTAACTTTAGTTTTCTAACTTCTTGTAATTCTCAATTTGTACGTGTATTTCATCAAATTACCAGAGAAAATCCTTCTGAAACACCAAAATTGAACTACGGTCAATGCAGCAGCGGGGGCTGTTTGGAACTATTCAAAGCTACATGAACCACATGACTTCCGCATTCCATTCTTTCCATAGAAGTCTATAGAGCTCCGGGAGTTGACGTCACTTCTCCCGGCATGCAACAGTTCAAATCGAAACGGCGCCATATTGGCAGGCAGAAGCCGGCAGCTGGACTATTTGTTATTGTCAGATAACTCAATCAAACGGGAAATATGGTAGATTCCTGTTGTGCCCCAGGATGCAGAACAGACGCAGACGACATAAGGAATGAGCCATCTACAGGATTCCCCAAGATCCGGAGCGCCGCAAACGTTGGATCATTGTAATAAAAAGTGCTAGTGACCGGGCGAAAATGAAGCTGTGGGATCCCGAGAGTAAAGGTTTTCGCTTATGCAGCGACCGCTTCATATCAGGTACTTAAACCCACGTTTCCTCAACTGTATATGGTATTTATTTTAAATGCTTTTATTATGATTCTTAGTGGGCTTCCTAAACTTATTTTGGCGTTGCTTTTTCTGTCTTATTACTCATAGCAGCAAGTAAACATCACATAAAACGTTGCCTCGTGAGTTCTGCGTGCTGCCGTTTCCGTGTTTTATGATCACAGCAATTAACCGGCTAAGCTGTATTTAATTTTTAAGCAATGGTTGATCAATTGTCAGATCACACATAAAAAGCACTTTGGATTGCTATTATCTGTGTCACCGAGACTACTTACGTGTAAATCTGTTATTTGTCCGTCCATCCATCCATTTTCATCCGCGCATCCGGAGTCGGGTTGCGGGGGCAGTAGCATGACTTCCCTCTCCCCAGCCGCCGGAGCCAGCTCCTCCGGGTAAATCCCAAGGGGTTCCCCGGCCAGGTCCGGTGTTGTGCCGGTAAGAAGCCCGCTCTGACAGCTTCTGGCGTCGGAGCGGGCAGTAGAGTCGAGAGTCCCAGACCTTCTCCCCAGCTCCTCCGGCCGGGGGAATCCCAAGGGGTTCCCCCGGCCAGGTCCGGTGTTGTGCCGGTAAGAAGTCTGCTCCGACAGCTTCTGGCATTTTTAAAAAGTATCCCAGGGGCACGGTAAGGGTCGGAGATGTTCAGTCTATTTAATTTCTGACTATAGAAAACGATTTCTTCTGTTTTAAAGTGTGAAGTAAACTCCGACGAAGTAAAATCCAAGCGGATCCCGTTCATGTTCATGGTTACATCCGTGTTTGTTTACCTTTTTTGCATGCCAAAATGGCGTCTACTAACTGAGAGTCACGTGGGGTCCGGAGCTCTATAGGAGTGTTGTAACTCTCTTTCTACAGCTCTGACAGAACCCTGCCTTCCTCTCCCAATGATTGGACAGGAATTCGAGAAACGTGATTGGTAGCTAAGACTCATGCTCTCATTGGTTCCACCCAAGTTCCTCCCACCCAAACTAGAATTGAGACAAAATTATTTGTAACACTGTACATTTGAGGTTTGTACCTGTAGAATGAAATGTGTGTTTTGAGAGTTTTGATTTCAAACTTGTACACTGATTTTTTATTTTATTTTGGAAGTCTGCTAGGTAAAAAACAAAAGTTTCATGTTTCTGAATGAATGTTTGATGTTACAAAATGAGTAGTAAATGTACAAAGTAAAAGTTTGATTTTACAAAATAAAAAAAGTACATGTGCAAATTGAGAATTGCAAGTTAGAAAACTAAAGTTACAAGTTAGGAATCCAAATTTACATGTCATGAAGCATGTTCCAAGTTACAAAACTTGGTACAAGTTACATTGAACATTGTCCCAATCCTAGCTCCATACTCACCATAGATATCATTTTAGCTAGATCCCCTAACTGGGAGTTGACAGCATCCTTACACGGCGGCCATCTTACTTCGGACAGCTAACTGTTCTCTAGCTGAGGGTGAGTGTACGGCTCAAATAAAAATATGTATAACTCAATGAAATATTAACGGATTTACAAACGGTTTGCCTTATTACAAACCATATGATACATAGACTTGATGCCGGATACTTACACATGTTAAAATTACCGCTATTACTTTTGAAACATGACATAATTGTGAACAATATGTCCCGGCTAAGCTATTTTGTATATTAGGTTGAGAGAGAGACCACAATCAATATTTTTATAGGGTTTGTATGGTTCTACGAAACTAAGAAGTGTACATAAACCTAATGTTTGTCTAAATGGCTGTCTTGGGGGTGTCGCGTTGTGGGTGTGGATGACCTTGGACCATGTGTGGCAGAGCTGACCAGGAGGTAA
This sequence comes from Nothobranchius furzeri, assembly GCF_043380555.1. Taxonomy (NCBI): domain Eukaryota; kingdom Metazoa; phylum Chordata; class Actinopteri; order Cyprinodontiformes; family Nothobranchiidae; genus Nothobranchius; species Nothobranchius furzeri. The sequence goes on along the minus strand of NC_091751.1, from coordinate 23,278,642 downwards.
AAAATGCAGGCTTCAGTAAAAGTAAAATGGTTTTAATGGAGGACTGTGAACGACAGGAACAAAACACAAGGACTACAAGCAACAATGATCTGACAAAGGACAGGAGCAAAACAGGGGGTATGAATACAGAAGGCTAATTAGGGAAACATGGGCAGGTTAACGAGGGACAGGTGAGAACAATACGGACTAATCAGGGCAGGAGAGAAACACAGTCAGGAGGGCAAGGGCAGAACGTGACAGTACCCCCCCCCCCCCCCCCAAGGGCGGATACCAGACGCCCACAAGGCTACACAACACAAGAGACAGGAAACACTTGACTTGACGCAGGAACACTTGACTTGACGCAGGAACACTTGACTTGACTTGACGCAGGAACACTTGACTGGACAGGACACATAAACTGCAGGAGCAGGCGTGGGACCCAGCAGAGAACTGCAGGAGCAGGCGTAGGACCCAGCAGAGAACTGCAGGAGCAGGCGTGGGACCCAGGCAGAGAACTGGAGGAGCAGGCGTAGGACCCAGCAGAGAACTGCAAAAGCAGGCGTGGGACCCAGCAGAGGCTGCAGCAGCATGAGACCTTTAGGCATAAGCCCCACCAGCGTGGACCAGGAAGTGGACGATCTGCAGGAGCGACGCGAGGAAACCAGGATCGGCGGCAGGCACTCGACAGCTGGTCAGAGCAGGTGCACAGCACGATTAGCTGGATCTCAGGTAGAGGCTTGGGTGCAGGGAAGCAGGAGAAGAGCGGGGAGACCAGCCCTACCACCCCGGAGAACAATGGCGTGCGTAGGGGGTGTAACTCCCTTGAAACTCCAGGATCCGTGGCTTCCATGAGAAGAACAGGACGGGGGCAGAAAGCAGGAGAGGAGAAGGAATTCGACCACCCCGGGAACGAGTAGGATGAGCCGAACCCCCTCAATGGCTCGACCACCCCGGAGAACAGGTAGGATGCGCCAAACACACTGAGTCCGGAATCTCCTTCCGCTAAAGGAGAAAAAGTTTAAAAAATTTAATCCTCCAGGGAGATGTAACAAAGCTCACCACAGGTCCAGGTTGTGGTCAGATCATTCTATCGCTTTGTGGGTGTGGATGACGGTGGACCATGTGTGGCAGAGCTGACCAGGAGGTAAAAAATGCAGGCTTCAGTAAAAGTAAAATGGTTTTAATGGAGGACTGGGAACAACAGGAACAAAACACAAGGACTACAAGCAACAATGATCTGACAAAGGACAGGAGCAAAACAGGTGGTATGAATACAGAAGGCTAATTAGGGATACATGGGCAGGTTAACGAGGGACAGGTGAGAACAATACGGACTAATCAGGGCAGGAGAGAAACACAGTCAGGAGGGCAAGGGCAGAACGTGACAGGGGGATGTTTTAGTGTTTATTAGCTGTCTAACTTGGCTTAGAGAAGACAAGGCTACCGTGGCTGCGCCACTTAGCTACAATGTTTTACCTCAGTGGAAGCTGGGGGTAAAATGACCTTTGTTTTCCAGGTGGCTTACTTTGTTAAAAAAATGTAAAAAACTTAGATTGAAGTATATTAAAATAGCGGAAATTGCTGGCTTTGTTTTTACAGAAATACACGTGAAACCCAACAATCATGCCTGACTTTTGTGCTGCCTATGGATGCACTAATAGACGATGTCTTCAATCACAACAACGTGGGTTCACCTTTCATTCGTAAAGTTTAACAATAACAAACATTCAACTGTTTTAGGCTGATAAGTCTCTGTCATCTGATTTGCTTTTAACTGCTTTTTAGAAATAACAGTGATGGCAAAGTTTAAGATCTATCAGCTAACTGATTTTAAAAAAGTTTAATTGCTTGAATTCAAGATTTCTTGGTTCATCAATCATTGCATGTTTCTGTCTTGACACCTTTTGTTTAACTATTGTTTGTCTTATGTTCGTGTTAAAGGAAAAGGCTATAAACTATTTACAATGATTTATAAAGCTGCCTAAATTTTGTCACTTGTTTAAGATTTCCCAAAGATGGAGAAAGAAGGAGACAGTGTGAAGTTGCCTTAAGAAGTGTTTGTTGGGTTAAAGTTGAGTAAATGGAGGTCTAACTGGTCCACCACCACTGAGAACTACATCTCCCAGAATGCACCAACAAAATGGCGACTGGTGATAAAAAACACCTATGCAGGGTGGTGGCTCTCAGTCCTCAGTCAAACAGGAACAGCACAGCAAGCTCTAACAATGAGTTGACTCTAAAGACGCCAATGGTTGGTAACTATTGTTTTGTTTATGATATGAAGTTGTTTTGGGTGACCTTTAAAGTCATGCTTTTAATTTAATTGTTTACACTGTTAGTGTGGGAAGATTTAGTTTAGAAAGTTCTTTGCTTATTATATTTTATATAAATTATGTGACATCTAACACTTGTCTCTGTTCTTTGAAGGTTATCAACCTAATGTTCACTGAACTGACATAATAAAAATTGTTGGAATGTGATGGAGTTGTCCCAAAGTGTTCCTTTAGAGTGAAACTAGTGTGAACTTGACAGTTGATAACCACAGAGCACCCTGGAAAAGGAGATAAAGGGCTTCAAACCAGAAAAGCTGTGGAAGCAAGAGGAAATAAAGATGGCAGAAGAGGTCTTGGGGAAGACGGTCAAACTGCTGAAGCAGGAGAGGACCAGTGCTAAAAGCAGCTTTACCAGACTAGCCAACTATATTTCAAGAGGAGCAGACATCATGCTGAAAACCGAATTAGAAGAGGAATTTGGAAAACTTTCAGACCGGTTCAGGTCAGTTCTTGACTCTAATGATGACTACAGGATTGGACTGGAGGCTGATGTCAAGGCAGTGGATGAAGAAGCAGAACTTGATAAGCAGCAACAGACCGACATTAAAATGACTTTAAAAGATGCAGAGAATAAAATGAAGGAGGTTACTGCCGCTGTACAAACTAACCTGTGGGGAAGATATGGAGAAAGGGAACTTAAAACATCAATCCATGAAGCAGAGGAAGTAGTTGATGAAGCTGAAAACATGCAAGTCAAAAGTGACAATTTGGAGGGCTATGAGGTTCACCTCACTTTATTAGGTGAGAAGGTTAGTGCAGTCATCTCAACTATGTCTGTGTGGGAGAGGTGGATTCCTGACTCATCAAGAGATGAAATGAATGGGAGACTGAAAGGACTGAGAGTGGCCCACTGCAGGCTAAAAATGAGAAAAGCTGAATTTGCCATATTAAGGAGGCTAGCTGATCAAGGCACGAATGGTAAACCTATCCAACCATTACCACCTGTTGTGAAGATAAAACCAACTACCCTTCCTGTCTTCCAGGGAAACATGAGAGAGTTCTACAGGTGGAAAAAAGACTGGGAGAGCATGCAAAGGCAGGGAGAGCCCACTGGCTCATCTGAGGTGCTCAAGATTCAGCTCCTGGAGAGTGTAAGTGAGACCATCTTGAAGGAGCTGAGACTGTCAACTTATACAACTGCAGATGATATGTTCAGAGTCCTGGAAAATAGATATGGCAACAAGTCTACCATTACAGTTGAAATCCTTGAAGAATTAGACAAAATGCCGCAGGTGAAGGGGAACCAGCCGAGGAGAGTCATTGACCTGATTCAATCTGTAGAGAAAGCCCTGGCAGATCTGACAGAGCTGGGGAACATTGGAGCCATAAAAAATCCGTTAGTCATTAAGTCCGTTGAAAGCAAGTTACCTGACTTCATAAAAAGAGACTGGCTAACATTTCTAGTTAACCCTAAAAACAATGTCACAGCAGATACTCACTTTGACACGCTCTTGAAGTTCCTGAAGAACCAAGAAGAGATATTGGAAAGACTTGAACAACTGAGAAGTGTGGATAAGGTGGACAAGTCTGAGAAAAGGCATGAAAGAAGGTCTACATCAGCCAGAGCTACAACAAAAGAAGTTGACAAGGGTTGTGGTGTCTGTGGTGATTATGGGCACAGCAACAAAATATTCTTCTGCAAGAAATTTAAAGCTTTGAAGCTATCTGAAAAGAAGTCTGTTTTGAAGAAGCTGGGAGCATGCAATAAATGCGTAGGATACCATGATGATGACAGATACTCCAGAGACAATTTCCTATGCAAGAACACGTACTGTAAAAGGAGAGAAACTGGGCCAGACCACCATTATTTCCTGTGTCCAAAAGCTGAAACCAAAGGACAAGGGGGCACAGTTGGAAAATATGGGGGAAAAGGAAAGTTCACAGAAGAACAGGAAGAGTTCTTATCACTACTTTCCCCTGAACTAGCAGATCAATGTGCAGAAAGGCATTCACAAACAAATCTTCAGTTACACTCAAAGCTGCAGGCCAGTCTGAATTACTGAAGAGGAATGAGCTGGTTGAACATCCGGTGATTATGATGCTGATGCAAGTGACGGCCAATGCAGGTCAGAAGATAGGCACCCTCATTGACCTAGCATCAGACACCAATTACATAACTCACAGAGCTGCGGAACGATTGGGCCTCAGGGGTGAAGAAATAACCCTGGTTGTACATGGAGTTGGTGGAATGACCATGGAAGTTATAACAAGAAGGTACCTCCTAAAAGTCAGAGTCAAAACTCAAAAGGGGACTGAAAGAGCATATCAACTAGTCTGCTATGGCTTGGATGAAATTGCAAAGGTTTATCAAGCAATTCAGCCTGAAAAGTTGAAAAGATTCTTCCCAGACGTCCATCTCGAAGACCTGAAAAGACCAGCTGAATTTGAGCTTCTCATAAGCCATCGAGAGGGAATACTTGCACTCCAAAGAGTTAGAGTCATTGGAGACCTTGTTTTGTGGGAAGGCCCATTGGGAAAAACAGTGGGCGGAGCTCATCCTGATTTGTTTGAAGAAGTAGAGGTGACAGCATATGAATCAAGAACCCACTTTGCTCGCTCTATGCGAACCGCTGCTGTCAAATATCAAGAAATTACAGTTCCAGCAACCAAGCCAGCTTGGCAATTGCAGGAAGATGCGTCTCTGTCCAGATTTACATCTACCAGTAACCGTGAGTTCCTTGAGTGGTGGCACTGGGACAGCATCGGAGCCGCATGCGAGCCAAGATGTGGAGGTTGTTGATGCGGAAATTGTTCGCCAGGAGGAAGAGACATGACCTTGGCTGAGGAGAGAGAGTATGAGATCATTAAAGGAGGGCTCACGTACATGGAGAAAGATGCTCACACACCATCTCCACATTGGGATGCAAAGTATCCTTGGACTGAAGATCCCGCCTCCCTCCCCAACAACAAAAGGGCAATTCAGGCTTGTTTCTTAAGGATGGAAAAGCAGCTGAGCAAAGAGCCAGAATGGAAAATCGCTTATGCAACCCAGATCCATGACATGGTCGAAAGAGCTATGAAAGCTATGAAACATGAAACAGCTATGAAACTCACCAGTGATGTCCTGGACAAGTGGACAGGTCCAGTGTGGTATGTTAGTCACCTGGTGGCGCCAAATCCTCATTCGGTGACAATGCCAGTCCGCATTGTATGGAATAGCAGCCAGAAATACAAAGGTGTGAGCATGAACGATCTTCTCCTGAAGGGACCAGATGTCCTTAACCCCATAAGAGCTGTCCTGCTAAGATTCAGAGAAGGGGTACATGCAGCTCTGGGAGATATAAAGAAAATGTATAACTCTGTCTGGTTGGAGGAGAGAGAAATGCATCTACACAGATTCCTGTGGAGAGACAATCCTACAGAGGAGATCTGTGAATATGCAATCACCAGAGTCAATGTCGGCGACAAACCTGCAGGTTGTATTGCGCAGTTGGCTATGAGGGAGACCGCAAGTCTACCTAACTTTGCTCATTTGAAGGATGAGTGAAGAGTTATTGAAGAGGACAGTTATGCGGCTGGCCTCTTGACCTCCCACAATGATTTGCACAGGCTTGACAAAATTACAGCAAAAGCCGAAGAGATTTTAAAAGGTGGGGGTTTCTTCCTTAAACCCTGGGTCCGGTCAGGGCAAAGTGGGAAGAAAGGAACCGAAGCAGATGTACTAAACCAGGATCAAAGGATAACCTTAATTCTTCCAAACCAGATGAAAGAGGGAATCAGTAAAGCTCTGGGCATTGGCTATCAAGTAGATGAGGACAAACTCTACATGCTGACAGCAGTAAACTTCTCTAAAAGGAAGAAGAAGATGCGAGTTGGAAAAAATCTTCTTGAAGAGGAGGTGAGAACACAAACTCCTAACCAGTTGACAAGAAGAGTCCTCCTAAGCCATGTTCCTGCACTATATGACCCAATTGGCCTAGTTGCACCAGTCAAGCAGAAAGGAGCGATCCTTGTTCGTAAAGCATTCCAAGAAGGAGGGGGTGGCAAGCTGACCCAAGAAACCTGGGACCGACCTCTCTCAGAAAGTCTCGGAGAAGAAGCCATACAGCTTTTTGAGAACTATGCGCAGCTTGGTCACGTAAAATTCCACAGAAGCCTCACATCATCTGACCGGAAAGGAAAACCTTGGGGTATCACATTCTCTGATGGAAGTGATAAATCCTATGGAGCTGTGATGTACTTAAGATGGGAGACAAATCAAGGCATTGAAGTCAGGTTTGTGGAAGCCAAAGCCAAGCTGACACCCTTAAATCAGAAGGGAGATGCCGTTAAGGCAGAAATCTGTGGCGCAGTCTTTGCAGCCAGGATCAGGAAGTATGTGGAGACGCATGCTCGAATGAAGATTGAGATGTGGTTCCACTTACTGGACAGTCAGACAGTCATTGGAGCTACCCAATGAGACAGCTATGGATACCAAACATTCTTTGCAAATAGAGTGGGTGAGATCCAGAAGGCCGGGCTAGTGCAAGACTGGTGGTGGATCCGTGGAGATCTAAACATAGCTGATATCTTAACCAGAGGAGGCGCTCCTGACGATTTGAAGGAAAATTCCACATGGCAAAATGGACCAGAGTTCATGAAGTGGCCAGTGGACGAGTGGCCTATTCAATCGGCTGGAGAAGTGGCAGCCCAGGCCAGAGAAAGGGTGAATAAACTGCAAAGAAAAACATTTTCAGCTACATTGACAAGAGGTCAAGCCAAGACGAATCAGGAAAAAGATTTTTGTAAAGAAAAAAAATCCACTCCACCAAAAAGGTTTCCCACTGGCTGGGTTAAACGTCTCGTGGACATAACACGATTCAGTAGTCTAACCAAACTGAAGAGTTATTGCCTGGATCCGTCGAGTTGCTGAGCAGTGGCTAAAGAGGACCTCAAACCCAGAACAGAAAAAAATGGATTGCAACAACACCTAAGCAGGCTGGATTGAAAAACACAGAACTTCAGGATGCATGTGATGACATCTTTCTCTCGGCTCAAGTGGGTGTAACATTTCCAGACACAACTCTCAGCAGATTGGCAGTATACAAAGATGAGAACTCTGGACTGCTACTTTGTGGAGGTAGAATCCAGGCGTTCAATGAAGAGAAGACTGCTGTACCTGTTTTGCCATATGAATCCTGGGTGTCTACTCTGCTGGCACGAGAATCTCATGAAGCCAACCATGAAGGGGTAGCAGGAACCCTTCTCTGGATGAGGAAGACGGCTTGGATAATTAAAGGCCGAAGAATCGCTAAGAAGGTGGTTGACAGTTGTGTACGCTGCAGGAAGAACAGAGCAAGGCTGTGTCAACAAATAATTGCAAACTTGCCTCCGGAGAGAACAGACCCAGCTGCTCCTTTTGAATTCACTACCGTGGACCTGTTCGGCCCATATGAGGTCAAAGATAAAGTCAGGGGCGGCACCAGGCGGTAGCTAGGGGTTGCTAAACAACCCCAAGATTGGGCCAAGCAACTGCTCAGCAACCCCAAATCTTGAACGCACCCCCACCACCACCACCCCACACCTCGCGTGCGCACCGTGCCAACATGCGCTGGCCTGGAGAGTAGCATGACCAGCTCTGTCTCGCATTTAAGACAGTCTCCTGTTTCGTGTTGAAATCTTCCATAAACTGCGAGGAGAAAGCCGGAGCTGGCATCAAACCAGGAGGTCGTACATGTCAACTTTTTACTCTCTGTCCGGAGGGGTGGGGTGGGGTGGGGGGGTTGGTTCTTGTATTCATGATAATGTCCAGGGATCAAATTATGGGGGAGCGCTCCAGGCAGCTGCGTTCTGCGCACGGCACATTCTCAAAGTGGCGCAACCAAAAAACTGTAATTAACACATGACCGTTCATGTCCGTTTATATCCTCTGGTACTGTCTTTTAATCGTGCCTGACACACTCGCTCATCATGTGCTGTGCTGATTTCACCTCACTGACACAGCATCGAAACGTGCGCTCCGCTTTGCGGTCAGGAGATCCCTTTGATCTGCTCAAAAGTAACTTATAAGGTAAAAAAGTAAGAATCCAAGCAGCAGTTTTTCTGGAGAGTTTAGAGGAGATGCAGGAAGATGAGATACAGACAGGGCAGGAAAATTGTTAAATAAAAACAAGAAAACAAAGTCAAAAGTAGGTAGATTTATCTCCACTAAACCTTTTTACCAGTATAAAACAATAAGTTATACACATGTCATATTTATACATCTGATACAATTCAGATCACCTTCAAAACTCTGTCACACACCCAGGGCCGTTTCAAGGCATTTTGGGGGCCAAGGCGTCTACTTAGTCCCTGTGTCTTCCTAGTTATGTGGTCCTTGTGGGCGTCTGGTATCCGCCCCTTAAGAGGGGGGGGGGGGGGGTACTGTCACGATCTGCTCCTACCTCCCTCTGACTCCTGCCCCTGATTAGTTTTTATTGGTCTCACCTGCCCCTTGTTAACCTGCCCATGTGTTCCTGATTGTTCCCTGTGTATTTATACCTCCCGTCTTGTATGTGTCAGTGTTGAATCATTGTTGTTGTGTTGTGTCTTGTTGTTTCCTGCCGTATCCTGCCATTAAATCCATTTGTATGTTATCCGTGCCTGCATTCCTGCCTCCTGGTCAGCTCCACCACACATGGTCCGTCGCCACCCACACCACATCATGACAATCAGTTCAAACTTTAGGATGTTTAAGGAAGGATTTTCATTACGCCATTTACATTTATGAAGGTGGTATTTTCCAACAAGTATTAAAATATTACTCAGCATTTCAGGTCCTTTTGACAGACTGGCATCATATTACAAAACCTGTGTTACTGTCAGCGGACTCTTTCTGTTAATTGTTATTCTCATCCAGTTTACCATATCCAGCCAAAAGTTAGATGTTACAGAACAAGAAAAAACAAAACAAATGTTCAACACTCTCTTCTTCTTGTAAACAAAAACCACATGGTTTCACCTCAAAACCGAATTGTTTTTTAAGCATTTGAGCTGCTGGGTGATATCCATTTATTATTTTAAACTGCATTTCCTTAATCTTTGGGCGGATAGGCCATTTGAAGAAGTTTATATATTTCTGATTTATCTTAATATTACATCCCTTTAGTTTTATGTTTTTGTTAACTTCATGAAATGAAATATCTTTAAACGGTTTATTTATGGTTTTGTTACAATATTTTTTATTCATTAAAGGAATCTGTTTAACTGCGTCAAAGGTAAGCTTATTTGCCTTTGAGCATACATTAAATGATTTTGTATCAAATGCAACAAGGGCAAAGGTTCGCTTTACAAATTTTGTTGTAATCTCTAAGTGAACATTGGATATTATATTTTCCATTAAAAGCCTTTATTTAAAGACACTGACCTTTTGAATCTAGTAAATCTGTAACAAAAATAATTCCTTTTTCATACCACTTATCTGTAAATGATTTCCTATTTATTGTAATTGTCCTATTATTCCACAAGGTGGAGCCATTGGGAGTGAAGTTATGATTAAACACCATCTTCCAGTAAAACAATATTTGTGATATTCTGACAGCTTGATAGGTAACTTCGATATGTCAAAAGGAACTCCAACCCTCCCACCTTTTTAAATATATTCCTTGGGATATGGAACCATATTGAGTCAGGTTTTAAAAGATAAGCTTTTAGCCAATTTATTTTGAAAACTCTTACCATAGATGGGAAATCAATCGTCTTAATTCCTCCTTTAGTGTAGTCTTTACCCAGTTGTGATTTTAGTGTGTTTTATTGCACCAAATAAAATTATATATTATTGAATTAATCTTTTTGATACTCTGGGGGGTAATATATAAAGAATATAATGGATAGACCATCTTTGAGACACCTTCTGATTTAGATAACAAATTCCGTCCAAAAATTGTAAGATCTCTTGTTAACCAATGATTCAGTTTTCTAGACGTCATATCAATTTGATCTTTCACATTTTTTGTCTCTCTAATTTTAGTATCTTTGTTTAAGTAAATTCCTAGATACTTAACTTCTCCTTTCACTGGAATTGTCTTCATATTGGTTTCCAAACAATCATAGAGAGGTAAAATTTCACATTCCTTCAGATTTAGGTTCAAACCAGATGCCTTTGAAAAAACTGAAATCACATTTAGGGCTTTCTCCAATATTGATTCATCCTTCAAAAATATTACTGTGTCATCCGCGAATTGACTTATCTTAAAATTCTGTATCAAATATGTTTATGCCTTCTATGTCCAGATGATTCACAATAAGGTGGGCCATCATTTGCGTGCAAAGAATAAATAATTTTGGAGAAAGTGGGCAACCTTGCCTAATTCCGCAGGATACATCTATTCTAGGGGTAATACCTGGGTTGAGAGAAATGTAACTATAAATCTGATTATAAAATGATTAAGTTATATTGCAAAACTTGTTTCCAAATCCAAAAAGTTCCATAGTTCTAGATAAAAAAATCATGTTCTATTGAATCAAATGCTTTAAAAAAATCAATGAATAATATTAAACTTTCTGTCTTAATAAAGGATTGGTAATCAATCACCCATCCATCCATCCATTTTTATCCTCTTATCCGGAGTCGGGTCGCGGGGGCAGCAGCCTAAGGCAAGAGGCCCAGACTTCCCTCTCCCCAGCCACTTGGGCCAGCTCCTCCGGGGGAATCCCAAGGGGTTCCCTGGCCAGGTGAGAGACATAGTCCCTCCACCGTGTCCTGGGTCAACCTTTAGGTCTCCTCCCGGTTGGACGTGCCCGGAAAATCTCACCAGAGAGGTGTCCAGGAGGCATCCTGACCAGATGCCCGAGCCACCTCAACTGGCTCCTCTCAAAGTGGAGGAGCAGCAGGTCTACTATAAGCCCCTCCCAAATGACCAAGCTTCTTACCCTATCTCTAAGGGAGATCCCAGCCACTCTTTGGAGAAAACTCATTTCGGCCGCTTGTATCCGCAATCTCGTTCTTTCGGTCACTACCCAAAGCTCATGACCATAGGTGAGGGTAGGAACGTACACTCAACAAAAATATAAACGCAACACCTTTGTTTCTGCTCCGATTTTTCATGAGATGGACTTAAAGATTTAAAATTCATTCCAGATACACAATATTACCATTTCTCTCAAGCATTGTTCACAAATCAGTTTAAATGTGTGTCAGTGAGCACCTGTGCTTTGCTGAGATAATCCATCCCACCTCACAGGTGTGCCACATCAAGATGCTGATCTGACATCATGAGTAGTGCACAGGTGTGCCTTATACTGCCCACAATAAAAGGCTACCCTGGGATGTGCAGTTTTTTGCTTTATTGGGGGTCTGGGGACTCAGAACCGGTCAGTATCTGGTGTGATTACCATTTGCCTCATGCAGTGCAACACATCTTCTTCGCATAGAGTTTATCAGATTGTCAATTGTGGCCTGTGGAATGTTGGTCCACTCCTCTTCAATGGCTGTGCGAAGTTGCTGGATATTAGTGGGAACTGATACACGCTGTCATATACGCCGGTCAAGCACATCCCAAACATGCTCAATGGGTGACATGTCCGGTGAGTATGCTGGCCATGCAAGAACTGGGACCATTGGCGGTTTTAAACAGCCCACTAAGAATCGTAAAAAAAGTGTTTAAAATAAATACCATACACAGTTGAGGAATCGTTGGTTTAAGTACCTGATATGAAGTGGTCGCTGCATAAATGAAAACCTTTACTCTCGGGGTCCCACAGTTTCATTTTAGCCCGGTCACTAGTGCGTTTTATTACAATGATACAGCGTTTGCGGCGCTCCGGATCTTGGGGAATCCTGTAGATGGCTCACTCCTTATGTCGTCCGTGTCTGTTCTGCATCCTGGGGCACAACAGGAATCTACCGTATTTCCTGTCTGATTGAGTTTTCTGACAATAACAAATAGTCCAGCTGCCGGCTTCTGCATGCCAATATGGCGCCATTTCGATTTGAACTGTTGCATGCCGGGAGAAGTGACATCAACTCCCGGAGCTCTATGGAAATCATCACAAAACTAAAATATGAGGTGAACAGAAATGACAAGTTACAGTGAAGCCATTTTCAAGCAACTGCATTGGTAATGGTTCCTGGTATCGGTTAACTTTTACTGATACCGATACCAGAATCGTATTGGTGCATCCCTAATGTGGAGGTCCTGGACTGGTGTGGTTACACATCGTCTGTGGTTGTGAGGCCGGTTGGATGTACTGCCATATTCTCTGAAACGCCTTTGGAGACGGCTTATGGTGGAGAAATGAACATTCAATGCACGAGCAACAGATCTGGTTGACATTCCTGCTGTCAGTATGCCAACTGCACGCTCCCTCAATGATTGTGGCATCTGTGGCATTTTGCTGTGAAACAAAACTGCACACTCCAGGATGGCCTTTTATTGTGGGCAGTATAAGGCACACCTGTGCACTACTCATGATGTCGGATCAGCATCTTGATGTGGCACACCTGTGAGGTGAGATGGATTATCTCAGCAAAGCAGAAGTGCTCACTATCACACATTTAGACTGATTTGTGAACAATGTTTGAGAGAAATGGTAATATTGTGTTTCTGGACTGAATTTTAGATCTTTAAGTCCATCTCATGAAAAATCGGAGCAGAAAAAAAGGTGTTGCGTTTATATTTTTGTTGAGTGTAGATCAACCGGTAAATCGAGAGCTTCGCCTTCTGACTCAGCTCTCTCTTCACCACGACAGACCAGTACAACGCCTGCATCACTGCAGATGCAGCACCAATCCGCCTGTCGATCTCACTCTCCAGTTTTTCCTCACTCATGAGCAAAACCCTGAGATACTAAAAATCCTCCACTAGGGGCAGGACCTCATCCCTGACCCAGAGAAGGCATTCTACCCTTTTCCGAATCAAGACCATGGTCTCAGATTTAGAGGAGCTGATTCTCATCCCAGCTGCTTCCCACTCGGCTGCGAACCGCTCCAGCGAAAGCTGAAGATCACGTTCTGATGAAGCCAACAGGACCACATCATCTGCAAAAAGCAGAGACCTGATCAATCATGTCTAATATTAGTCTTATATTGTTATAAATTTGTCTGCCTTTAATAAACGTTGACTGACCTTCATCAATTAATTTTACTAAGATATCCCCAATCCTGTTTGCATTATACGGCTAGTAACTTGTAATCATTACACAGAAGTGTAATGGGTCTCCAGCTATCTAACAAAAATAGATTTTTGCTTGGTTTCAGCAATGAAGTTATTAGACCTGTTTTCATTGTTGGAGATAATTGCTCATTTTTTTAAACAATCCACAAAAGCATTAAATAACATATCTTTAATGTCTTGCCAGAACATCCTATAAAATTCAACGGTTAAGCCATCTATTCCAGGCGATTTACCATTTTCATTTGTTTCAGAGCAATTTCTATTTCAGCTAAATTTAAATCTTCTTCCAACACTTTTTTTATCTTCCTCATTCATTTTTTATCTGTTCTTAAATCATGTAAAAAAAATCTCTGTATTCTCTTTCGAAAAATTTTGCTTGTATAGATAAGCACATAATAAGTTAATTTCTTTAGCTATTTGGGTTGGGTTTTCTATTATGCTTTCATCTTTGTTTAATTTGGTTATCTTTTTCTTCGTTTGTCTTCTTTTCTTTAGGCTATAAAAATATGATGAATTTTTTCCCCCTTGCTCAATCCACCTTGCTTTAGATGCACATATGCTTCTTTCGCCTTTTCCAGGTATAAATCTTCTAATTGTTTTTGTAAAGATTTTAAGCTTTCTGCCTCTTCCCCCCAGACTCTGGACCTCTCTCCCCCTGAGCCTGAGATCAGTGGACTCAGTGGTCTCCTTTAAAAAGCAGCTGAAGACTCACCTGTTCAAGCTGGCTTTTGTATGACCTTCTTCACCACTCTCTCTTTATTCTGCTCTCCCCACCTATTCCACCTTCCTCAGGATCCACTGATTTCCCTCTTTCCTGTTCACTCTCTCTCTTTCTTAACATTTTTTTAATCACAATTGTCTATTTTTGCTCATTTTAAATATATTTTTAAACGTTTTCTAAATGCTTTTTTTATGTTTTTACATTTTTTGTTTTTGTGAAGCGCCTCGTGATTTTTTTCTTGAGAGGTGCTATAGAAATTATACTTTCTTCTTCTTCTTCTTCTACATCAAGCTTACCGCTTATTAAATTGATTTCTTCTATTATTTTTTTTCTTTTTACTTATGCTTAAGGCCGATATTTTCTTTCCGGTTTCTATAGCTAATTGTTTAACACTAAATTTGAACCATTCCCATTTACCAATGTTCGACATCTCCATATCTTTAATTTCTAATTGAATATTTTTAACTTGGGTACAGAATTCCTCATTCTTTAATAAATTGTTATTAAATTTCCATATGTTTTCCTGCTTTTCTTGTTTAATTACAACTAATGAAAGACTTATTAAACAATGATCCGTAAGTGGGGTTGTTTGGTTTTCACATTTAGTTATATATGTAGTTATTTTTGAAAGACAAGACAATAATCCAGTCTTGAGCATAATCTGTTGTTTGTTGGACTGAACCAAGTATATTTTTTCATGTTTGGGTTAGTCATCCTCCAGTAATCAAGCAAATCAGTTGACATACTATAATCACAAAGAATACTGTCATATTCTGGTTGATTCCATCTCGGTGGTTGCCTATCCAGCCATGAGTTAGGCGCCAAATTGAAATCACCTCCTATAACCTGATCAGTGCTATATGCAGTTCTCCACTGTTTAATTAATTTACTTAAAGTTGTCATCATGTTTCTGTTTAGTGACCTATTATTGTACGCATATACATTGATAAGAAGGAGCTTTTGTTCACAACACTCTACTATTACCATGAGCCAATGTCCCTCTTCATCTCTTTTATGATCAATTACGTTGCCAGCAAAATTATTAAATAAAATCATCACTCCTGCCGAGTCAGCAGTACAATGTGAAAAAAGAAAACCATCTCCCCATTGATGTTTCCAGAAAGTTTCATCATCACTACTAGAATGTGTCTCTTGCAAAAACAAAATGTTTGCCTTAATTTCTTTGCAAAATAAAGAAATGGCCTTGCGTTTCACTTTGTTTTTTAAGCCTCGAACATTTAAAGAGCTTATTTGAACAGACAATTAAAGGTAAAAAAAAAAGATCAAGAAGACACAACGCAAGAACAAATTAAACTTTTCCCTTCTACTCTTATTCTCTAGAAAAATGAACTGTTTCTAGCAGGAGTAAGCATGAAGTCCTACTTATCTTGTAAATACAGTATTCAGATTGTCATTGTGACCCCCCCCCCTTTTTTTTTATTAGGAACCAGAACTTTTTATCTACCTCCAGATTTACCTATGCCATTCCACTTTTATTATTTCTGCATGCATATTATGGGTCAATTCTTTTGCCATCTGTTATAGCAAACCCGTCTTTCAGGAATGCTCTTCTGCCGTTGTTTTGAGCCTCCAGCTCCTTGGGCCACAGCTTGATCCGAGCTTCCTTATCCTCTTTGGAGAAGTCCTCTTTAACGTTTATGTGCAGTTCTTTGCAAACCCTGGCCTCCCTGGATTTCCTCCACACTTCATCCCTTGCTGCCCTCATGCTAAACTGAACGATGATCGGTCTTGGCAGCTTGTTGTTTGCAGCGTCGCCCTTCTTCCCGATTCGATGTACTGTATCCACCATGAGCTGC
Source organism: Nothobranchius furzeri (assembly GCF_043380555.1). NCBI lineage: Eukaryota > Metazoa > Chordata > Actinopteri > Cyprinodontiformes > Nothobranchiidae > Nothobranchius > Nothobranchius furzeri. Next base: position 23,262,717 of record NC_091751.1, on the reverse strand, counting down.
AGCTTTTCCACTGACACAGGAATCACTCTCGTCAGGATGCCAATCACTCTATCCCGTGTATTTTCACCCTCTTTTTCTGCCAGGCCAAGTAGTCTGAGGTCCCATCTTCTTCGGTATCTTGAGTTTTCCAGACATCTTTCCTTCAGTTCTTTGTTTTCCTTCGTTAAAGCCTCCATCCTTGTTTTGAGCTTGTCTGTTTCCTTTTTGTTTTCTTCAGTTGCCATTTGCCTCTATCCTAAGGTCAAAAGCTTTCAGATTTTTGTCTAGCAGATCAAATCTTTCTGGAAAGGCCAGCAGGGCTTCATAGATGTTTTCATTGCATATCTGTTTGCCAGTAGCTTTATTTTTCAGGTTTTTTTTTTTGATTGGGGCTTTTTATTGGAGTGTGATCACCAGTGGGTCTTGCTGCTATCTGTTGATGCTCCATCTCCTCAATGTCTTCGTCCGCACATGCTTCCTTCATTGCCGCAAGGTTGTAGTCATGGTCGGAAAGACTACCTATTAGCGCCGCCATGTTAGTCATTTGATTTTTTGTGTTTGCTACTTTATCTGTCCAATAACTCTTCAAAAACATGTTCCACAGGTACCGATTTCCTTTCAATTTCGTTCTGAATAACTGTTTATCAGAGAATTACTTCTCAGAACATTTAAAACCCACCGTTTTATCAGACCTGCCAAGTTTCCAGCACCTGCTCACTCTGCCATCTTGAATTCCCCCTCATGCACCACTAAACAACAGTGCTAGAGGAGAGCAGCTGTCCGAAGTAAGATGGCTGCCGCGTACGGACGTCAGGGTCCATTGACGAACAGCGCAGGTGAGAATCAGTGCATCTTTTGTATGACAGAATGTGAAACTATTGAGCACCTTTTTCTTCTCGTGTTCAGTAACACTTGGTTTTGAGGAGGATGTTTATCGATTGGTAAATATTGAGAGAAATGATGTAATCTAAAGTACTGATATACATGGATGCTCTTCCAAAAAAGATATCCAAAATGGTGAACATTACCAAATACATAAGACTAAATGGAAAAACAGCAAGCCTAACATTAATCATTTTAAAAATTAAATAAAACAATTTACAACATCTCAAAGAGTATTTTCAGAAAATAACCAATCTATAACTGAGTTGTGCGAAACAATGTCTGAGTTTCTTGTTCTTTAAATTACAGTCCAATGAATCAAACATGTTTGAACTATAATGCTGAAATATCAACCTCTGAACGTTTTTTGTTTGTTGTTGATGTTATTTTATTTTTTGTTTTAATTATTATTATTTTGCATCATAATTTATTTTATGGTAGTGCCATGCGGTAAATGTTGCAAGTTCTAAATGTCATTTTTATTTTCCTCAAGTGCGGTCATTTGTATTTGTTATATTCTTCAGTACGTTGAATGTAGGTTACATTGTAAACTGAATGTATGTGAAAACGAAGATTGAAATAAAGTTAAAAAAGAGACTTGACCAGAAAGACGTGAATGAATAAAGTTACGCTATGGCAGCAGCAAAAAAATATACCAATAAATAAAAAAAACAGCGCATCTAGCTATAATATGTGATATCTATGCGGTCCACACTCCATTCCAGTTGGGGGCGGTAATGTACCACGGCGTTGGTGACGTAAAACAGAAAGAAAGAAACAATTCCGCCGGAAACAGAAGTCTCTTTGTGCCACACTAGTCCCTTCCGCAGTTAGCCTCCGCTCATTCATTAAACCATATCAAACCGTTCTCCCTGTTTTCTCTCATCAAACCATCAAAACGTCGTACGCAATGAGGTAACGCTGACTAACCGGACCTGGTTGTGTTGGCTTTACGCTAACTAGCCTGTAATCAGTGTCATTAGCTGTTAGCCATTAGCTCGGTATAGCTTTCTGTTAAAGTCTCGTTCTGAACGTGGTGTTACTTATTTATTCCTCCAATAACAGTGTTACTGATAACTCTTACGTTTTATCGACAGCAAGTTAACACTGAGGTAGCGAATTAGGACTATAACACACGTGTGTTAGCTAAGATCAGCGTTTTTATTTATCCTTTAGTCTGGCAGTAGCGAGCGCACTGGACTGATCTGGGTTTTGTGTTTGTGAACAGAGGAGACCGCGGCAGGGGCCGAGGACTCCGCTTCGGAGCCCGGGGAGGCATGGTCCAGGGGTGAGTACCTTACTGATCTCTGTTCCTGTTCCATACTGGTTCTTTCAGTCAGGTCCTTGATCTGGTTGTAGAAAGTATCTGACAGTTAGTCTTAAGTTTGCTGGTTCGATTCCTGCTTCTGGATGGAACTCGGACCCATAAGCCATCAGAGTAGAAAAGTCTAAGTGAGAAAGATCTTCAGAAGTGGAAAAAGAAGCCTCTTGTGATTACACAGGACGACGGCACTCTCCCCAGAACATCTCCAGAAGGACTTCTTCAGAGCAGTTAGATCTTTCCATCCTGTCTGAAAGCAGCGTCCTGTTTCTGTCTCTTTAAACTTCATTTTTTCCCAAATGAAACAATCCATTGATTTCTGGATCCTTAAAAAGCTGCTGTAAAGTCTGGAATCATCAGCTCATGTTGTGCGTGGTCCTGGTGATGAAGCTAAGACGGATTGTTGGTTATTGTGCTGAAGCAAAAAGAACCGCTGCCTTGGTTATAACTGAAACCTCCAAATCATTGTTAAAATCTACTTTTTGGGTTTGAACATCAGCTTTCATAAGGTCCCGGTCAGACGTTCTGGTTCTGACTAGTAGGGACATTTGTGCCAGTCCACCGATTCTCCGTTCTTCTCTCTGTCCCGCTCAGGTACCGTCCTTTTGTCCCGCACATCCCATTTGACTTCTATGTGGTGAGTTCACGCATGTGACAGACAACAGAACAGCATGCAGGAATAATCAGTAACCATGGCTACAACTAGCATCTGGTAGAATCCGGTCCATTTTGTGGTTCTGAAGCAGACTGTTGTCCTTCCCCAGTGTGAGATGGCCTTCCCCAGAGTGAAACCTGCTCCTGATGAGACGGCGTTTAGCGAGTGTCTGCTGAAGAGGAACCAGGACCTGAGCCCCTCACCTGCAGAACAGGTCAGCTAGGTATTCCAGTTCAACACCTCACTGGTCTCATCGTGCTGTAGGTTACTTACCTGACGTCTTCATTTCCTTCTGCTTCTAGTCTTCCATCTTGTCTTTGGTCACAAAGATCAATAATGTCATCGACAACCTGATTGTTGCCCCTGGTAGCTTTGAAGTGGTGAGTGGTGAACATCTGACCTGTAGAGCTGCCATGTTTACTGAAACTGGTGTAAATGAGTTGGTGTCAGTAAGGCTGTAATGATCTGTGTTTGCTGTCACGTCCTAATCTGGGATTAAATGTTTCTCTTCCGTCATGACCTTCCTAGACCTCCCACAGGCTGAGCTTTATGTAGCTGAGCGGTTTTATCTTTTAGAACGCATCAAAGCCATCCCGCATGCTTACGTTATCTGTCCACAGCAAATAGAAGAAGTTCGTCAGGTGGGTTCATACAAGAAGGGAACCATGACAACTGGACACAACGTCGCTGACCTCGTTGTCATCCTCAAGATCCTCCCTACACGTGAGTCATTGTTCATTCAGACCAGCCCTGGGTCCGTCACTAGGGCCTCATCCTGCTGGAACAGCTTCAACAGATGTTCTGGTGAAACCACTGAGCACATCTGGACTCGTGTTGGTAAATACATGGCTAGTCCCATCATGCAGCCCGACCGGACCGGCTATCCAGCAGCTAAGCTGTTTAGCTTTAGCCTCTTTAAGCTTAACAGTGATGACGAAACTCGTCAGACCGTACAGGAACTCGAGAACAGAAGTGTCTGAATCCTAAATGTGTTTATGAGGCAACTTGGTGTCATTTAAACCCCGAATACCGTCGGTAGAGTGGTGATTAATACTGAGTCCAGTGTTAAACACCTGGAGCTAAAGCTGACTCTGCTCTTCATGTTTAATCTAACAGTGGAGGCAGTGGCTGCGCTCGGGAACAAGGTGGTGGAGACTCTTCGCACCCAGGACCCCGCAGAAGGTACGGGGGTGGGTCTGTGTGTGTGTGTGGGGGGGTGTATCTGCAGCTCTGGACCTTACCTAAAGGCTGAAGTTGGTCAGAGTGCCCTCAAGAAACAGAGTGAGCATCTTTAGTGAGTTAATGATGTAATAAACACTAATGGTGTGTGTGTGTGTGTGTGTGTGTGTGTGTGTGTGTGTGTGTGTGTGTGTGTGTGTGTGTGTGTGTGTGTGTGTGTGTGCACCCGCGCTTTCAGTTCTCTCCATGCTGACCAATGAGACGGGCTTTGAGATCAGCTCAGCTGATGCAACCGTTAAGATCCTCATCACCACTGTCCCGCCCAACCTACGCAAGCTGGATCCAGAGCTGCACCGTATGATACACACACACACACCCACACATGCATACACACACACACACACATGCACACACACAGACACTCGTTTTTTAAGGACTTCTCCGTTTTAAACGGTTCTTTCCACTGAACCTTTGATCTCTAATCTGTACAAGTGGTGTGAGTGTGTAAGACGGTGTTTGGGTAGCCTCTGGACCGTGTGTGTGTGGGATGACAGAATCGTTGTTGGCCATATTTCTCAGATTGTTTGGCTGCAGCAATATTATTGTAATGATGTGACTAGTAAAGTTTTAAACAGGTCATTTCAGGTCACCGTCGTTAGGCTGTGAGAGGAGTTAACGAGCTGTGGTGGACCAGAACCGATGCTAAAACGCAGCGTAGCTATTAGCTAATGCCTCATGCACCAGAAACCTGGGTGGATGAGACGGCAGCGTCTTCAGCACCGTGATGATGTCAGTGTTTCTAATGAAACCTGCATCCATGAACACTGACTCTCTGTTCCTCCAGTGGACATCAAGGTTCTGCAGAGCGCCCTCGCCGCCATCCGCCATGCCCGCTGGTTTGAAGAGAACGCCTCTCAGTCGACGTGAGCTAGTCTTCATTAGTGTGCGTCACGGATATGACCTTTCACCTGAACTCATTTCATCTTTCTGACTTTCAGAGTAAAAGTCCTGATTCGCCTTCTGAAGGACCTCAGGTTGCGCTTCCCGGGGTTTGAACCTCTGACTCCGTGGATCTTGGACCTGCTGGTGAGTCCAGGTTTCACCTGTGGCCAGAAGATCCACGGATTTGTTTATGATCAGGAACGTTTCTGTGGAGTCGTCTCTGGTGATGGTGTGCCTCTGTCCACAGGGCCACTCTGCAGTGATGAACAATCCATCCAGGCAGCCTCTGTCCCTGAACGTGGCATACAGGTCCGTCCTCTTGTCTCAGTCTTCCTTTTTATGAGAATCTAACGTGACCTTTGACCTGTGCAGGCGCTGCCTCCAGATGTTGGCTGCTGGGCTCTTCCTGCCCGGGTCCGTGGGCATCACTGACCCCTGTGAAAGTGGAAACTTCCGAGTTCATACGGTCATGACGCTGGAGCAGCAGGTGTGTGGTGTTCTCCGCAGCTGTTGGAGACAAAGAGACCGACCCTCTAATAACAGAGCTGTGTGTGTGTGTGTGTGTGTGCAGGACATGGTGTGTTTCACAGCCCAGACACTGGTGAGGGTGCTCTCTCATGGAGGTTACAGGAAGATCCTGGGCCTGGAGGGAGATGCCAGCTGTAAGCTCACTCGTCACTTCTAGGGGTTCAGTCTTCAGACAGATGTTGCAGTTTCATCATTCAGCGTATAAATGTGACAGAACAGACCTCAGAACAGCGCAGGTGGTTTCACAAACTGAACAACTAGTGCTAGATTAGTAATCCATAGCGGTGCTAGTCAGATGTTACATCTGGAAGCCTGCAGTAATAGGAACTGTAGGGAAGCTGTGTACGTCCACTCTGAGATCAGTTTATCCTGAGCTACAGGAAGTCCCTTTCAGAACATTGTGTGTGTGTGTGAATGTACCAGCTCAGCATGGGGACAAGTCCCAGTTCATCCTTAACTCCTGGTTGATTTGTGTTGGTCCTGCAGGATCTCCTAGTTCATGTCATCATCACTCCAGTCTCCGTCCGGTTTACTTACTGCAGGACATTTTAATCTCCACCTGAAGCTCGTTGATATGATGCGTCTGTCTCCACCCGTCTGCTTGCTCGGCTCTGGGTCTGACCTTTTACCCCCTTTTCTTCAGACCTGACTACAGAAATGTCCACCTGGGACGGCGTGATTGTCACTCCTTCAGAGAAAGCCTTCGAGAAACCTCCGGAGAGGAAGGAGGAGGAAGATGAGACTTTGGAGGAAGGAGGGGACGGAGAGGACGAGAGTATGGAGACGCAGGAGTGAAAAGGAGGTGGGAGCAAACTTGTAAAATCGTGAACGTGCATCTATATTTCTACAGCTGGGAGGAGGGTGTTTCATCAGCAGAGCCTCACATCGCTGTGGGCGTGTCTAAGAACATCTGGGTGTTCTACAGGTAGACTGGAACTCGGGTGGTGGAGCTTCTAGAGAGAAAAAGAAACCCAATAGCTCGTGTACTTAAGCAGAAGAGAGCTTTAGCATTAAAGCGTCATTTACAAGAGTTGTGATGCTGTGAGGGATCTTCCTTTTATCATCTGAGACGCTTGGCTAAAGACGGGATCTTACCTTGTGGCTTCTGCCTCAGGTGGTGTAACTCAGGGTGCTGGAGCACACCTGCAGCTCGTTCAGAATGCTGCAGCCAGATTTTTGGAAGGCAAAAGAAAACATGAACATGTGACCCAGATTCTGGCTGCTTGTCACTGTTTTCAAATTATTTTATTGGTGTTTAACCCTTATATTACCCTTTCATTTTCTAACGTTTCTGGTGTTTCAGCACTAAAAAATGCACTTAGGGCGTATAAGGGTGAAGCCCTGAGGGGGTTGCAGCCATATGTTCCTGCTCGGATGCTCCGCTCTGAGAACCGGGCCTCTCGGCTCCCAGAGCTCGGCTCTAGGCGAGAGGGGAGCGCACTTCCCTGATCTAGGCTCTCCTCATCTGTAGGTTTTTAAAACGACGCTGAACATCTGGCTTCTAACTCTGGGTTAGCTGTTGATGCTTTTTTATACGATTTTACTTTGTAATTGTTGGTTTTTCTGCTCTTTTATTCTGGCGCAGCACTTTAGTGACATGACTGGTGTCCGTAAGCTGCTCTATCGATAAAGGACGAGTTCAGTTGAGCTGATCAGTGATGAGACTGAAGGTGGAAAATCGTGGATGTGAAACCAGAACCATCAGCTGTTCTCCAGAATAAAACTCCTCTTCTGTTCTCCACAGGTAGCTGTGATGAAGATCTACGCACCACTCTTCTTGTTCTTAATGTTGTGTTTTTATGTTTCCCTGTTTTTCTGAGGTGGAATAAACGCGTTTTCAGTTTGCTTTTGTTTTCTGTGGATCACAGCCACGTTAACTTTTATTGTTTTAGACCTGATTAAACACATTTAGTAAACACACACACGTGTCCTCATCCCAGCTTTATAACTTCTGTTAAACCTGAAATGAGCAGGTCTACAGGGGCAGGTCACATGAGCTGAACAGAGCCTGCAGGTCACTAGCAGCTGGGGGTCACCACCGGGGGAAAGGAACCAGAGCGAAGCCCCCAGAGACCAGATCTACATAGACGTCGTGTTAACTAACTAGGATTAAAATGATGCATGCGACCCGAACGGGGACTTTTACTCGAGTCAGAACCAGTTGGGTTCCAGGACCTGGATCTTAGGACCACTATCCTACTAGGTTTAGATGTGTGAGCCTGAATAAAGACCTGATAATGAGCCAGCGACTTGGATCAGGTGAAGGAGCAGAGGAACGTCTAAACCTACTCCAGGACTGGACGTCTCTGGTTGAAAGGGCAGCGCTGCTTCTGTTGGACAGCTCCACATTCACACACCTCCGGTATTTCTGACTATGTAGATTACAAGATGTTTAAATCCGGACTTAAGTGGAACTTCTAGATGAAGACATGTCCCACACAGTGATCCAGTCCAGATTGTTCCTCTCTGCCGTCTGATCCAGGTTTAAGGCTTGAGTTTAAGCCACGGTTGGACCATGGTAATGATGGAGAGGACAGAGGAGACCAGGCCACAAGTCCCAACAAAGCCTGGTCCCGTAGGGTAAATCCCCAGTCTGTCCAGAGGGATGAAGACATCACAGCTGTTCTTCAGCAGGTCCAGCAGCAGAGGAGGGTTGTTGTGCAGGACCATCAGAATCTGACGGAGGCGACCAGGAAGCCACACAGGGAGGGAGGAGGGGTCAGCAGGAGACAGAGGACCCTTGGTGCTTTGGTACCGAGTCTCTGAGTCCAGGAGGAGGCCAAGCTCATACAGGTCTCGAGTCAGGTTCAGGATCAGAGCAAACAGGTAGTACCTGTTGGGTGTAAGCACAGCTGGAGTTAGACTTCAGCTTCTTGGAAAGTTCTTAAGCTACATTTTAAACTCTGGTGCAGCATCGTCTGTCCTCATGTTCTAGTTATCTCCAGCTTTGAACTTTTTACTCTCTTTTAACATAAAACGTACTCCTACTCCAGTTCATTATGTTTTGTGTGTGTCTGCGTGGTCTTCTCAACCCCCATCTGACTGGGGGTCAGATGGCTACTCAGGATCCTCTGGAGGTTTCTTCCTGTTAAAGGGGGGATTTCCTCTCCACTGTCGCTACATGCTTGGTTAGTAAGGAGATTGCTGAAAGTCTCTGACACAAGTCAGTGACTCGATGCAACCTGCCTGGTTTCCTCACAGGAAACTAATTGGAATAATAACTCAACGCACCGATACGTAGGTTTAATCAGAATGTGTTCCTTGTAAAGTGTCTTGAGATGATTCTTGTTATGAATTGATCCTAAATAAACTAAATTGAATTATTATTACCGCAGTTCAGGTGTGTCAGTGCCTGTTGACTAAGAGCAGAGGAACTTCTGGACTCTACAGTCACATCTTCACAACCAGCTTGTATGTTTGGGTGCAGATGCAGGACAACAGGCAGTTTTAATCAGTGGTCCTTCCAGGACCGCGGTCAGAGCCCTCTCACGTAAACACCAGCCTGTAAACCTGACCGCCTGGTTAACGTCAAACATCTCAGTAAGGGGGTTGCCCAGACACCAGAGCAGCTGCTTCTGGATCTTTCTACACAAATGGCACGAAAGCAGCTTGCCTGAAAGACCTCTGACTCCATTTCTTCTGGTCCAGTTTGGACACAAGGCCCGTTTTTCCCGCCCACAGAACGTTGTCACAGGCAAAGTACATAGCTCTGTTCAGGTGGCTGATGGTCAGGCAGAGCCGCAGCACGCTGTCTGAGAGGTGGATGGAGCGCTTGGCCGCCTGCAGGGCGTCCACGGAGTTCCCCAGACGGATCACTGTGGGTGTACATCCACACACACACACAGACTGAAGTCACACCAAAGCTTCAGCACTCCGAGATGAAGTCACTCGGTCCTCACTTACACTTCCTGGTGATGCTCAGGTGGGCCTCCAGGTCACCGACGGTTCTGATGAGTTCTGTCGACACCTTGCTCCTTTGCAGCGTGTAACCCAACAGCATGCACGTGTACTGCCCCGCCCTGTGGACACTGATGTTCAGTAAGAAACCTCCTGTTCCACAATCCTGACAGTAAGTTAGGGTCAGAGCTGATCTGAGATCAGCCAGACTCTTCATGAATGCTTCACCTCCACAAGCTGCAAAAAAAACCAAACCTCACAGGTTTATAGGAAAACTTCAGGAAGGTTTCAGTCAGAACCCTCCCGTTATCATCATCACACACACACACTGACGTCTGTCACATCTGATGTGCTCCTGCTGTACAAGTTTGGGAGTGATGACATCATCAGTGGAGAGAATCTGGATAAGACTGCAAAAGACATCAAAAAGCATGAAGGTGCAGACAGATGAAAGTCCTGACCCCCGTTTCCGGTCAGATGGAGGATCCAGGTTAGCTGAGCTGCTTAAACACCAAAAAATGTTTATTTTAAAAGTAATTCAACATGTTTTGTTGCATTTTTATGGACCAAAGAAGATGAATGAAGGCACATGTCTTGTAAAAGTTAGAAGTTACATTTACTGGTTAAAGGAGTGGGAAGCTGTGACGTAAAGCTGCTGAAAGAGTCCAAAACAGAAAGCATATAAAACTGAGGACCGCACAAAACCGTGTTGTGTTCTGATCACGTGACTGTGACCTGGTACTTCACCTCATGACTCTCTCTTTAGCCTGGCTCTGGGCGCTAAACCGAACCCACGAGTCCATCCTGACCCGGTTCTGTGGGCCTGAAGCAGCGAGCGGCTCTCGAGGTAACTACCAGTAACAGCTCAACCAGTAGTTTAGCTTCATTCGTGCGCTGAAAACACTGCAGAGCCTATTTCCGGGCAAACAAGCACTTCTGGTATGAACCTTCACAATAAAACACTACCGCCACCTATCGGTGAAATCTGGGAGCGCTTCGTGGGCGCCTCAAGGACCAGCACCGAACCATTTCCATCTACTCTATCTTACATAAAATTGATTAGTGGCTCACTAAACAAAAAAGCTTTAAAAACTATAATTATTTGCACCACCTATAATTTATTTGGATGTGTGTAACATTTCTGTAGTGCACCCCCTGGCATATGTTTCATCTTCTTTGTTCAATTTTGTATACAATTTGTTTGTATACTTATCACCTTGTTCAATAAAGTTGTGAAAAAAAAACATTTCCACCTTCATGAGAATCTGTCACCCGGGGAGAGGTGGGGGACATCCGGGACAGGTCTCCAGTCCATCACAGGGACATACTCACACCTATGGACCATTTAAAGCAGGGGTCACCAACCTGATGCTCTCAGGAGACCTACATAAGGGGCACAGGCCTATTGTTATATCTAAAATTAGATTTTCTCTGTTGCTTTTCTTTTTAATCACACATGCATCGATGCAGGCTATGTTGGAAAATGAAAATATTGTTGAAAAATCATTTAAAATGTTTATATCATACCAGAACACTGATCTGTTCCGGTTTAAAGGTGGGTATGTAACTCTACACTCTACACAAGGACAGGGTCATTTCAACACAGTTGGAAAAATTAACCACAGTGCAAAAGAGGTTTGGTTTGTAGTTTAAGTAAATATTAAAATAAGGAAAACAAGACCCACATTTACACCTAATAACAAAGTTTCCTAAGAATACATTTCTCATTTATTAACAATCTGTTTGGAGCATCTATAAATATTTTTAGCCGCTTAGGTCTGATGCAAAAAAAAACTAATTGGTTTAAGTTTTTTTAAACGTAACTCGTTTGTTTCATGAGAAAAGCGTAGACCAGGAAGTCATCTCAGACTCAGGTGGGATTACATCTAAAATCTTTAAGGTGTTACCATGGAGACCATTACTCTGGGCAATAATTCATTAGTGGGACTTTTATTTATGGAACAAAAGCACAGTGCAGGACAACAATAAGTTATTAAACACCATAGCGTTAACAATGAGAGAAGACTGGTCCGTTGGGGGTGTTTTCTTCCAATTTAGGCCCCGCCCCAAACGGGACAACTCACACAACGGCCCAGAAAGGAAAAAAGGGAGGTGGGGTTGTCAAGGTTTACTAGGAGAGCGGGAGGTGAACACTCCTGACGTCTCCAGCATGGTCTTCCTTCGAGCTGTCTCCTTGGCCACATTGTGGTTGAGTCTCCTCAGACGCTCCTGCAGACAGAAAGGTCAGGTCAAGCTGATCCGACAGACTTGAGCAAGTTGAAAAGATATTCACAGCTTCGACTTTTCAGACTTAAGACTATGGGGTGCCATTTGTAAAGTCAAACAGTCATAATCTAACAGTAATGGTTTTGGTTATTTAGCATATCATAAGAGAAAAACTTGGGAGTTCAGTTTTTTGAAGTCATATTTTCATCATGTTATTCATACATTTATAAATGTTAAAGTTTCCAAATAAATATTTAGTTAGCAAGCTAAATGTTTCATTTATAGTTAAATATTTATTTTGCAAACTAAATATTTAGGTCTGATCTAAATATTTAGTTTGTAAAATAAATATTGAATTCACTAACTAAATATTTAATTTACTAATTAAATATTTATTTTGTAATTAAATATTTAATTTGTTAATTAAATATTTATTTTCCGAAATAAATATTTAGATACCAGCTAAATATTTATTTTGGAGCTAAACATTTAGTTTGCAAAATCAGTATTTGGGAAATAAATATTTAAGTCTGACCCAAAATATAAAATATAGTGTGGAGCTAAATAACATTGTGAAAAATAAATATTTAGCTGGTACTTAAACATTTAGCTAATATGCAAATTCGCTTGCCAATAAGTGGAAGTTGATTATCAAAATAAAAGCTGGATCTCGTTGACTTCTTTATAAAACTCTTGCTCTGAAACAGAACTGGTTTTATCTCCGGTTCTATTCTTCTGAACATGCCCAACGTGTTGGCTAAAGAAGAATAGAACCGGAGTTAAAACAAGTTCTGGTTCGGAGCAAGAGTTTTATAAAGAAGTCAACGAGATCCACTTTTTCTTTTGTAATCAACTTCCACTTATTGGCAAGTGAATTTGCATATTAGCTAAATGTTTAAGTACCAGCTAAATATTTATTTTCCACGATGTTATTTAGCTCCACACTATATTTTATATTTTTGGGTCAGACTTAAATATTTATTTCCCAAATGCTGATTTTGCAAACTAAATATTTAGCTCCAAAATAAATATTTAGCTGGTATCTAAATATTTTTTTCAGAAAATAAATATTTAATTTACAAATTAAATATTTTGTTTCAAAATAAATATTTAATTAGTAAATTAAATATTTAGTTAGCAAATTAAATATTTATTTTACAAACTAAATATTTAGATCAGACCTAAATATTTAGTTTGCAAAATAAATATTTAACTATAAATTAAATATTTAGCTTGCTAACTAAATATAGATTTGGAAACTTTAACATTTATAAATGTATGAATAACATGGTGAAAATATGACTTCAAAAAAGTGAACTCCCAATTTTTTCTCTTACGATATGCTAAATAACCAAAAATATTGCTGTTAGATTATGACTGTTTGACTTTACGATTATGACTGTTTGACTTTAAAAATGGCACCCCATATAAGACACCTGTTTGGTACCATAGTAAGCTAGTCAACCAGCTACAAGCTACAACCTAAACGACGGTGGAAGAGGAGGCGCGCCGCAGGTTGGAGCCCCGTCTGTTGCAGCCGTTGTGTCCTTGGGCAAGACACTTACACTGCCTTCACTGGTGGTCGGAGGGAATGGTGGCGCCTCTGATCAGCAGCCTCGCTACTGTCGGTGTGGCCCAGGGCAGCTGTGGCTTCATTGTAGCTTATTACCATCAGTGTGAGAATGACTGGTTGTTTTGTAAAGCGCCTTGGGGGGTAGAAGGTGCTATATCAAACACATTTAAAAGAGGCTGTTTTAAGCTGCTTACGCGTTACATTGATCCCTATGAGCAGACGGAACTGTAGTGAGTGCTCAGGGACCGTAATTAATTAATATTAAAATTAATGGACCTCAAAAAGCTCCACTGTAGTGTCACCGCTCTCACACAGCACATCCATGGTCACACGCTGATCAAACTACCGGTACACCTGTTATTCTTACTAAAATGTTTTTATATATTTTTGCTGAATTTTACATTTACATTTCAACCACTCTTCTACACTGTAGTATGCCACAGCACATCACTGTTCACATGCTGATTATTAATTCTGATCAGTATATTTGTTATTTTGTTGCTCAGCGTTTTTTGTCGTGTGGCAAGGTGGAGAAACGAGGGCCCGGGCGGGATTCGATCCCCAGACTCCCGGGTGAGAGTCATACGCTCTAACCAGTCAGCCAAAGGAACATCCCCTTGGCCAAGTAGCCAGGGCGCATGATCAATCGGGACATTGTGACAGGACACTCACACTGTCACAGTCGGCTGGAAAAAGAAATGCCAGCAGGAAAGGAGGCAGAAATGTGGCTGCAGGGGTGGCCGGCGTATCGGGCTGAAGAGGAACCAAGATAAACCACCAGCCCCAAGCTTCCATCATACACTTGACCAACTGGAACTGCCGCCAACAGCTCCACTCAGAACTGCATCACTATGATTGTAACTGTAGGTAGGAGCAGAGGTGGGGGTGTACATGAAAAACGCTTGGCGTACACAACGTTGGACCACAAGTAACAACGACACCACTGTAGCAGTCTGCCTACAGGAACGAAATGAACAGAATCGCTTTGCTGAACTCCACGTAAACTCAAGAAATTATGATGGGCTTCAGGAAACAAACCTGTATCTACATGAAAAATGGACTGATATGGACTACACACAGATGTCATGATCAGTGCCGGCCCCAGTGGCGGTTCTACATCGAATTACTCCCCTGGCGAGGCCCCCTTTGAGCGCCCCCCACCCCCAACCGCCCCCCCACCACCACCACCACACCACCCCACCTGCATGAACACACGCATGTTTTCTACAAACAGGCATGTTTTATTAGAACGACTATTGAACATTCATTTTTCTAAGTTGCACATATTTACATTAATTACTATGAAGTTGTCAGAATGTAAAGCAATATACATTATATACTGTATCAAAATATATAGAATCAAATATACAAAAACAAACAATAACTAAATATTAAGAATATATGAACATAATATATAATAAATAGTCTAAATAGCAAAAATATTTCACACATAACAAACTAAAGATAATCACTACAGCATTGCACTTAGAACAGAAAACACAAACTAAAATTAAAACCTAACCTTGATGCAACGTCATCAATAATGTCATCATATGAAATCTGCTCCCCTACTGAGTGATTGATACTAATCAGAGACAGGTTAGTGAGCCGCCCCTGAAACCTAGGTGACCTCAGGTATGACTTGATCAAGTTTTGAAAAGCTCCTCTCAGCTTGAGCCACAGTGACTGGCAGAGCAGTCCAAAAGTTGGGGTAGATCTCCAATAGATCTCATGATCCATAATATTTTAGAATGGCCTCTGAAATTGTAATTTAAACTGACATAAAAAACTGTAGACTACCAAAAATGCCAACTTTTACAGAACAAATCATGTAAAATAATCAGTGCAGCCATCTGCAATAAATAAACAGGATAGTTAGTGGTGACTGGGGAGTTTTCTTCTGCTTGTACAGTTGTTTTATTTATTATTATGTGAACATGATCAACATGTGTTTGTTGTTGTTCAGGCAGGCCACAGGCTGCAGCGAGCATTTAACAAATCCTAGTTTGAATCAGTAAAAAACGATTCAAGGACTTTTTTCGAACCATTTGAATATTCGTTTCAATATTTCAGCCCTATTAGCTCTGTTAGCAATTAGTTGACCAAATTTAACCGTTAAAATCCCAGTTAACTGGTTCAAAAAATTGAAAACATGCATCATGAGAGCTACATACCTTTATCTTTCTCCTCTTTTTTCTTTTTTTTTCCCTGAATGGGGCAACTGGTGGTTTTAGCCTTTTTATGTTCATCTCTTCTGTTTGGCTCCTGACTCAGTAAGTTTCCTTTAGTCAGGACTAAACTATTTGACCTTGATGGGGGGGTGACCACAAAATCGTTTTGTTTTTCCTTTTTTTATTCGGCCATTTCACACAATTCAGAGAAACCTGAAAGAATGATAGGCCTGTGTTTATGATATTATGAATGAAAAATGGAAGAACGTTAAGATGTGATTGACTTTAGCCATGTTAATACAGTTGATTCAGCCCCTGCACGCTCATTTCATTTGGGAAAGACGCAGAGGTGAATTCCCCCGCCGCACCCCTCCCCTTCCTGTTCTTCATAGACACACGGTGCACGTGAACGTTCTCAGTCAGCAGGAGCGCCTGCAGCTGCAGGGGGCGCCAACTTGCTGTTTCCAATCCAGACACTGTCATAAGACAGATAATAGAAAACCTCGGTGCGGCGCAGATTTCCTTTTTTTTTTTTTTTTTACTCAGCGCTTGTGCGCCCCTTTTGTGTCATGAAAAAATGCCGCCCCGGGCAACTGCCCTGTCTGCCCGTGCCTAAAACCGCTACTGGCCGGCCCATATGCGCTGCCGATTTCTTTGGGGCCAATTTTTGTTCTTATTTGCGTGCTAACAACAGTGGATGCACCACATTTTCATCCAACCAACTGCTGGATCTTAATTTCCTGCATCAAATGTTTACCCAAAGTTAGTCAAACTGATTAAACTGCTGATTCATGTCCTGAGGTAGACCAGTGGAAACTTCCTGGCAGGTGTGTTGTTCTGGACACTGAAGGTCCAACCCACCTGGGCATTCTGCAGGATGTTGTTGACCAGCACAACTCTGCGTCTGGCATTCAGGAGCTTCTTTACGTACGGGTCCAGGTCTAGCGCCACCTTCTGGTGCTCGTTTATCCTGCACAACTCTTCATCAGAAACAAGCCACTTTAGACCCAACACCTTCCCATCAAGACTAGATGTGATTAAGCGGAACACCTGTACCTGTGGCTAGATTGTCTATGTGCTCCCTTAGTTCCACCTGACTCTCTCTGCACAGAACAAAACTATTAATCAGCAAATTTAAGTGAATGATAGAGACATGGTGTTTTTTAAAAAGTCACGTGACAGTCATGAGACTGCGGAAGCTAAAAACCAGAGCAGAAACGTAACTTACCTGACGGAGTGAACGTGCAGGTCAAGCTGCTGGACCGCTGGCTTGAGGAGATCCAGCAGCCCCTCAGCAACAGCATCTTTACCTGGAGATGCTTCCAACACCACCGCGGCAGCCATGTTGACAAAAAAAAAACATCAACACAAACCGACAGGAACTTACGTTGTCCCTACGTCACAACGTGCTACGTTTACTAACATCTATAAACTTGGACATTCGGGCTTAATCTATAAATACTCCTTACAAGTTGGATTTCCAAGTCATTAGAGGTTATCAACGCAAACATTTGCATCAATAGATGAAAAGGCGATTTAAAATGTATGTGTTGTTTTGATTATCTGATTCATTAATAAACTAACAAACTGTTAATGTCGCGGCTTTATAACTTAATTTAGATTAAATAAATAGTTTGACACACCTTTTTGTAATAGATAAAACAAAAACAAAAAACCATGAAGTAGCAATGTTTCTTTTCCCACTAACAGATCAAATCCGGGACATTTCTTATCTGAATTCCCCAGGTTCCGAGTTACTTTGAACGCATCAGGGAGAAATTCTCCATTTTCTTCCTTTAGAGCTGAACGCCCCACCTGGAGCACCATTTTAGATCTGAAGACAGGCCAGCCGCAAAGACCGTGTCTCCTAACTAAATATATAGTTATAGTCAGTCGAAGCTTGCTGAAGTTGGGTTATTATAGACTTTACAGGAAGACCAGCTCGTTAGAGTCTGCTTCGAGTAATTATATTACAAAGAAACTAAAGGGACACACTGCGCTGGAGTTAGCTGCTAAAGCTAGTCCTAGCTAACTTTGGCTAACTGGATCGAATATAAATACACAGTAAGTCAAATGTCAGTTACTTTTTTAACAAACAGTGGACTTTTGTGGATGTTTGTCTGAATGTGTGTTATGTAGCAGGGCCAGAAGAGCAAGGTTAATCTTAAATAAGGTAAAGTTAGGTGTTAACTAAAGGAAAGTAGATTAGAACTGCTTTCAAACTGTCCGGGTTGGTGTTTTGGGATCTCCTTGAGCTAAAATGTTCATCAGTAAGTAAGTAAATTTTATTTATAAAGTACTTATCACAGACATAGAATCACTAAGTGCTTACATGGATCAAAACAAATCCATAAAATCATAATGATCTTACAACAAATAGATTAACGTCTGAAAAAATAAAGTCATAAAATTATACAATTTCATAAACAGATGAAAGATTAAAAATTTTAGTTAAAAATAAGAAAAGAAAAGGTTTATGTAAAAGCAGTTTTAAATAAAATGATCTTAAGCTGTTTTTTTAAAGGTGTCCAGACTGTCAATGCTACGCAAGGATAAAGGAAGATTTATCAGCTAGGGGGGGGGGGGGGGTTGTCTCTTTCATGGTGGCCACTGGCTGATCAGACACCATTTTGCTCAGTTCTACTAGGAACACTATTTATATGAGGAAGTTGTCCACTGTTGACACCTTTTGTTGCATGCCACACAATTATTTTGATAGTGTTTTATGTTTCTAGTCAGCTGATCTGTTTTCTGTTTTGTTTACAGGAGTCTGCAGTCAGAGTTGTACAAAATGAGTGCTGCCTCGTCCCAAAAAGTTGTCCTGAAAAGCACCACCAAGGTGTCCCTGAATGAGCGGTGAGGCGCCACGCACCCTATCAGCTGTTAGTCACCTGGAGACACACTGTAGTCCTCTACGGAGGCTGCTGGGGTACTGGACCCAACATGGATGCAGCTGTAGCTGGTCCCTGTGTGTGTACTGCTCACTCAACTGTCTTGGTCCTGGCAGCAGCATGCAGGCCAGCGATATGTCCAGGTGAAAGTATGGGTGTGAGCAGTGCACATGCACAGTCCACGGTAATGGTCCTGGACCAGACTTCTGTCCTAAAGTCCTGAGCGTGTCGGTTCTGTATGCATCAGTGAACACCTGAGAGCAGAACCTGGCTAGGAACCAGGCTGCACCAGCAGGACCCTGTTGTCTCACGTTTCTCTCTCAGCACATGCTCCCTGTTCTTCTGGTTTCTCTCTCGCTCTCTCTCTCTTCTGACCTGAGCACTCAGTCCAAGCCCGGACGGGACCAAGGATCCACCTCCAGTCACCCCACCCCCTACCCACTGCTCCAGCACCACGCACTCAGTGGTTGGTTTACTGGTCACGGTCTATGCTGTAAGTGGCTGAGTGGTATCTGGTGTCCAGGGCCTCTGCTTTGGGCGTGGTCTCAACCCCACCCATTAGCGGGAGGCCTGTAAGTGGCCAATCACTTCTTTAGTTCTGGATTCATCTCTCACCCTCTCTCCTCTGTCCTGTTGCATCTTGACTTGGACGTCTCCAGCGTGACCCCACCCTACCTGTGCTCATGCAAACATGAATGTTGTAGCTTTATCATGTGGTTGAGAGAGAAAAGTACCAACAAGTGGAGTGGTTCAGTAGACAGAAATAAGTTGATGTGGAACCCTGCTGCGTCCTCCCGTCCCCTTCTTTTACTTCCTTCCTCTTCTTCCCTCCCACATTTAAAGCTTCACTAACATGCTGAAGAACAAGCAGCCTGCTGCCGTAAACATTCGAGCCACCATGCAGCAGCAGCATTTGGCTAGCGCCCGCAACCGCCGCCTGGCCCAGCAGATGGAGAACCGGCCGTCCGTGCAAGCTGCTCTGAATCACAAGCAGGTGAGCTTAGACAGATGATCGTTCTTCTATGCAGGGTCAAACTAGTGACTGTAGTTTTAGAGAGCTAGTCTCAGAGAGAGGGTCGGGCATAGTTTGAATTGGAACAATTCGGATTCCAGTTGCTGTTTTTGATTCCCGTTCCAGATTTTGGTTCTTTCGAGAGGCAGGGTCCAACAACTTTACGTGTTTAAAATGAGCCAGAACAATGTGGTTTTCATCCTGGCTGTGGAACACTGGGCCAGCTCTATACCATAGGGGGATCCTGGAGAGTGTGTGGGAATTCGCCCAACCAGTCTACATGTGTTTTGTGGATTTGCAGAAGGCGTTCAACCGCGTCCCTCTGGGGGGCCCGGTGTGGTGTTTAGCCACGCTAAAGCCTGGTTTATGCTTCTCCGTCAGCTCCGCAAGGGACAGACACGCACGGATTGATGGAAGCGTTTTGCTCTCATACTTCTCGTCTCCTGGAGAGTGTTGCAAAGCAATTGCCCGGCAGGACCACAGAGGGCGTAGCGCTGTTCTGTGGTATCCTGTCATGTATCGGTCCAAGATCGTGTGTTTATTTTGTGTTTTTTGTGTATATAAGAGACTTTTAACACAGACTTATTTGTCTCTCATTCTCCCACCGCTTCATGCGCTCCCCACCTCTAAACCCACGTTTCCTGTCATTTCCGTCCACAAATAAAACTCTTGCTGCGCATCTTTTCACTCCTCCAGTCACGGGAGAATTAAACGTTCATATTTTTAGAGTTTTTTCGCGAGGTGTTCTTCAAGCTTCTTCGTGTCTGCCGCTAGTTATCCTCGGCTCTCTTTGCAATGGCGGCGCTGTAAACAACAGCGGCGTCCTGACCAATCACAGGCTTGCGTAATCCGTCTCGTTCGACGGATGTTTAAAAAAGTGGGCTCGACTCCGTACGGACTTGCGTGCCTGCCGGATCCCTACGCAAGGACGGATAATGGCGTTGCGTGTCTCCGCACTGACGCAGACGGAGAAGCATAAATCAGGCTTAAAGCTGTGTTCAGTAGGGAAAAGGGCACAAGTTAGCAAAGGTCTGATGGGTTCTCAAGTCAGAAAGATTCTGTTCTGGTTTTATCAGTGAATTATCATTGAAACCAAACCCAAGCCTGACAGAAGATGCATTTGCTGTTTGGGAAGTACAGTCCTGATCAAAAGTTTAAGACCATTTGAAAATGGCCAAACGTCGTGTTTGTTTGGTTGGTCATTAACAAGGTCCCAAGTAGAGCTTCAATGTGCAACAAAAAAGAAATGGGAGTGAGACAACGATCAAATCGAAACGAGCTGCTTTATAGCTGATAAAAGGTTTAAAGAACAAGTTCACTGAGAAACCATTTTTATGTGTTATTTTTTTAAATGATTGGTCACTCTGAGTTTCACATGCAGGCTGAATATGTGAATAGTCTTCTACCCCTTTTTCCTGCATTAGCCGATAGAAAACAGACGAGGAAATTCTCAGGTTAGCAAAGCCAGTCAGATCTACCTCACAGTAAGTTAACATTCATGGACTCGGCCATCTTGGCTCAAGATGGGGAAGGCAGTTGTTGGTTTAGCATTCAGGAGAGACTAGAGCTTGCCTTGGCTAATAGAAGCTAACTGTTAGCATTAGCTGCTACTCTATACAGTAGAACTCATTCATTTATGGAGGTAAAACATCAATGATGCAAATCAAACAAGGTTAGTGGTAGAGTTGTGTTGCTGTTAGCCAATCAGGGGTGAGATGTCCAAATAGTCTTGTTGTACCCTTAAGCCGGGCGGACACTGTGCGACTTTTTCACTCGTAGCACTCAGCTTCAGCTCAAACTGTACGACTTCCTCACAGAGCAGATCTCACGAGTCGTGCGCTCACACTGCACGACCCAGTTCTCGGATGCGATCTGACTGCTCACGCTGTACGTCTGGTAGCAACACGTCGGCCCTAAAAATGTGCTAAAAATAGCAGTTTTTACACAACACGTCAGACTTTTTTGTCTTGTTTTGCCTGTTGTCCTTCGGGAGTGCTGCAGGGGGACACACAGGGATTTATGGGGGTTGGATGAGGAAAACAAAATAAAGAAAGTAAATCTGTGTTTTGTGATCAGTTTAATTTGACATGAACACGACAAACACGCTTTCTTGACAACCTTTGTGAGTAAAAAAAGTGTAGAAAATAAAAACGAACAACGTGTGTTATTAGGGAAATAGCGGGCGAGCGGTGTTGATGCATGCATGTGCCGTGAGCGGTTCTGGTACTTTTTGGGTCGCAGCTGCTCGCAGCGCCGCTTCAACAGTGCGATACCCTCACGAGGGACGAGCAAAATATTAAACACGCCAGAAGTCTGTGCGAGCTCACGATTGCTGATCGGTAGCTGGTCACGTGGTGTTAATCGCCTCTCGTAGCCCCCTGTACACGACGCTCAGCGCAAAACTCGCCCCGATCTCGTGGATTCTCGCACGAGTGGAAAATCGGCTCAAAAAAGTGAAAAAGTCGCACAGTGTACACCCGGCTTAACCTGAGCTTTCCACTGGATGCATAAGTGACGCGGTTCCTCACGAGCTCAGCGGTGCATATCGTCTCACCGGGAGATTTTCTGACATGAAGCGGCAGTGAATGTGTCACAGCTGGACCCACAACGTTACAAAATCACAGGAAAACGCTAGATCAAGCATGATTTCAGCGGTTCACGTGATAACAAGCATGGAGAAAGATGGTAACGGTATCCTAGCAGGTCTGTGGTGTACTTACTGTTTACCTCAGTCACAGAGGTTTTACAGGTAAATATAATAGAAGCTAAGTGCTACGTACTACGCTTTGTGGACATTTTGTGACGCTCGCGCGTCTGATGGAAAGCTGGGATAACAAGCTGGACCTACTCTTGCTTCGCTTTATTTGTGTTCCTGATTTGTTGCTGTGACCGATCCTTCTGAACCACCAGAGCCTAAAGCAACGTCTGGGGAAAGGCAACATCCAGGCCCGGCTGGGCCGGCCCATTGGGCCTCTGATGCGGGGTGGACCTCCTGGAGGAAGAGGAGGCATGCGGGGGATGACCAGAGGAGGCCTCAGAGGGGGTTTGAGAGGAGGGATCATTCGTGGGGGTCTGTCTTCTCTGAGGGGTAGGTGTCCGTCAGCGTGGAGATGGTAGGGGTGTTTCCTCTCAGCTGAGCAATCACATTGTGTTAAACAGCCAGGCGAATGCCTACAGGTGGACCTATGAGAGGTCGGGGGGGCATCGGACGCTTCCCCATGCGTAGAGGAGGTCGGCATCGTGGAGGAGTGGCAGGAAGAGGAGGAGTTCTGTCTCGAGGAGGAGGTCGAGGTGGAATGCCCAGAGGCCGGGGTAGAGTTTGTATTTATTAGTACAATCGTTTGATGACTCGTGTCTTTTTTTTTTTCACTGTCTCACTGATGATGTTCTGTCTTCAGGCCGTGGTGGACTTCGTGGACGTGGGGGATTTGCTGGTCGTGGGGGCCGCGGCCGTGGGCGGGGCAGAGGACTTGGCCGGCCCACCGTTACAAGGGAACAACTGGACAATCAGTTGGATGCGTACATGTCAAAGACCAAGGGACACTTGGATGCAGAACTGGATGCCTACATGGCCCAGGCAGATCCCGACAGCATGGAGTGACGGCCCAGCGAGACCAGAGCTGAAGACTGGGGCGTAGCGTCAAGTGGTGTTGCTGCACCCTGTTGTTTAGCCGTGCATCCACCTGCTGCTGAAGAGCCAATCAGCTGATGAATAAACTCAAGGGGACTTTGACCCTGATGTCCACGGACTTCCTGTATGAAGTTTTAGTCAAACAGGTGTTTGGTGTAAACTGTTTAGTTTTTCTTAGTTTTTCCTCAAACCTCCAGAGTTTCTTTGGCTCATCTTAAACTTGCAGTGGAAACGTTTTTTAAAATGATAATTTTACAAGAATTTTAAGACGAGTCATTTTCTCTTATATTTGACAGGGAAAGAAGTGCTCAGGCTTTGGGTTGTTTGTATTCCGTGAAGCTGACAAGATGTTTGTTTTAAAATTATTTCCCAAGTTGTGTTAAGGAAATAAAATGATGAATGAGATATTTTCTGATTCATGTCAAACATTTAAGGCCTGTAGGTGTTCTGGAGCATGTAGAAAAGCAGATGTCCTGGTGTGATCTTAGCTTTTGTTCTGCGATTGGTGCCCACAGGGACATGGTTTCCATGGCTGTGTCTCACTGGGAAAACGTCACCAGTTAGAAGGTTGGACGTTCAAACCTAAGACCTACAAACTTCTCTATACTACATCCTGTGAACCATGTGTGTGTGCGCACATACCTAAAGGATTATTAGGAACACCTGTTTAACTTAATGCAATTATCTAATCAACCAATCCCATGGCAGTTGCTTCAGTGCATTTAGGGGTGTGGTCCTGGTCAAGATAATCTCCTGAACTCTTAACTGAAGGTCAGAATAGGAAAGAAAAGTGGTTTAAGCAATTCTGAGCGTGGCATGGTTTTTGGTGCCAGACGGGTCGGTCTGAGTATTTCACAATCTGCTCAGTTACTGGGATTTTCACCCACAACCATTTCTAGGGTTTACAAAGAATGGTGTGAAAAGGGAAAAACATCCAGTAATCGGCAGTCCTGTGGGCGATAATGCCTTGTTAATGCTAGAGGTCAGAGGAGAATGGGCCGACTGATTCAAGCTGATCGAAGAGCATCTTAGGTGTGTTCTTGCTGTGCGTTATTTCTAATTCCATGTTGTTGTTCTTTTATAAAACACAGAAATTGTTTTGTTACCTGTTATTGATGCTACAGTTTCGCCGACTGCTGCCGGCTTCTTCAGGTCAGCCTGACATGTAGCGTCAATAACAGGTAACAAAACCATTTCTGTGTTTTATAAAAACAACAACATGGCATGATAGAAGAGCAACTTTGACTGAAATAACCACTCGTTACAACTGAGGAATGCAGTAAAGCATTTGTGAAGCCACAACACGCACAAACTTGAGGCGGGCTACAACAGCAGAAGACCCCACCGGGTACCACTCACCTCCACTACAAATAGGAAAAATAAGCTACAATTTACACCAGCTCACCAACATTGGACAGTTGAAGACTGGAAAAATGTTGCGTGGACTGATGAGTCTCGATTTCTGTTGAGACATTCAAACGGTAAGAGTCAGAATTTGGCGTAAACAGAATGAGAACATGGATCCATCATGCCTTGTTACCACTGTGCAGGCTGCTGGTGGTGGTGTAATGGTGTGAGGGATGTTTTCCTGGCACACTTTAGGCCCCTTAGTGCCAACTGGGCATGGTTTAAATGCCACGGGCTACCTGTGCATTGTTTCTGACCATGTCCATTCCTTCGTGACCACCATGTACCCATCCTCTGATGGCTACTTCCAGCAGGATAATGCACAATGTCATAAAGCTCCAATCATTTCACATTGGTTTCTTGAACATGTTGATGAGTTCACTGTACTACAACGGCCCCGACAGTCACCAGATCTCAACCTGATAGAGCGTCTTTGGGATGTGGTGGAACGGGAGCTTCGTGCCCTGGATGTGCGTCCCACACATCTCCATCTCCATCAAGATGCTATCCTATCAATATGGGCCAACAATTCTAAAGAATGCTTTCAGCACCTTCTTGAATCAATGCCACGTAGAATTAAGGCAGTTCTGAAGGCGAATGGGGGCCAAACACTGTATTAGTGTCGGTGTTCCTAATAATCCTTTAGGTGAGTGTATCCAATAAGCCTAATTTATATTTCTACGTCGTTGCGGAGACACGCAACGCCATTATGCATTGAAGCAAGAGCTCTTCCACAGGCTAACAAAGGGTGATAGGGACATGCTCCAATTTTAACTATCTGTCAAAAGAGATGGAGACCGCGAGACCGCAAGCTTGTGATTGGTCAGGATGCCACTTCCTGTAAATTCGTCAACAGCACCGCCTTCGCTGCCTCAAAAAATCAAAAGATATTAGTGGCAGACACGGAACAGATTGAAGAACGCATCATGGGAAAAGTAAGAAAATAAGAACATTTATTCACCCGTGAGTGACTGAAGGAGTACAAAGACATGAAGCAAGTGTTTTATTTGTGGACGGAAAAGATGGAAACATGGGTTTAGAGGTGCCGATCGCATCAAGAGGTGGATGGGGGACAAATTTGTTCATGTTAAAAAGTCTCTGAAATACATTAAAACAATGTAAACACAAAAGTAAATGCAATATTGTGGACTGGATACGTGACTGTTGGTGGCAGGATACTGCAGAATAGCGCTACGGCCTCTGTTGTCCTGGTGGGGATTTGTTTTGCAACACTCCCCAGGTGACGGAGGAGCAAAATGTCTATCAACAGGTGTGCGTCTCCATCGCAGAGCTGACGGAGAAGTATGAATTAGGCTTCAGCCCCAGCTTCATGGCGGTATACGTGAAGCCACACGCTTGTCAACGAATGGAACCTCTGGTCGTCCCACTGGACCACCGCATTTATCTGGATCCTCCACTAATCACACACTCACACAATTATATAACAGCACCGCTGGTGTGAGAGGTTCTTCACTCAATAATAGAGGAAAAACAGCTAGCTGCTCCCACTTCAACCTTATGCTTGGTTTATGCGTGGTTGGTTTATGCTTGACGCATTCACTTTCCGTTTGGTGATGCGGCTCGCGGATGGAACGCGCTTCACAACTCGCAGCGTTTATGGTTCATGCGGCTTGTCTCTGCGGTGAGCCAATATTCTCCCAAACTGTAGGGGGCAGCATGGAGCTCTACAGCATGCATCCAACACTACACCATAGTAGAAGTAGAAATTACTGTTGTTTACAACATGGCATTCCAGCATTTTTTAACAGCTTCCTCGTCTTTTCCGACAGTGCGAGCTATTTCTCTCCAAGAATTATTAACAACATGTTGATCACGGTGATCTCTGAGAGCTGAATCATACAAATGTCTGTATTTACGAACCTCTGCCATGCTAGTTCTTGCCGGTCCGTCATGTTTTTCCACGTCTGATCGTCCGCGTGGTTAGAAAATTTCCTAGGTGCACGGTGCGGAAATTTTGGGCCGTGTGGAGACGCGGTGGAGGGGTGTGGTTGTTAAAATGACGCAGTTTTGCCGCGCGGAGCATAAACCAAGCTTTAGAACAAACCATCAGCGTCCCAAAAAGGAAAACACCTTTTGAAGTGGAGAACAAATGGTGACTGGTGTGTTCCGCACAATTTTGTTTACTGTAGCAATGCAGGTTCCAAAGAAGGGGGCGTGGCCTAGGGATGAGGGCCACAGGAGGGGAAAGTTCCCTGACAAGATTTTAGAAGCTAGCTTGTTTAGTAGATTTGTCATTGCAGCTTTAATGGTGCAAATGCACCGCAAGAGGCCCCTGCTTTTACTAGCATGTATTTTTCTAAGGGTTCAGAATAACAGCTGCAAAGGGCCCCATGGGTTGTTCCTCTTGGGCTCCCAAACTGCTAAATCCGCCACTGCCCTTCATGGGAAGCTGAGAGGATGAAGGAGTCTGTTAAAATAAAGAGATGGTGGGTTCTAACAAGGTTTCAGGTTAAACATAATCTGGTGTCTAATTTAAACGGGTTTGCCCTTTCAAACAATCTTTTTTATCCTTTTACTCACAATGTTGACCTGCTTCACCTGGGCCCTTGTGGCAGGAAGCGACCTCTCTGCTGCCTCACAGGAACAAACGAACCATCCTGTGCTCTGGTGTGTGTGTGTGTGTGTGTGTGTGTGTGTGTGTGTGTGTGTGTGTGTGTGTGTGTGTGTGTGTGTGTGTGTGTGTGTGTGTGTGTGTGTGTGTGTGTGTGTGGGTGGGTGCAGGAGGCTGATCCTGACGATCCTGACAGAGCAGCTCAGTGAGAAGGGAGGCTGGCTGGCGGCTCGGACACGGACGGGTTCCCGCTGGAGGAGCTGAGGCCTGATGGAGCGGGGGATGTAGAGCGGAACCGGGCCGTGACCGGTACCACGGACAGCGACCATGACGCGGCTGCGGAGGAAGGCTCTGGTCGCCCTTTTCCTCTTCACTCTCTTCATCTTCGGAACCATGATGGGGCTGAGGACGCTAAAGCCCAGCGACGGCTTCTCGGACCTGGCTCCCGGAATGGACCTGATCGGGGAGCGGTCCGAGCGGAAGGACGTGCTGGCGTCGCCGGGCCAGATCCACAGGGGCAGCAGCGACACTAAGGTGGTTTTCTCAAGGTCCGACCGAGACTACGGCATATTCTACGACGTTCACATCTTCTACTACCTGTGGTACGGCTCTCCCAGCATGGATCAACAGTACATCCACTGGGATCACCCGCTGGTTCCGCACTGGGACCCAAAGATCGCAGCCAGCCATGCCCAGGGAAGGCACGTGCCGCCCGATGACATCGCTGCTAGTTTCTACCCCGAAATGGGCCCCTATAGCTCCAGGGACCCAACGGTTCTGGAGTCACACATGGCCCAGATAGAAGCATCTGCAGCAGGTAAACACAGCTTAGTGACGTCACATAGGTTATGGAAGATGATGAAGGTTTTGGTACAGGTTCCTTTATCAGTCACGAGACCAGTTATCTGAGGAGGAATTAAATTTAGACTATTGTTACGTCCCCGACAGGATGTGTTAAAATGTGAAGGAGGGGGAGCATAAGAACTGCGACAGTGGAATTAAAATGGGTTTAATTGTTATAAAAGGTTTTAAAAACAAGTGCAAACAGATGGAGAGCATTGTTAAAATAATGCCAAAAAAATCAAGACTAAAAGGTTGACATTTAAAGGACGAATTATCAACATTAAAACCCCTGGTTAAAACTTTTCTTAAAATAATCAATTTTCCTCTGGGATTAATAAAGTATTTTTGAATTTGAACTGAATTGAATTGATTGAGGAGAGCTTCAAAATACTCCACCCACCAATCTGTGACTTCCTAAGTCGAGGTCAACAGCACACCGTGCCCACCATGAATAGTATTTGTGGTGCTCTGCTTCCCCTTCCTGAGATGCTGGATGTTGGACCAGAATTCCCCCAAAGCCATTGGGAAGTCCTACTCCATGGCCATTATGTTTTAGTTTTAAATCTGCTTCAGCATACCTGATTTCAATCAGCAGGTGATTAACAGGCTTCTGAAGAGCTTGATGAGCTGCTACACAGGTGATTCAACCAGGTGTGGTGGAGTAGAGCAACAATGAATACAGGCTCTGCAGGACCGGGAGTGTACCACTGACCACTTGGACTGATGGTACCCATCCCCATCAGCTGCTTGGTGGTGTGCCACATGCCAAAAAGACCTGATAGGATTCCTTCTCCAGCTTGAGATTATCTCTCACCGCTGGTGTCCACCAGCAGGTTCATGCGCTTCCATCTCCTGAAGCCACAGCTGCAGTTAATCACCTCAAAAATTGAGACGCAGAACAATTGGGACGTGTTTGAAATTCTGCCAGAGGTTGATATTAAAGCTTCTGACAGGAGGCAATGCCAGCAGGTTCTCGCAATATGTCTGGGCCTGCAGGTTCTGACCAGCATTCTCCCCAACCATCAGAGCTAACTCACCAAGTAGTGGTCAGTTGACAGCTCTGCCCCTCTCTTCACTTGAGTGTCCAAGACATTGACCACAGATGAGACAACAACCAAGTCGATCATCAAACTGTGGCCAAAGGTATCCTGGGTGTGTCAAAAGCACATATGGACACCCTTATACCTGAACATGGAGCTTGTTATGGAAAATCCAAGATGAGCACAAAAGTACAACAACCAAAACACCACTTGGGTTCAGCACCAGAATGAATGATCTCCAGCTTGCCTTCCAAGGGGTGGGTAATCTGACCTGTTGTTTGGTGCGTAAGCACAAACCACAGTCAGGATTCTTCCCCTCTAACGTAGGTAGAGGGAGACCTTCTGGTTTACTGGGGTTTCATTTTGAGATTTGTGACAAACCATTTTTTTTCTCCAGTAGCCATTTTGTCGTCTGTCTTCTTGAGGTGCCATTTGTTGTCTTGTAGGTGTGTTGGTATTGTCATGGTATCCTCCCGGGGTGGCAGATCCTCATGGGCAGCCCACTGAAGACCTGGTTCCTGCTGTCCTGGATGCCGCCCAAAGGCACAGCATCAAGGTAACTGGTGAGAGAACCGGTATGTTTTCCTCTTTCTGATTATCAAACGAATAAACTAACCTGAACTTTTCAGTCTCACCACTGGATGCAGAAATAGTCTTCTGCCCCTATTTCCTGCATCAGCTTCTGATAGAGAATAAACGGAGAAATGCTCAGATCAGAAAAGTTCGACAGATCTACTTCACACTGTCACTTAACATTCATGGACTCACCTAGCTTGACTCACGACGGAGAAGGCTGTTGTTGGTTTAGCGTCCAGGAAACAACAGAGAATGCCTTGACTAGTAGGAGCTAACCATTAGCATTAGCAACTCCACCACACAGCAAAACTCCTCCAGGCTTCTGTTATTTGTGGAGATAAAACATCAACATTGCAGAGCAAACTGAGTCGGTGTCAGAGTTGTGTTGCTGTTAGGTAATCAGAGGTGAGAAGTCCAACTATCAGGACATAAGACTCCAAATACGGCTGTCTGCTGCCTTTTTCTACTCCAGTTGACTTCTTTGTCCTCAAACAGGAGCATTTGATCTGTTTTTCACCAGAAAATGACTTACTAGGCATTCATTCCTACTAGAGACCACTGCAGATGTATAAAAATAGGAGTAAACTTTGTATTTTATATAATTACTACTAATAAAAAATGTTGAAAAATAATTGTTTATTTTGTTGTTTAAATGAATAAGATGTAGGGACTAAGATGCGGCACAGGAACTGTGGTTAACAAGAATAACAAGGTTCCT
The DNA here is from genome assembly GCF_043380555.1 of Nothobranchius furzeri. Taxonomy (NCBI): domain Eukaryota; kingdom Metazoa; phylum Chordata; class Actinopteri; order Cyprinodontiformes; family Nothobranchiidae; genus Nothobranchius; species Nothobranchius furzeri. Next base: position 23,232,674 of record NC_091751.1, on the reverse strand, counting down.
GTCTCCTATAACTGCTGCTGGGATCCTGGTTAGTTGTCAAAACAAATACTACCGAGAAACAATGAACATTTTTGTCAGCAGTAGTATTTTACAAGTTTTTGCGTATTTGTCCTGATAATTCTCCTTAATATTTTTGTGGAAAGGTGGCCTTTCACATGCAGCCGTACAAGGGACGGACAGACCAGAGCATGCATGAAAACATCAGATACATTATTGACAGGTGAGCTTATTCATCTCCACTGTCCTGCTGGACGTGTGTCCTTCCACTTCCTGGTGGCGTCAGAAGGCCGAGGCCCGAATTTAAACCACAGAGTGTACCCTCTGCACTGTCACCCGTAGGTTTCTGAAGAGCTGATTTGAAGCCCACTTGTCAGTTTTCACCACCACCATCTTGGCTGCATCACGTATCTATTCACTTCCAGGCAATACAAAAATAAAGCTGAGAGTGGGGTCAGATGATTGACACCCTTGAAACTCGGAGCCGATGTAGCTCTGAGCTAACCAAAGCTATGCTGGCAGGCGCTTTTAGCCAGAAAACCACTGTTGAGCACATCTGCTAGCCTCTGCCTTCTAGGATGTAAAACTTTTACGGTGAGGCAGAGGCTGAGTTCTTTCTTGGAGTGAACAGGAAGCAAATCGCTAGCACTAGCTCTTTCAGCTCACTGGACACTTGTTAATCAGAAGGACATGCCCCCCAGTTATTCAAAATTCCAAGCTTCAATTTATCACCCCCCTCAGAGTTGTCATGACTGTAAACTAGACCTATTAAACCTAAAATGTTTGTTTTTAACCAGGCTGTAAACATGTTTATCTCTGCTGTGAAGCTAGCATTTCAACATGGGAGTCGATGCGAACTTGCTGCTTTCTGTGGCCAACCCCTAGTGGATGAGGGACAAACTGCAGCTTTTGCCACTTTTGTGTTGGCTTCAGTTTTGGCAGTTGGAGTTTACTCAGTGTTTTAAACATCCTATAGAAATAAACATGACACATATGAGCTTAAACATCTGCCTGTTTCTGTCTAATCAGCCATGTGACGCTTTAGAGCAGTGCTGGAACGTATGGAAAGTTACACGGGCCATACTTTTTGCATCTTGAAACACCCTCTGGTGACTGAGAAATGCTGCTAAGTAGTCATCCAACATATACAAAACCATGAGCTGAGGAAATGTGGCATCCATGTTTGGTTGCAGCCCTCATGCCTGCTCATCTCAGTAAGAAGCACCTTTCATACACAGATCCTAAGGTGGACTCTATCTTGAAATCATCTTTTAAGATACTGCATGGATAGGAGCCGTGGTACCCAAACTTTTAGTGCATCATCCTCAGCAGTGATGTTTCTATTTTGATTTGTTGTTTTTAAACTAATTCTACTTTCTTTCTTTTAAACAATGAACTTTAACACATCTATAGTAACTGTAACTTCCGAATCTGAACTGGGGGATAACTGTGTTTGCCGTTTCTCGTTTTTCTCAGATATGGAACACATGACGCCTTTTACAGATTCAGGACCAGCACGGGGCAAGTCCTGCCTCTGTTTTACGTCTATGACTCATACCTGACACCAGCTGAGTCCTGGGCAGAACTCCTGACAGCCAAAGGCTCCCAGAGCATCCGAGGAACCCCTTACGACGGGGTATTTGTAGCCCTCATTGTTGAGGAGCGCCACAAACGGGAAATCCTGGCTAGTGGGTTTGATGGCATGTACACCTACTTTGCCTCCAATGGCTTCTCCTTTGGTTCATCCCATCAGAACTGGAAAGCCATCAAGACCTTCTGTGATGCAAACAATTTGCTGTTCATCCCTAGCGTTGGTCCAGGGTATGTAGACACTGCTGTGCGACCATGGAACAACCACAACACCCGAAACAGAGTGAACGGACGCTACTACGAGACATCCCTGCAGGCAGCCCTGTCTGTCAGACCGGAAATCGTCACCATTACGTCCTTCAACCAATGGCACGAAGGTACGCAGATAGAAAGGGCCGTACCCAAGAAAACATCTACACACGTGTATCTGGACTATCAGCCGAACCAACCGGACCACTATCTGCAGCTAACACGCCAGTGGGCTGAGAGCTTCAACAAGGAGAAAGACAAGTGGCTGATGTGAAAGGGAAAAAAATCATCATCAATCACGTTTGCTCCACATCTGAATTTACACAAACTGAACTCTGATCCTGCAGTCTTCTTACAACGTTTTGTACCTGCTGATAAATTACAGCTACGACGTCTTGTTGTTTCCTGATCAGTATATTTGTAACAGTCCAACAGCTTGTAGGGTTTTGGTTTTCTTTCCTACTTTATTGCGAAAACGTCAGTTCTCTCCTTCATGACAATTAAATATGTCAAGTCAAGTATTCTTTGTTCTGGACTCATGTTCACAGAAGTAGAAAAACATTGTAATGGTAAGAAAACTAAAATGAGCACTAAATGACGCGCTGAAGAGACAAAATAATCATGAGAACAAGAACAATCTAAAAAAAGACTGGTAGACAATGTTTCCACATCTTTGACTGGTAACATGTTGCACTGACACTGGTGCTGGTTAGCTTTAAAACAATCACATTTATAGAATTGTACAGCGGTGTACTATAAGCCCTAAACAAAGTTATCGTTACTTTATCAGAACAAGACTCAAACCTACAAGCGAGGGCACTGCCCATACATGCCATCATCTCTCATGGCCTCTGTGATAAAATGAACAAAAAATTTGACCCTCTTAGTGACACTACTCACAGAGTCTGACAGATAAAAGTCTGGAAACTTCATTTGGTTGTCCTCCTTGGATCAAAGCTGCACTTTTAGCTGCATCATACACAATGTTGTGTTCTACTGCGTAGTCAGAGCTTATGTGTTTACTGTTAGAGATTAATTCTTCCCTTCCACTTGTTGGGAGTCAAATGTAAGTCTTCCCCTGGTATACTATTCAGAGCATGCTCCATAGGGGTCTATAAGCCTACAAGTGGAAAGCTTTTGAGGGGTGGTGTGTGAGAGCAGGTCCGTGGTGCCCTCACAGAGCTCCATTGTGGACATTCTGTACTTTCTACAGGAACAGCTGGACAGGAGCTTGTCCATTTTCCACTGTGAAGGCCTACCTAGCAGCCATTTTTGCTTGCCATGAGTCTTTTAATGGGGTTTCTCCTGGCGCTCACCCTTTAACCGTACTATTCCTGAAGGTGGTGTGCAGATTGAGACCTTCTATTAGATCTTCTGTCCCTTTGGCTGTGAAGGCCCCGCGTGGTCCTCCATTTGAGCCCATTGAATGGGTCAACATGAACTTTCTGTCTTATAAGACAGCTCTGCTCTTAGCCCTAGCATCAGCTAAGAGGGTGGGGGATCATGCTCTTTTGGTTCACTCTTCCTGTCTGCAATTGTCAACAGACGGGTCTAGGATCCCCTGCGTCTGAATGCTGTGTATATGCCCAAGGCCATCCCACTGAGCTACGGATGACCATAGAGCACTAAACATCATTTGCCTTTACAGGCGTGATTAGATGTGTCTTCAACCAGGCCACATGAGGGCGTGATGTCCTCTACCTCATTCCTCTCCTTCAGGGAGCAGTGGTTAAATGCATAACTAACATATTTTTACAATGTTTTTTTGTTTTGTTTTTGTTTTAGAATTTAGCCAGCAATGAGATATTCTTGTAACTGGTACTTCTTGTTTTTACCACTGGGAGGCAACAATTCATTGTATTAAAATAGTATTCACTCTCAATATGCAAAATTATCCTCATAATTATTTATGATAAATAATCAGTGATGTATAATCTCTAAATTATGCATTATCCCTGTCACTCGTTTTAAAACTACAACAAAGATGCTTCATCAGAAATCGAAACTAGATAACAGCTGCATTCCACAGGAGCTCACGTCACAAAACTGTTTACATTTCTGGAATGTGATTCTGGTGCCAGAGCGCCATCTAGTGGAGCTTTAAAAACAGTCCTTTAAAAAAACATATATATATATTTTTTTTTTTTAACCGTGTCCTGTCTGGCTGTGAAGCAAACAGAATTGATGTCTGAATGCTGGTAACAAGCCTTACAGATTTACTCTCAGGTGGAGCATCAAAGCGTCTGCTTTTAATGTCACACCTGATACTTAAAACTTTATTGTTATTCTTTTTGAATGCTTTGTAATTCCGACCAGGCACGGAGACAGAGGTGAAAGAGAAAGGAAAAGACAAAAGGTGGGAAGAGAGGGGGGGGGGGTTCCACAAAAATAAACAATAATGAACAAGAGTCTGCTTCTAGACCTGCAGAAAGAGAAAGAGCAGAAAAAAATGGGACACACAACAATACATCAGGAGCAAGCTGTCGGGCTGATCAGACTGGATGAAGGAGACGAACAAGGTGAGACGTTTAACAGTTTTATTATTTCTCCGGTCGTATCTCTGTGAGGAAGAAACGATGACTGAGATGAGAAGCCGGTACCGGCGTCTTCCATATATAGCCTTGCTTGGCTGTGACGTGGAGGGAATCCCCGCGAGGAGCACGCTGGGAGCTCCCCATGAGGAGCATGTCGGGAGTTGTGGTCCGAAAGTCAGCCGGGAGATACCTGAGTCCTGACAGGACCCCCCGGTCCAGGGACGGCTCCAGAAGTCCCAGCGCGACCCCGGCGGACCCAGAAGTCGGAGATCAGGGAAGGGTCCAGGATGGACCGAGCCGGCTCCCAGGAGCGTTCCTCGGGGCCATAGTCCTTCCAGTCCACTAGGTACTGCCAGCCCCGACCCCTGCGGCGAGCGTCCAGGATGCGCCGGACGGTGTAGATAGGCTCACCGTCGAGGAAGCGGGCAGGAGGCGGCGCCGGAGCCGGAGGCGGGAGAAGGGAGGACTCCAAGAAGGGCTTGAGCCGGGAGGTATGGAAGGTGGGATGGATGCGGAGAGTAGCCGGCAGTCGCAACCGGTACGTGACCGGGTTGATGACCCTTTGGATGGGGTATGGGCCGAGGAACCGAGGAGCGAGTTTCTTGGCCCCGGCACGGACCCGAAGGTCAGCCGTGGACACCCAGACCTTGTCCCCAGGAGCATAGGAGGGACCAGGACGGTGTCGACAGAGATGCTGGCGAGCATAGCTGGTGTTAGCTCTGGTTATGGAGGCTCGTGCTTTGATCCAGGCGCTCTTGCAGCGTCTCACCATGGCTTCCGCTGCTGGAACGGCGACCTCGGGTTCTTGGTGGGCAAAGACCGGGGGCTGGAAGCCATAGCAGACCTCGAAAGGGGACAGCCGAGTGGCAGATGAGGTGTGAAGATTGTGGGACAGCTCCGCCCAGAGGAGGTATTTAGGCCACTGTGAGGGTTGAGCCGAGACAAAACAACGAAGGTACCGACCCAGCTGTTGGTTAGCCCGCTCCGTCTGGCCATTGGTCTGCGGGTGGTAGCCTGAGGATAGACTGACCGATGCTCCCATCAGCCGACAGAAAGCTTTCCAGAACCGGGCCGTGAACTGGGGCCCCCGATCCGAGACCACGTCGACTGGGAACCCGTGGAGGCGCACCACGTTCTCCAGGAACAGTTCCGCTGTGCGTTGGGCTGAGGGGAGACCCGGAAGGGCGATGAAATGGACAGACTTGGAAAAGCGGTCCGTAACCGTCATGACAGTGTTGAGGTTATTGACCGACGGGAGACCTGTGACGAAGTCCAGCCCCACGTGGGACCAGGGGCGGCTGGGCACCGGAAGAGGTCGGAGGGCACCAGCCGAGGCCTGGTTGGGGTTCTTGGAGCGGGCACAGACGTCACAGGCGCTGGTGTATTCTTTCACATCCCTCGCCATGCCTGGCCACCAGAGGGCTCGCTGGAGGAATTTAAGAGTTCTGGAGAAGCCAGCGTGGCCAGACAGGCGTGATGAGTGGGCCCAGGACAACGCCTCGCTGCGACAGGCCGTGGGAACATAGAGGCGACCCGCGGGGGTCTCAGGAGGCGCGGGGTCGTCCCGGAGGGCGTTCTGGATAGCTTCCTCCAACGGCCACCTCAGTTGGCCCAGGAAACGGTGTTCCGGGAGGATTGGCGCTGGCTCGGACGAGGGCGAGGAGTGGGTGAATTGGCGGGAGAGGGCGTCCGCCTTCTGGTTCTTGGCTCCCGGGCGGTAGGCGAGATGGAAGTCGTAGGGTTCAAAGAAGAGGGCCCAGCGAGCCTGGCGAGGATTAAGCTGCTTGGCAGATTTTATGTGGGTCAGGTTCTGATGGTCAGTCCAGATCGTGAAAGGCTGAGTGGTGCCCAGAAGCCACTGCCTCCATTCCTCCAATGCCCATTTTATGGCCAGTAACTCACGGTCGCCCACACCGTACTTCTGCTGGGTGGTGGAAAACTTCCTGGAGAAGTAGGCGCAGGGATGGAGCCTGTCGTCGGGCCCGCCTTGAGACAGGATGGCGCCGGCGCCGACGTCAGAGGCGTCGACCTCGACCACAAAGGGGACTGCAGGATCTGGATGGCGGAGGATCGGGGCCGAGGTAAAGCGGGTGACCAGGTGGTGGAAGGCCCGAATGGCGTCGGGAGTTAGATGAAACGGCTGGCCAGGGGAGCCTGGTCGAGTGAGAGAGGTGAGAGGGGCTACGAGGGTGCTATAGTTCTTTATAAAATGGCGGTAAAAGTTGCAGAAACCCAGAAAACTCTGCAGTTGTTTCAGGCTGGTTGGCAAGGGCCAGTCCTTCACCGCCTGGATTTTCTGAGGGTCCATGGTTATCCCTTCGTCCGAGATCCTGTAACCCAGGAAGGATATGGACTGCTGATGGAAGGAGCATTTCTCAGGTTTACAGTACAGGTTGTGGTCCAGAAGCCGGGTCAGGACGGCGCGAACATGATGGATGTGTTCGGCCTCGGATTTGGAGTAGATCAGTATATCGTCCAGATAGGCGAACACCCACCGTCCCAGCATGTCGCGGAGGACATCATTAATGAGACGTTGGAAGACAGCAGGGCTATTGCATAGTCCGAAGGGCATAACCAGGTACTCCCAGTGGCCGGTGGGTGTTATGAAAGCGGTCTTCCACTCATCCCCGGCCTTTATACGGACCAGATTGTAGGCGCTCCGGAGATCCAGTTTCGTAAAGATCCGTGCCTGGGAGATGGCATCCAGAGCGGTAGTGAGGAGCGGCAGAGGATGGCGGTCCTTGACCGTGATCTTGTTCAGACCCCGATAGTCTATGCAGGGGCGAAGATCGCCTTCCTTTTTCCTCACGAAGAAGAAGCCAGCGGCACCCGGAGAGGAGGAGGGTCGAATGAACCCCTGCTGGAGGGCCTGGGCGATATATTCTTCCATCGCTTTGGTCTCGGGAGGCGCGAGAGAGAAAAGGCGCCCGCGGGGAGGACTGGTTCCGGGTAGCAGCTTGATCTCCATATCATATGGCCGGTGAGGTGGCAGGGAGGTGGCGCGCCGCTTGTCGAACACCGTGGCCAGGTCCCGATAGGGCAGCGGCAGGTGGGGCGGTGTGGAGCTGGGGCCCCCGTCCGGAGGACCCGCCGAGGATGGAGGAGGAGCGAGGTGGGTCTGGCACGAGGTCCCCCAGCCCAGCAGGCGGTTCTGGGACCAGGAAATATGAGGGTCGTGGAGACGGAGCCAGGGGAACCCCAGGATTAGGGGAGAAGAGGGAGCAGAAATGATCAGGAAATGGAGGGTCTCCTGGTGGCCTTGGGTGATCATACGGAGTGGCTGGGTTCGGTCTCGGACTGGGTAGGGTTGGAGAGGCCTACCGTCCACCGAGGTCACTGGTATAACTCTCTCCAGGGGTTGTAGGGGGATCCGTAGGCGTTTTGCCAGATCCAGGTCCATGAAATTGTCCGCGGCCCCCGAGTCCACCAATGCGTTTACGTGGAGTGAGGCCTCACCATGGAGGAGGGTGACAGGAATAAGGAGACGGTTAGTAGCGACAGGGGTAGAAGAAGACCCAGACTGAGCGACCCCAATACTCAGTGGGGCCCCCCGTTTCCCGATCGTCGCGGGCAGTCCAGGCGTCGGTGGTCGGGAGAGCCACAGTAGGCACAGAGGCCCTCGCGCCACCGTCGTTGTCTCTCCTCGGGGGGAAGGTGGCCGAGCTGAATGGGCTCCTCCGTCAGCATGGGTACAGGAGCTGGCGTGGGTGAACGAGGGCGAGGCACCGGCATCCTCGGGGGACGCGTGGATAACTTGGGTCGAACCAGAACCCGCTGGTCGATGCGCAGCGCCAGATCAACCACCTCATCCAGGGTCTGAGGCAGCTCCCTTCCCGCCAACTCATCACGGATGTAGGGTGCCAGCCCCTCCAGGAAGGCGGCCCGCAGAGCGGAGTCATTCCACTGCAGCTTGGCGGAGATGGTGCGGAACTCCGACGCATAAGCGCACACCGAGCGTTCCCGCTGGCGGAGTTTGAGAAGGCGTGTCTCTGCTCCCACTTCGCTGCTGGGGGGAACAAAGGTCTTCCGGAGAGCGGACACAAACGCAGCATAGTCGTTGCAGGCAGGGGATTTGGAATTGTAAAGCGCAGCAGCCCATTCCGCGGCGCGTCCGGAGAGCAGGGAGGTGAGATGCGCCACTCGGGAGCGCGCAGATGGGTAGCGTCCAGGTTGGCACTCGAACTGCATGTCCAGCGTGGCGAGCAGACCATCAGGGCTCCCCGTCTCTCCGTTCCACCTCTCCGGCAGGCTGAAGTGGGGCTCCTCCCTAGGAGCAGAGCGGGTTGGATGCTGGAGTGCCGCGATCTGTTGCTGCTGATCGTTTGCTTGTTGTTGGAGAGCCGTGAGAGCCGTGGATAGACGCAGGGTGTGGTCGGACAAGGAGTTCACCTTGGTGTTGAGCTGATCTACCATGGAACGCAGCTGCACGTTCTCGTGGCGGAGACGATCGATCTCCGTCGGATCTACTTGGTTCTCAGTCATCCTGTCGGGCTGATCAGACTGGATGAAGGAGACGAACAAGGTGAGACGTTTAACAGTTTTATTATTTCTCCGGTCGTATCTCTGTGAGGAAGAAACGATGACTGAGATGAGAAGCCGGTACCGGCGTCTTCCATATATAGCCTTGCTTGGCTGTGACGTGGAGGGAATCCCCGCGAGGAGCACGCTGGGAGCTCCCCATGAGGAGCATGTCGGGAGTTGTGGTCCGAAAGTCAGCCGGGAGATACCTGAGTCCTGACACAAGCTATCACTGCGTCAGCCTGATGATGAAATATAAAATCAACATTGTTTAACTGAACAATCACACGATAGTAAATCATAGTGCATTTAGTGGCAACGACAGCCTTAAGACCTGTGTTGAACGTGCCCAAGCCCATACTTTTGAGAGCACCATGTGAGCACCTGTGTGTGTACACGCGCTTGTTTATGTAAGGTTTCTCTATAGGAGCGTCCAATAGTGAGTGTGAGGGACCACAGATCTGCCCCCCAAAGATGTGTAGGAGACGGGGGGAGCTCCAACTCCCAGAGATCCAGGCGCTACCCCAGAACACAGGAACCCCAAGGAGACTGCAACCAGAAAGGCCCCCGCCCCCCTCGAGAGGCACAGGAGGGTCGCCCCGGGGGGCCACAACCAGCAGCCAGCAGAGCCCCTGGACATGCGGCAAGCCCACAGGCCCGCCCGCAGTCTCCCACCCCCTAGCCGGCCGAGCCCGGGACCCAGCAACCCAGGACCCGGGGGCGACCACCCCCGCTGGGGACCCAGCAGAGCCCAGGGACCCAGACCCCACCAGGCAGCCACCGGGACTGATCAGGCAGACGCCAAAAATCTTAAACCCCCTGACCCAGGAGCCACGAACACTCAGGCAGACCAAGGCACCACACCCCACACCAGGTGTGGCAGGGAGAGAGGAGACGAAGATCTATATCATCAAAAGAAGTCCCAGGAGAGGGGAGGAGTCAAAGGCCCCACCTGACATATACAGTCATACACAAACACAGTCACACGCTCCCTCCCTCATGCTCACACATGCACATACAACCCAATACTTACCAAAATGCACACCGGACACCCACTCATGCTCCCCATACACACCCTATTCACTCTGATCCCGGTACTGCTGCACATTGGGTACAACCATCACCGGTAACCAGAGTTTGACCCTTTCTGCTAGGGTGCTGATGAGTAGGGCTCCCCCGCCCAATGCTGAGCCCAGCAACCCACCACCCCAGACCCCAACCAGATGGCCAGATCTCCCTCCTAGCCTCCAGCTCCAGGAAGCCAAGCAACAACAGAGGTGTGCTAAGACCCCTAGTCTCCCTCCGCCTGCTCCATTATAGTGTTGTGTGTTGATGAGGTGTATTCCATGGCTGTGGTGAGCAGGCAGTGCGGCCATTGTCTGGCCTATGCCAGCGGATGCCACCGCACCACCCCACTTGCACCCACAGCCCTCGGTGTCTTAGTGCAGTTTAAAATTGGAAGTGGGTACCGGCACTCGGGAGGAGGCTGAGAAATCCCCCTGCCAAGTGCCGTTGAATGTGCTCACTCCCAAGGCCCTAAGTGTGTGTTTGCGTGGAATGTCGTCGGTGGGAATGTATAAGGTGGAAATAAAATTGGGGGCAAGTTGCCACAGGAGGGCGGAAATGGGGTCCATACCCGCACTCCCTGACTTGCCCACCCCCCAAGGTCCTATGTGCATGTTTGTGTGATGATGTGAGGGAGCAGTAGGAGAGAAATATGTGGGGATGGGGAGGAATGGCTGGTTGGGCTTAGCCCTCCAGGGAGCCAGCTCCCTCACTGGCCCCAATAGGCACCTCTCTTGTCAAATTGCCACCCAGGAAATGGAGACCCCAGCCCATCCTGCCAGGGCCCAAAGCAGCAGCATTACAGAGCCTCACGGAGTCCGAGGGTACCAACCCAGCCCCACCCCAGCAGAATATCTATGACCATCCCTGCATTTGCACAACTTCCAGAATATATAAGACATAGGACATCCAGGTAAGGTTGGGTCCTCCCCCTCCTGGACCTCCCCCTCCCCTGTGATGGAACAGCAGAGGAGCCAAGGTCTACCCGAGGCCCCTGAACCCAGGCCAGGCACTGCTGGGTGTCCCTGCCTTCTTCCCGGCAGCATACATGCCAGGACCCGACCCCCAAGGACCCCCCCAGATCCCCACAAGGGGCCGACCACCCCCACACCCCAAGCCCCCAGGCCCCCACCCAGACCCGCCCAGGGGCATTGCAGCCGCCAGGCAGTTACCCATGGCCGCGACCAAGACCTCCAAGGGGCCTCACTCACAACCGCCAGTAGTCCACCCCCCGAGGCAACCCAAGCACCTCCAGAGGGGGGCAACGGCCCCCCAGTCCCAGACACCCCCAGTGAACCCACCTCCAGGGAACATCTAGATACTCCAAACTCAGAGCCCCCCCCCCCCCCCACATCACCCCGCAGGGCAATATCAACGGTCCCCCATCCTCGCTATGTGATGAAAACGATCAAAGGAGCCCAGAGAGATTGATTTGAAGTGGAAGCAGAGGCTAAATCATGATCTAACAAAAGATTTCTTTACTGGTTAATGCAGAGAGTATCTTTTTTTTTCCAATTCAAGAGGATAGTTTTCTTAGCGATGCATATGGCGGTCAGAACCACGTGAACCAAAGATGTTTCAATCGGGACATCATCCAGGTTTCCCAGTAAACAAAGAGAGGGGGAAGTTGGGATATGACATTTCAGACATTTTGACAGATCCTCACATACTCTACCCCAAAATTCCTGGACAGGTGGACAGGACCACAGTGCGTGAATGTAATTGTCAGGAATGTTGTTTGTGCAGTGTGTACATGCGTCAGATGACACAAACCCCATTTTGAACATCCGATGACCTGTATAGTGTACTCTGTGTAGAATTTTGTACTGAATTAATTGTAAATTGGGGTGTCTGATCATTTTAAAAGTTTTTAAACAAGTTTGGGACCAGAAGTTCTGGTCAAAGCTGACTGATAGATCCACCTCCCATTTTTCAATAGGGATTGCAATTTTATCGTCTATTTTGGACAGTGTCTTATATACTTTAGACAGTAGTTTGGGGGTTTGAGATTCTAGAAGTCAAATACCCTTGGTGGTGTTTGTAATTCTATTTTATTGAGCTTAAATTTTTGTTTGACTACAGATTTAATTTGGTGGTATTCTAAAAAGCTATTCTTATCCATTCCAATTTGGGAGACTATTCTATTAAATGGGATGAAGTCCAATCCTTCATATCTGTGTTCCAGGTATAGGATTCCTTTATTTTTCCAGTCCGGAAGGTTCATCATTTGGTTATTTTGCAAAATGTCAAGACAATTCCAGATAGGTGTGCGTCTGCATGGTACTAGTGAAGACTCTGTCATTTTTAGATACTCCCACCATGCTATCAGAGAGGTGCTGATACAAATACTTTTGAAGCTTTCATGTTTTCTTATGCTTGAGCTAATAAATGGTAAGTCTGAAAGCTCTATCGTATTGCAAAGTTTCTGTTCTATATCTAAGCAGGACTCATCTAGTGGGTTATCTTGCAACCATCTTGGTATATATTGCAGCCTGTTGGCTAAGAAATCATAATAAAAGTTGGGTAAATCCAGTCCTCCTCTGTCTTTGGTCTTCTGAAGCGTTTTTAAGCTAATTCGTGGAGGTTTATCCTGCCAAAGGAATTTGGTAATTGAGGAGTCCAGAGATCTAAACATTCAGCTGGTGGTTTGTTTGGGATCATTGAAAATAAGTAATTTATTCTGGGTAAGGCCATCATTTTAATTGTAGCAACTCTCCCCATGAGTGATATTGGTAAGGATTTCCATCTTGCAAGATCATCTTCCACTTTCTTTATAAATGGGATGTAGTTTAGTTTGGTTAGATCTGCCAGCTTGGGAGAGATATTAATTCCCAGGTATGTGATATTCCCTGACGTCAACTGTGTATTAAGCAAATTGACAAATGAGAAATTAATTGGTAGAACTGTGGATTTTAACCAGTTTATAGAGTAATCTGCAACTCTTGAAAAATAGTTTATCAGTTCTATTGAATGGGAGAGAGAGGATTGAGAATTCTGGAGAAAGAGTAAAACATAATCTGCATAAAGACTGATCTTATGTTCTATTTTCTTACACTTTATCCCTTTAATATCTGTTGTTTGCCTAATTGCTGCCGCTAGTGGTTCAATAAAGATAGCAAATAGTGAGGGGGAGAGTGGGCATCCCTGCCTGGTCCCCCTCTGAAGACAGAAGCTAGCTGACATTTGGTCGTTCGTCCTGACACGTGCAGTTGGTGAACTGTGTAATGTTTGTAGCCAATTTATGAAGAAGTTCCCAAAACCAAATTTATGTAAAGTTGCAAATAAGAACTTCCAGTTAACTCTATCAAAAGCCTTTTCTGCATCTAGAGATAATATACTAGTTTCTATGTTTCTACTGTAAGAGAAATCTATCAAATTAAGTAATCTACGCGAGTTTGTGGATGACTGTCTACACTTAATGAAACCAGTTTGGTCAGGGTGTATTATGAAGGGGGTTACCTTCTCTAATCTTTTTTCCAGGGCTTTACAAATTATTTTGAGATCAACATTAATAAGAGAAATTGGGCGATAGCTGGTAGGAAATGCAGGGTCTTTGCCTGGTTTTAACAAGAGACTAATATTGGCTGAATTCATGTTTGGCTGTAATCTGCCGCTCTCTTCGATTTCCCTCACCATTCTGAAAAAATTTGGAGCCAGAATGATCCAGAATTCTTTGTAGAACTCTGCCGGAAACCCGTGTGGACCTGGAGATTTCCTATTAGTCATGGATTTAAGGGCTTCCTGGAGCTCAGCTGATGTTAGTGGCGAGTCCAGGACTGTAGCCTGGCTGTCTGATAATTTAGGAAGTGTTATCCTGTCAAGGAACTCATTGATCTCATTATCTGATGGGTTTGTCTGTGGTGAGTACAAAGTTTGGTAAAAGTCTCTGAAAGTGTTGTTTATTCTTTCAGGATCATAAACTATATTCCCGGTTGAGTCTTTAACAGCAGATATGGTAGTTTTTTCTTTATTTTTAACTGGCTAGCTAAAAATTTACCTGATTCCTTACTATGTTCAAAGTTTTCTATTCGTAGTCTTTGTGCTAGAAATTGTGTCTTTTTGTCAATAATTCCAAGAAGTTCTAATTTAGCTTTACGTAATTTGCTTATTAACTCTTCTTCTGTGGATGCCTCTAAAGACTTAATGATTTCTTCTAACTCCTGAATACATTTGTTTTCTGTTTTTTTCTTATGAGATGAGAAAGAGATTATTTTACCTCTCATCACTGCCTTTCCTGCCTCCCAGAGAACAGATGCTGATGCTCCAGGCAGGTCATTATGTTCTAAATATAAAGCCCACTCCTTTTTAAAAAATCTATAAAACCTTCATCTTTAAGCAGTGATGTATTAAACCTCCAGTTTTTGTTTAGTGGGATTGTCTTCTTGTGTACCAGAGTTAATGAAACCGGAGCATGGCCGCTAACAACTATGGGGTGTATCTCGGTGTCTTAAATGTCAGCCAACATTGAGCTGCTGCCTAGAAAATAATCCAAACGTGAATGAGAGTGATGGACGTGTGAGAAAAAAGTATACTCTCTACGGTTAGGATGAAGAGATCGCCATGCATCACAAAGCCCATAATCACTCATGTACTGTTTAACTATATTAGTGGATTGCCAATTGCGCTGAGTCCCAGCTGTACTGAGCCTGTCTGTTAAGGAATTCATCCAAAAATTAAAATCACCTCCAAGTATAAGTGGACAGTCCAAGTGTTCGGAGAGTATGTAACCTAGGCAACGCCGGAGCGGCCGAGCTCCAGCGTCACACAGGGGTTCACAACGACACAGGTGGGGAGCGAGGGTGCAAAACCAGAGGGACAGAGACACCAGAGAGCAGAAGTTTGCCTGCAACCTCTTTTATTAACTAAATAAAAGCCCGTCTAAAAATATACAACTAAAAGTTTGAGTCCATAAAAACAGTTTAAAACGTTCTTCAAAAAGACCCCAAAAGATAGTTGGGCTCCTCCCAGATCCACAACGTCACGAACAGGATGGGAAAGGCGGCGTCCCGGCTTCAGCGTCCGACTCCAGCAGTCTCTGGTCCCGCTCTCAGCAAGCACTCGTCTCAGGCGTGCTCTCCCGGGGGCTCTCGCCGCTCCTCCCTGACAAGGACAGAACACTGGGCAGAACTTTTGTCTGTACTGGCGCAGTGCAATCTCTTTCTCGTAGGATCGGCCCATACGGCGCGTCACCCAGCATACAACAGAGGAAGCCGTTTACTCACGGATGCAGGCAGAGGTCCAACCTCTATTGTGGCACGCATTAAACGCCATACTCTCGCCATGTATATTTTCGCTCGCGAGTCCCGTTCACGCGCGCGCTGCCATGTATATTTTCGCTCGCGAGTCCCGTTCACACGCGCGCTGTGGACCCAATGCGCGTGCACGGGTTGTGGCACGCATTAAACGCCATAAACCTCTGCCCTGCTGTCATTCAAAGGCGTTGCTCCCACTCGTTGTCGCTGCACGCCAGGGATGAACCGGTCCTCCTGCGATCCAACGCGTTCTGTGCTACGTCCACCTATTAGTCCAGTCCCTCTGCCTTCGGGTTTCTTTGGTCTCTTTTTCCTCTCTACTCCCGCAGTTCTGCAGCTTCGTCCCTTTATCAGCCCGCTAACTATGCGCACCTGGTGCGCTCTCCCAGTCACGCCCACCTCTTCAGGTGACTGTCATGTCAACAGTGTCAAAAACAATCTAAACTAAACAGGCACATAAAACCAACAACACACGACAAAACCATGCAATAATACAAAACTGTTAAGAAATTCCAACAATTAATAAAAGAATTTAAAGCAACAGAATAACACACATTCCACTGTGTGACAAGTACAGAGAAAAAATTATGAAAGAATGGAGGGTCATCAATATTTGGACAGTATATGCTGACAATACATAAGCTTTGGTTTGTATGGATATTTTTAACATTATAAATCTACCCTCTGGATCTGAAATTGTGTCCAATACCGTGAAATTGATGTTTTTGTGTATTAAAATAGCTACACCTCTTTGCCTAGAGTTATAGCAGGCAGAGAACATGCTGGGAAACTCAGGTGTTTTAAGTTCATCTGCAGATGTGGCAGATCGATGAGTCTCTTGTAATAATATTACGTCTGCTTGCACTCTCTTTAGCTGATCAAAAATTTTTAATCTCTTCTCTCTAGAGCCAGCTCCATGTACGTTCCATGAGACAAACTTTAGTGCACCCATAGATGTGTGTGTGAGTAGCTATAATATGACGCCTTCATGTGTATGAGATAAAATAAGTAATTAAACGCATACATTAATCTTATAGTAAATAATAGAAAGTAAATAATAAGGGTATTAATCTAATCATTATTATCATTTGTAACATTAAATATAATAACAATAATAGTAGCAAATAATAATAATAATAATAATAATTTTTTATAATTTTTTCCCTACAACATTAATGTAAAAATATTAATGCTGATAATGATAAAGTAATAAAAATAAAAACAACAATAATAATAATAATAATGATAATAATAATAATAATAATAATAATAATAATAATTATTATTATTATTATTATTATTATTATTATTATTATAACAATAACAAGACAAGCCCAACAGTGTTTTGGTTGTGCAATGAAACGCCTTAGGCTACTGTTCCGTGTGACTGCGTATGGAGTCTGTGTGTGTGTGTGTGTGTGTGTGCGCGCGCAAGTTGTGTGCTGCAGTGTGGAAAGGAAAAAAAAATTGTGCCATGCAGATGTAAAGACCCAGAAGCAGATAAATAAAAAGGGAAAGAAAGGAATTATAAAGGTTAAAAAGAGGAAAAAATAAGAAAGAAAAGAAAAAGTGTTGTGGGTGTGAGGTGGTGAGGGAACAGGTGAACATTTCTAAATGGATCTAGCAGCTATAAATCCTGACATGTTCAAACCCAGTGAGTGCTTTTAATAATAATAAAGTTTGTCTAATAAAGCCAGTCTGTTACTCCTCGTTCTTTGTAGATCTTACCGTCAACAAACTGTTTATCCACGAAGATCACAGCCCGCTTCCCATCCTGGATAAACTTCTTGTGCAGTGGGAAGAGAACTCAGCTGCGATACTGAATTTCTTTAGGAAACTGGTCGTTTACGCTGTAGTCTTTACCTTTAAGCTCTCTCCCGCGGCTTTTAACAAGATCTTTCTGTTTAAAGTGCTCAAATTTAGCCACGATGGGACGAGGTCTTCTGCTGTTTGTTCTTCTGGCTCCAAAGCGATGTACCCGATGAAAGGTGATGTTTTTAACCGTTTCCTCAGGTATCTTCATGTGGGTGTGGAGAAAGTTCTTGATGGTTTGTTCGCAATCCTCTGCTTCTCCTCCGGTCTGCTCTGGGAGGCCTGCGAACACCAGGTTGCCTCTCATGCTGCGTGATTGGAGATCCAGAACCGTTTCCTTTAGAACTTTGTTGTCCTGGGAGATCCGATCTAATCCTGCAGTCAAGGAGGAAACTGATTCCCGCAGAGACGCGTTCTCAGCTGTGAGCCGCTCCACCTGCTCCTGGCTAAACTCCAGAGATGTTCGGAGGTCCTGGAACTCCTTGTGAAGCAGCTCTAGCAGGTGGAGTCACCCCTCAAATCCCAGAAGCCGTTTATCTATGGACTGTAGTAAAACTAAGACATCCTTATGGGGAGATGAGGCCTCGGGCGAGTCCTGGGGAAGGCTCCTCCCAGGTGTCCCAGGTGTTTCCGTCTCAGCTGCTGCTGCTTTCTTCGGTCCCATGACAAAAATCTCAAAAACCTCGTCAATATATATTTGCAAATTTTCTAAATTTTCTCCACTTACCTCCAGGTTGAGTGTGTTATATTTACCAGATTTATTAATTTTTTTGCATTGTCAGTGAGTAAATTAGGCGAAAATCTGTCTTGTTTGTGGAAGTTGATTAACAAGCTGCCATCTGCTTCAAAACGCCGCCGTGTGTCCGGTGATCGGGCCGTCAGCGCATGCTCTCTCTCTCCAACTCCAACTCCAACTCCAATCCTTGAAGGCTGCCATCCTGCAGGTTTTGCAGCACACCTGAATCACATGGTTTAACTAATGTGATCACTGAGTGGATACATAAATACTGGAATGACACTCGTGCATAATGCCTCACAAGATCCTTGAAGATCCCACCAATGGCAAGCTGAGGAGAGTTTTTAGATCCCATGAAGACTTCCCGGTCCATGATGCTGGCAGACTGATCAGCTGATCTAGATTCCCTATAGCAGTTCTATTAGATCTATGTGCTGAACTGGGCCCGGTGTTAGATTGACTGACTTGCCGGAACCGTGCAATCCCAGCACACCAGTGGCGGTTGTACTTACTTTGTGCATTAACCCTCTGGAGGCAGGCGTTGCAGATTTGCAACGATAAAACCTACCTACCTGGTTACTCCACATACGTATTTCATGAGCATTTTTTAACTCAGAAGTACCCCTGAAGTACTTAGTTGTTTGTCCTTTTATCAAAACTTATTTAGAGCCTGAGAGGGTTAAACTTTTTCCCTGATTTAAGTAGAGATTGTCTATGAAGTTTTATAAATATGTGCCTTGGTCTTTTTTACTGAGTCACTGTGAATAAAAACTCATAATTGAATGAGGGAAGAGATTTCTTCACCTTTTGCTGGTTGGAATCACTATTGCTGTTTCTGAAAGGGGGCTGGGGGAGGGGTTGAAGACTGGTTCCTTTGTAACATGATGGGGGAAGGAGATCTAACAGAACACAGCTGATGCTGTAGCATTGTTTAGCGCACACATGCACACACACACACACACACACACACACACACACACACACACACACACACACACACACACACACACACACACACACACACACACACACATGCACACACACACACACACACACACACACACACACACACTGATGATTAGATACACTAATTATCTCCCTGATCCTCTCTAAGGGGACCTTCTTTATGGTTCTTTATTGTAGCTCTTTGTTTGTCATCCATACAACCTTCTGGCATCACTGATAGGGTGATGGTAGCTCAGGGGGTTAGGAGTTGGACTGTAACCACTGTGTTGCCGGTTCAAACTCAGGCTCAGTCAGAGTCAGTTGTTGTATCCTTGGGCAAGACCACTCCTAGAACCCTTACTTCAACTCTACTTAGCTTTAGCAAAAAAGTCACTTACATAATCCAACTTTTGGCCTTATAAAACACTGCGTACACACACAATATTCCTGCTTTAAAATCACACTCTTCCTAGAAAAGAGCTCATGTGATGTTGGATCATATCCCGCCTCTGGCACCCAAATCACACGACCCTCACAGAGCTGCTGCTTTGCCCAGACGATGGGGTTTGTGATGATGTCTTCACTTCCTACCCAACAGTGATGAGCAAACTGCAGAAAGTCCTGAAAGGTGTTTGTTTACTAATGCAGGTGAGTCGACATGAATGTAGTTCTGAAGTACATATTAATGAGTTTTAGCAACTTGAACAAGTTGGGGTGTCTTCTACGGCACTAGGACCTTCTCCTGTGTCAGGTTAAGGGTAAAGAGGTGCTGCAGAATGCCAAATGTTCTGCACACGCCTAGAAGGGTGGGCATCAGTTAACAGTAATAATTAGAAGGAATTTAACTACGAGTGGAGTTTTGTTTTCTGATGGTGTTCTCTTTAAGTTCAGCAAAAAAATGTTACATACAGAAATGTTCTCAGGTGTTTTTCAATTATATCTCACCTCCTACATTCCCACAATCTGCCCACAGTAATCAAGCCTGAAAGTGACCGGTGTCAGTGGGGGTAAGGGAGGGACGGAGACGATTAATATTACATAGATGAAAGTGGGCAGAGTGGGTGATGATGTTTATATGAGCTGAAAAGGAGAGTTGCTATCCAGAATGGCACCCAAACTTTTAACCTGTGATGAGGGGAGAGCAGTAAAGTTATCAACCGAAATAGAAAATTTGGAGGTTTTACAGACTGAAGATTTTGAGCCGATGAGGAGGAGTTCTGTTTTATTTCCATTTTGTTGGAGGAGGTTGTGAGAGAACCATGTTTTTGTTTTATGTAGACAAATAGAAGGGCTACCACCTTTTCTCATACTTTTGACAGGAATGGGAGGTTGGAAACTGGTCTGAAGTTATTTAAATTGGTTGTAGCCAAACCAGGTTTCTTAAGAATTGGGGTGATCATCGCTGTTTTAAACAGTGGTGGGACAGATCCTGGGAAAAGAGAAGAATGTGCAATGTTGTTGATGAGAGGTAGCAGAGAGGCCAAGCAAAGTTGGACCAAGTTTGTGGGTAGAGGGTCCTATTTACATGTGGAGCACTTAGATTTTAGAGTTTCTCACTAATGGATGGCAGAGTCAGAAAGAGTGGAAGAAAAAGTTGATAGTTGAGTAAACAGCCAGATGCATTACAGGGTGACAAGTGTTAACGAAAATTTTCAACTTAAGAAGAAAAGAAATCCACAATTTGATTACAGAAAATGGTAGAGAGTACGTTTGAGGTGAAAAAGTATCAGAGGGCTTGATATATTACTTAAGGTAGAGAATAGTACTTTGGAATTTCCTTCCGCTGAGTGACTAAGCGAAGCATAGTAAACCATTTTGAATTGGAAATTGCATCCTTGTACTTTAATAAATTAATTCAGTAATTGTCCGATCACAAACTCTGACAGCTCACATGACATAACATTACAATTAGAATTGGCGTTTTTTTGGCTTGCGGTTCTGAAATCACTAGTCACGAAGAGCTTGGAGAGGCTCATCACCACCAGCTGCTGGCTGACGTAGGTGTATACTCGGACCCACTGCATGGGTGGATGATGCAGTGCTACCTCTGCTGCATGAGACCCTCATCCACCTGGAAATGCCCAAGTCTCATGCCAGCTTGGTCTATGTGGATTTTTCAGGTGCGTTTAACAGATCTCATGGGCCATAAACTGCTTAAGCTGAATGCCAACCACCATCTCATCCTCTGGGTCCTTTCCTTCCTCACGGCGAGGGACCAGAGGGTCAGGATGAAAGGCCACCTCAGCACTGTCAGGTCAATCCCTACAGGTTCTCCACAAGGTTCAGGTATCTCTCCACTTCTTTTCACTTCATGTACTTACAACTGCAGCAGCTGCACCAAGGATGATGTATGTCAACTATCCAGACGACACACTTATCATGGACACCAACACAGATGGACTACTATGAACAGCACTGGACTTCATCTTTTAATTCTTTTTAAAACACAGAAAGGTTTTATTTACCTGCAACGTTTCGTTTGTGGCTGCAAGCTTCGTCAGGCTGACGCAGAACTGGACTTATTTTCACTGGAGTGTACAGAGGTCTGTTTGGACTTGAATGTCTCCAAGACCGAAGAAATGTTCCACCACGGCACATCCCCGTTCCCCTGACTCCATGTAAACAGGCAATCTACTGAAAAGTTTCACTTATACAGATACCTCGGCTTCATAACAGATCAGAAATGCACATTCCAACTCAACACCCTACAAATTTTTGCCAAATATTAACAGTGCTTTTCTCTGTGAGCTTCAGGTTTACCACAGCAGTCCATTCTTGCCCATTTTTGTAGAGGCCCCCTCAGTTCGCCTGTTAAATGCTAGACCACAGCCGACTGACTTCGAAATCAGACTAAATTGAAATTATTATTTTTTGTATTATTATTTATGGGCATGTGCTGGCACTTTCTTCTGCAAAAGAAGTTCTTAAAAGACAGAAAAGTGATTGATTGATTGATTGATTGATTGATTGATTGATTGATTGATTGATTGATTGATTGATTGATTGATTGAGTCATTCATTCATTCATCCACTGAGGATCAGATATAAAAACACAGACAAACTGTAAAACCACCGCCCCATGCTTGTAGTAAAAATAATTTGCAGCATGTGTCCCTTTATGGGGTTTTAAAACACAGTTAGAAAAACGTGACCAAATAGATTCTCATCATTTGTAAACATCCCAGTTCAAAACATTAAAGGCAGCAGATGTAAAATGCTTCATAAAGAAACTTTAAGCGCCATGATTCTTTTGGGCTGCTCTGCTTCTCCTGCTTTCAGGTGAACAGCCTTAAATAGCGCGCGCACATCGGATGCAGGATTATGTCCCAGCCTGCCTTTCAGACAGCGCAGAGGGTTTAGGCGCTCGCGCGCTCCTGGTACCCAAGCGCATTGTTACAGAATCAGGACCGGTTCCGATCAACTCAGCGTCTCATCCGTCTGATGCTCGTCGGGATCAGCGAGCTTTCACACCAGATCTGGTAGTTCGGTTCTGCTGGATGACCCGGACGGAGCGGTGAGTGGCCAAACCCATCCCGAAGCGCGCTGACAATTTGTTGACATCTTTTGCTTTGAGCGCCATTTTCAGACAGGTAGAACACCTCTCGCCTCCACCCAGCTATTTCCACAAACCTTAGAACCGAACCAGCTGCAGGGTTCCTTCTAACGAGGACATGATTAAAGTGTATCGGTCATGCTGTGCAAATCGAGCCGATGCAGAACTACAGAATATCAACCGAACTGTAGTAGAGCGGCCGTGAGATCAGAACCAGACCTGCATCCATCTAAGAACAGATGGAGCCCACCGGGCAGACGGTACCGGGCCGGTTCTACTGAGGGGAACTATCAGCCTGGTACCGGTTATTGCTGGGACTGCTATCACTCTAATATCCAGGGATGTTCCGACCATATTTTTGATCCCTATCCGAGTCTGAGTCAGTGGCGCCCCCAGAAAAAATATTGAGGGGGCCAGGGAAATGTATGGGGTGGCACTACAAATTGGTTCTTGTGGTAACTCTGGGACAGTAGTGCTTTGGATTGAGCTTTCATTTGCTTTTTTTTAAGTGCATCCAATAGATTTACCTCGCATTTGAGAAACACACCATTTTAGAAAAATATATGTCAGTTGTTTGAATCATTATTTCAACATATATTTTAGAAATTTAGAACAAATTTGGTCATTTGCTGTCTTTGCAAAAAAAAAATGAATTATCGACAATATTGTTTTGTTGTGAAAATGGTCAGCATCAGCATGGTGATTTATTTATTTACATAATGTTTAAGGTTTGAAATTTATGTATTGATGAAAGAAGATTAACTTATGGTCTGTGTGAACACAAACAAGGGCGACAGCGGCAGAGAAGTTTAGTAACTAACCCGTAAGGTTGTAGGTATTGAGCCCTGTCTGCCACAGGCGTTTTTTCCTTGGGCAAGTCAATAAACTCTCCTTGCCTGCTGGTGGTGGTTGGAGGGACTGGTGGTGCTTTGCTCAGCAGCCTCGCTTCTGTCAGTGTGTCCCAATGTAGCAGAGACAACACAGAATGTTTTTTTTTATTATTTTAACATTATCTATCTATCTATCTATCTATCTATCTATCTATCTATCTATCTATCTATCTATCTATCTATCTATCTATCTATCTATCTATCTATCTATCTATCTATCAACTGATTCTTTATTAATATTTATTATCATTATTGTTATTTATTAAATTTTAATTTGCTTGTGATGCACCTTGCGATATTTTTTCTAGTGAGGCGCTTGATAAAAATGTCTTCTTCAACTCTAATAATGCAAGGAGGAAAACCGAAGGTACAAATAGCTTTCAACTATATTTATTAACAAGATAATAATAATAATAATAATAATAATAATAATAATAACAATAATAATAATAACCTTTATTTATACAGCACCATACAAATTGCAAGGAGACCAAAGTGCTGTACTGCTCAGTCAGCAAGAACAGTCATTATGACAAGAAAACGGCCAATTGAAGTAAAAAAAAAACGATCCAATTAATAAAAGCGAAGCATGGCACATATGATACATACACGTTTTTGACTAGCTCCTTCTCTTCACTTCTGACAATTATAAGGAGGCACAGAATTACCGCAGCTCCTCTAAAGATAATCAGGTAACAATAAGGGTCCCTTTATTAGTGTTACTTAGTGCATTATTAAGCATAAATAAACTATTAAATAAAGTATTAACAACTGCTTAATATTAATGTTAATTTTAAGTAATGCATTACTAAGCACCCACCCCTTGGCCCTTTGTGCTAACCTTAGGGACACTTAATAGTTAATAATATTGGGAACGTTAAGAAAGGGGTCCTTTGCCTATTAATGCTTAATAATGAAATACGTAATGTTAATAAATGGACCCTTATTATACATTGTTAACAATAATCTTATCAGATAATCCTACCTTGTGTGGTGTGTGAAGAAGGCTCTGTTCAGCTCAAAAGCATGCCGGGACTGCTGCGGTTAAAAATCCAGACTTTTAAACAAGTTGGATTGTCTTGGTCTGAATTTTGAGGACAAACAAGCATGCTGCCTGTTGAATGTGATGTGTAGCCAATCAGAAAGCAAGGTCAAGGAAGTGTACTGCATGCTCCTCCTCCGAGGAGTGTGTGACAACATAAAAGTCACGTTGGATCTTGCGAGATTTCCTGTCTGACTGGGGAATGCTCGAGAGTGAAATGGGGTTTGTGTGTAGTTTTTGTTGTGTTTCTGCATACCACAGACCATGGGACCAGAACTGGTAAATATTTGATTTATCATCACCACATATGGGATCTTTCATGTTTTGGAAATCCTTTATTTTGAACAAGGCTTAACTCAGCAGCTAACTCCTGAGTAGATTAGGTCAGTTTTGTAGCAGAACCTGGATTCATGCTTTCTGAATCCTTGTGCTCAGCTTGGTTCTGGTGAAATGAACTCGTCAGTCACTGCTAATCAGTGCCGTAGCATGTTTTGTATTAAAGCCATACTATGCAACTTTTTCATAGGTTAAAATCATTTTCTGGAGCCAGATTCTGCTAAAATGACAGTTTACAGTGTTAATGAAAAGCCACTTAGACCCCCACCGCCCTCCCCGGTCAGAATACCGCATTTGCAACTTCAGTTTGGCGGGTCGCCACTTGTTGGACTTAGGAAACAATTAGCTGACATACCTGGCACTGCAGTCTGATTCCAACACGTCTCCTGCTTGTTTTATATCATGAACACAGCTGATTTATTTGATTTAGTGATGAACCAATCTTGTAGAACCTAAGGAAGGATGGGGAGAAGTTTCAGCAGTCAGATTAAGAGCCGTCTGTTTAACGATGCGAAAGTCTGTTTATAATGACTGCCACGCATGACTTGTGTTGAGTTGAAGCATTGTTTGTGCGTCCGAATGCTGCTATATACAAGTAACCAGTAGGTGGAGTTCACAAAACGGGCGAGACACACTCATCATGGTGACGCCGTCTCTGGTTTAGAGATCTTTCACACCATCTATGATAGCGCTGCTGTCTTTTTTTCTGTCGTGATCTCAAAAATAACCAGTTACTGAGCTCTTTTATTGACACCATGTTTGTTTTGGTTGTTCCCACATACCCAGCTCTGTATCCTGTCTGAGTCATCTAGTGCACCCCCTAGTGGTACACTCTAGTATTACATGCAGTGCATTGCCGTGCAGCAGCAAGTATGTGAACAGACGCAGCCTGCACCAACGCGAGGTTAAACAGAAGTATGTCACGGCCCTAAGGTGTTAAAAAGATCAACGCACAGCGAGGACATAAGTTTCATTTTTGGTCTGGCCACAGAGAAATAATAATGGACAATAGGAGGGGCTAAAAGCAAGTGTGCCTTTAAATAGGTTCATTTGTCTTTGTGATAAACTAACTTTACTTTTATTCTTTTAGTAAAACAAACATAGTGGAAGACTGAAGTGTTCAGTCAAAACTGTCATCAAAACAATTCCAAGGTTTGTCTAACTAAAATAAAAAGTAATGCGTAGCAGGTTTTAGTTAGCAGCTAACAGCTACAACAGAAACAGGATAGCTACATGAGCGGCTGCTTCGTGTAGAGTTTAGTTCTGATCAGCTGAGAAACGGTTTGGTCTGGAGAAAATTACGGAAAGCTATTATTCAAAACAATCAATGGTATTCCTTTATTGAATTTATCATCAAGGAGTAATTTCTCCACTCTAGGACTCACCTATAAAACCTAGCATCTAGCGTTTTATGTTTTATTTGTTCTTCAGTTCTATTTTACTCTATTTTAAATCAAGTCCTGGGGTCTCATTTATCAAACAATGCGTAGAATCCTTACTAAAACCGTACTTAGGCTCAGCAAAAAAAAAATAAAAATTACGCCAAGCAGGTTTGTGATCTATCAAACAGAGTACGCACAGCTGCACGCAATCTCCGCTTCAAAAACCGGAGACTAACGAGAATGTTTCTCAGCTGCATTTTAGTCACATCCCGCCCTCACCACGCCCACTTACTGCCATAAATAGTCAATGCAAAGTGCCTTGTGGATCTCATGCATGTATATAAGCCGGCTGTTGCAGCGCTCCGCCAATGACGATGGCGACCGTAGATCAAGACAGATCAAGGAAGCTCAGTTTCACAGAAGCAGAAGTTGAGGTACCTGTGGGTGAGGTGGAGAAATGAAAGGAAGTACTTTTGCAAAACAAATAAGAGAAAATCCACGGAGTGGCACAGCGTTGCTGAAGCCGTCAATGTTGTGAGTTCATCAGAGAGATCTGTGACGGATATAAAGAAAATGGTCCAATCGGGATTCAATCCCCAGACTCCCAGGTGAAAGTCACTCACGCTAACCAGTCAGCCAAACGGAGATCTCCTTTGTTCAACTAGCCAGGGCGCATGATCAATCGGGTCACAGTGACAGGACACACACACGTCACAGACGCATGACATTCTGTCTCAATCTGTCCCCCTGCTGATATTCTGCATTCCATATTCTGCACTTCAGGCTGTGTGTGTGTGTGCGCGTGTGTATGTGAGAGTGTGCACACGTGTGTGAGTGTGTGCGTGCGTGTGTGTGCGTGTGTGGGGGTCTTGTTCTGTGTGAAAGAAGCAGTACAAGTGATAATGCTGCAGGATTTCATAATTGTATCTTCTCAGCAGCAGCACTGCAGGTGCTCTCCATGTCCAACATGTGCGTAAGCCAGGTCCTTAGTCAACTTAAAGTTGCGCACATTTTTCCGCTAAGTTTTCTTTCATAAATCCCAAAGTTTGCGTGGAAAGTTGCTTACGCAGTTTTCCGACCCCGTTTAGTGCGTAAGCAAGCTTGATAAATGAGGCCCCAGATCAGAAGAAATTAAACAAAAACAAATTTTTCATGCCATATTTTTAACCCATAAAGAGAGAACAACTTCCTGTCTGACGCATGTCCTGTAGGATTCTGTTTACAGTTCAGATTGGATGAAAAACAGAATATATGACTTTTAATTTGAAGAAATTTGAAAGAATTTAATTTGTAGAAACCAACTGACAGATCTTGTCTTGTTGTTTATGACCTGCTGCTTTAGATCAAAGTTATTGTCTGTTTAAAATTACATAGTGTTGGTTTTTCTTTTATGTCCAAAATAAACTTTCTGTGTGTGTGTATGTGTGTGTGTGTGTGTGTGTGTGTGTGTGTGTGTGCGTGCGTGTGTGAGTGCGTGCGTGTGTGTGTGTGTATGTGTGTGTGTGTACGTGTGTGTGTGTGTGTGTGCGTGCGTGTGTGAGTGCGTGCGTGTGTGTGTGTGTGTATGTGTGTGTGTGTGTGTGTGTGTGTGTGTGTGCATGTGCATGCATGCGTTTGTTTAGCAGGTATTAAACTGAACCAAACTGAACCGCCTCATCCTAGTTTCATGTCCTGATTTTGAACCGCCTCATCCTAGTTTCATGTCCTGATTTCCGTTGGCGGTCAGCTCACGTGGTCCTCCGCTCAGAATCGCCTGTATGAATGCTCGTGGTTCCTCAGATACATCTGGGTCAGCCCGGTTTCTGGTCTTAGAACATGGGCCTGTTGGGGAAGGGTAAAGGACGGGTGGGCAGTAGGCTCCGCCTCCCATCCACATCCATACACAGCAGCCATTAATCCCACACAGGACCAGATTAATTCTAAAGCTGCTTTTAGTGCTTAAAGTCACTATCAGCACTGCCCCAAACACTAATGCACAGGCATGCAGATGCTTTCACAATTCAGTTGTCCTAGCCTAACTGGTGAACTCTAGGGTGGTGCTGTTGTACTGGTACCACAGAATTTTACCAGTTCTACCTCATAGTAAAGGCTTTCCAGCAGATTTATCATTATCATTATTACAACGGATAAATAACCAACCAGACAAGTGTCCCGGTGCTATATAGTTCAAAACAGGTAGAGTTCAGACAGGTAAGAGGTCAAGAAGGCTTATGTGAGTGTGTCCCAAACCATATTGACATGTGGGGCTGAATGATTTTAGCAAACGATTAAATTGTGATTGTTCTGGCAAAAATTGCAGTTGCAGTTTGACTCACAATTTTCAGCTCAATATCCATAAAGTACAGGAACAGTTTCAAACACAACAAAAATGGCATCATACAATCATAACATTAAAGTGACAATGTGTAGTTTTTACCATTATTCTCTGAGATACCCAGTTGTTCAAAATTATTGGTGGTTTTCTAACATGTAACCATAAAAATCAGGTCTAAAATGCATGGAGGCAGGTCTAAAGCTTGGTTTATGCTTGACGCGTCCGCGAGGTTTGCACGGCTCCGCGCGGCAAAATTGCGTCATTTTAACAACTACGCCCCTCCACCGCGCCTCCGCATGGCCCAAACTTGCCGCACCGCGCACCTAGGAAATTTTCTAGCCACGCGGACGGTCGGACGCAGAAAAACATGGCGGACTGGCAAGAACTAGTATGGCAGAGGTTCGTAAACACAGACATTTGTATGATTCAGCTCTCAGAGATCACCGTGATCAACATGTTGTTAATAATTCTTGGAGAGAAATGGCTCGCACTGTCGGAAAAGATGAGGACGCTGTTAAAAAATGCTGGAATGCCATGTTGTAAACAGTAATTTTTACTTCTACTATGGTGTAGTGTTGGATGCATGCCGTATAGCTCCATGCTGCCCCCTACAGTTTGGGAGAATATTGGCTCACCGCAGAGACAAGCCGCATGAACCATAAATGCTGCGAGTTGTGAAGCGCGTTCCATCCGCGAGCCGCATCACCGCGCGGAAAGTGAATGCGTCAAGCATAAACCAAGCTTGAGGGTGTTTCTCAATGCCAAGGGACCTCGCCTTGATGTCTTGGCCCCGCCCCTGTTGCCTAGGAGATACGTCATCAAGAACCTCCAAGACATGTTCCAATGTTCATGTTCTACCGAGGCATGTGTTCTCTGTTTGTTAGCCGTTTAGCTAGCTGAGCAAGGATACATGAAAGGGAATCTGATGGTCTTGTTATTTTGCTGGAGGTTGTGCTCCCAAAGATTTTTGACCCTAATTGCCATCCGTTGGTAACGTCTTACCTGAACACAAAAATAATGCTCGCTTGCGATTATTTAGGTATCTACTGCCCCCTATTGCCAGGGAAACGACACACTGTCATTTTAAAGGCTATTACTCTGAAAATAACATGATGACATCCAAAGGTAAGAATCTTTTTCAGGAGTATTTAACAAAAAATATCCAAGCAGAATTTTCCCCAGCATTGTTTTATCGAGCCTAGATGGGAATTTTTCTCAGCCCCATGCAAGTTTTTCCGGGACACCCTGATGCTTTTCTGAGACGCCTAGACATTTTTCTCACAAAAACACAGCCACAGCTCCAGAAGCTGACACAGTTTACTTGCCTATTTTGATTAACCATAGACCCGCAACAGTTCATCCGAAAAATTGTAAAGATTTTTGACAGAAGACATGTTGCTCTTTCAAATCTGTAAATTTTTTAATATTTTTAAAGCATTTTCCTTTTAGCTTTTTGAAGAAGCCGGTGAATCCGCCTCTCTGTCCCTCCCTCTCACTAACTAGCGGTGTGGTGAGGGACAGAAAATGAGTGACTGAGGAGAAACAGAGCGGGGAGTGGTACGTTGTGTCTAAAAGACAGCCACAGCCAGAAATAATATTTTCCATGACAGTGCCATGGAAGAAAAAAAAGAGAAAAACCATCAAATGCTCCAATGAGCTTGTGGCCCATGTGCCACTGTGTCAGCTCAAACACCGGGCGTCCGCTGCCCAGAAACCCCCTGCTCTGCTACCACTGATTACTTTTAAAACCCTGGATGTGTAGAAGAAGAAGAAGAAGAAGAAAATATCATTTCTATAGCGCCTCTCAAGATAAAAATCATGAGGGGCTTCGCAAAAACAAAAAATGTAAAAAATATTAAAAAGCTTTTAGAAAATGTTTAAAAATATATTTAAAATGAGCAAAAATTGGCAATTGGGATTTTAAAGAAAAAATGTAAAGAAAGAGAGAGAGTGAATAGGAAAGAGGGAAATCAGTGGGCCCTGAGGAAGGTGGAATAGGTGGGGAGAGCAGAATAAAGAGAGAGTGGTGAAGAAGGTCATGCAAAAGCCAGCTTGAACAAGTGAGTCTTCAGCTGCTTTTTAAAGGAGACCACTGAGTCCACCGATCTCAGGCTCAGGGGGAGAGAGTTCCAGAGTCTGGGGGCCACAGCAGCAGATGATCTGTCACCTTTGACCTTTAGCCTGGTGCGCTGCACAACCAGTAGGCTTTGATCACTGGACCTCAGGGACCTGCTGGGGGTGTAGGGCAGGGGTGTCAAACTCATTTTAGCTCAGGGGCCACATTGAGGGAAATCTAGTCCCAAGTGGGCCGGACCGGTAAATTAAAGACAACTTCAGATTGTTTTCTTTGTTTTAATACAATCAATATTAAACAAGGCGGGAGCCTGAGGACAGTGTATCCAAAATAGTACAAGTACAACACCTGAAGTGTACTTGAAAATTTGAACAAATTAAAAAAAATCACTAAATAAAAAAAACATTCCTTAGTGATTCAAAGAGCTTACAGATCACTAGATTAGTTTCATGCAGCACTTAAAGTATATTTGACTCATTTTACTTTACATCTTTTAGCTTTCACCGGCACATCAATATCAGAAGTCACATCCTGAGTGGCGGCCAACTTCAGGATGTGATTCAAGTTCTTGTGTGAGCCTTGAGCGCAGCTTTGTTTTATTTATACTCATTACAGAGAAAACTTGCTCACAAAGATACGTTTATTTTCACTCTACATTGTAAAGTATGAAAATAAAGTTTACACAACCATCTCACGGGCCGGATTTAACCCGCTTGCAGGCCGCATCCGGCCCGCGGGCCGTATATTTGACACCCCTGGTGTAGGGACTAAGAAGATCACCAATGTAAGATGGTGCTTGTCCATGTAAGGCCCTATAGACCAGAACCAGGATCTTGAAATGAACCCTGAAGTTGACTGGCAGCCAGTGAAGCTGGAGGAGAAGCGGGGTGATGTGGGTGTGTTTGGAGGACTTGGTCAGAAGCCGAGCACAGGCGTTCTGAACCACCTGTAGACGGTTCAGGGAGGTTCTGCTCAGACACGTGAAAAGAGAGTTACAGTAGTGTAAAACACAGTGCTGACACAGCAGATCCTGGGTCAGTTAGAAGTGCTGCTTTGACGATCACATGGTTGCGTTCTCTGAAATCACGATTTGAATCAGAAAGCGACAGATGGCCCAGCCTTCGTCCCAGGAACATTGGGTACAGCAGCATCTTGTTTTATATCAGATTAACATCTGATGCAACACCCTGGCGGGAGGATGGCACCGATTCACTGATTAAAAAGGAAACAATCAAACCTTTTTAATAACATCCCCATCAGTGGAAAGGTGGTGCCTTTAGAGCGAGAGGCACAATCAGCAGTGATGCTCCAGTCCCCGTGCTTAATGAAGCGTCAGTGTTTGGTTCCTGGTCCACCTCCAGGTTCACCTGCAGCTGCTTTTATCCGCTCACTCAGCGTTTCTGTGTCAGAGTCAGAGTCTGCTCAGCTCTGCAGGCTGCCACCTGCTCTCAGGGCTCGGGCTCGTGGTGAGATGCTGTTTCTGCCTGTCAGTCAGCAGGAGTTAGACCCGCTCACACACACACACCTGGTCTGATCTAATGCTTGGACCTGACAGGTGTATGTACAACAGTGTTTCTGAATCAGAACATAAGGAGATGTGAAACAACTTTGTGAGGATTCAGAGACAAGTGAGACTAAATTAGTGTCGATTGTGAGTAAATCTCTGTTGCCATGGCAACCTGGTAAACACTTTAGTTGTTGGGGTGACACACTGACCAGCTATTTGCTTTGCTTTTAGTTTTATTTGCAGCGAAGAGAGTAAATCTACAGACTTGCTTTGTTTAAAATGGCCTGCTGCTGAGATGTGAGGCTGTTGCTATGACAACAAGGTTTTTTGCAGCGCTCCTGCTTTTTATCTTCTGGTCTCCGCTGCCGGAATAGGGCTGATTTGTTCAGACGTTAGTATCCGATCAGGACCAGCCAGCTAAAGCACGTAATGCGAAGCAGCAATGATGTGTCGCTCCACACCTATTCCTGTGTGATGAGAGGATGATCTGTCACACGATCTGTGCTGTGATTCTATTTTAGTTTTTCTCTCTTTGGCTCTGCTGCCTGCTTCTGTCACGCTGATCCGTCTCTAAAGGATTTTAAGGGTTTTTATAAATAAACCACTTTGCATAAACTTGAATGTTTGTTGTTTTTTTTTATTTCTTGATGTGAAACAGTTTTATTAAAGGCTGATTTACTGAAGAAACTGCATTTCCAAATGCTTTTGTGGTGTTCTTATTAAAGGTGTATATGGTTTAGGTTTGAAAACATTTGCTAAACATTGATTTCCTCAAACCTCCTCAAAGCAGAAGCCTCCAAACCAGGAGCCGTGGGCCTCCACACCTGATTTGTGTTCCAGTGGAATCTGGCAGGAGTTGCCGCTCACAAGGGTCACTTCTGAGATTGGGAGTTCAGACTTTGTACGTAAAATGTTTTGACTCTTGTTTCTCACTCTCTAGCAGTTGCCATGACCACAGATGAAGTGGAAAGTCACCAGAAGCCCAAGAAGCAGGAGGAAGCTGCTCAGGATGCTCGGCCGGCCTCTCCTGAAGATGAGCAGCTCCAGCCCATAAACCGGAACTCGGCCGGCCGCGGCCTCTCTCGCCTTTTCTCCTCTTTCCTGAAGAGGCGTTCACAGTGTGACAGTGATGGGGGAGAGCGGGGAGACAAGGGAGAAGAGGAAGGCAAAGCCCCCATCGCTGACCCTGAGCCTGAACTGAAAGCAGAGGGGGAGACCAACGTGGACCAGCATTCAGTCAGCAGTGCTGAGGCTCAGGTGAGCTGACACACCTGCTCCGCATCAATTTGTTCCCATATTAAATGTGACTAGCACCAACATGGCTGACTTCCTTTTGGCTTTACCCCTCCCTCCTGTAGAGCACCCAGGTCAGAGAACTGTTTGGCCACGCCCACTTTTACATTCTGTTTGATGTTTATGAAAATTCACATTCAGCCCAAACGGAAGAATAAACTGCTTCGTTCTTGTACGTAGACGCCATGATGTCATCACTGCACCTGTCTTTGTCAGGCTCTCCAGGCAGAGAAGAAAGAAACTGAGGAGGAGGCGGATTCAAAGGAGAAAGAGAAGAACGATGAGAAGGGGGAGGCTCTCGTTCTGGAGCAGGAGGAGGGTAAAGAGAAGGAGTCTGCTCCTGAGGGAGGCATCGGAACAGAGAAGAAGGAGAAGACCACAGACGAGGAGGAGGAGGTCAAAGCCCCCAAGGCTCCTCGTGGACCGAAGACCATGGAGATCAGGGTCACACTGCTGGATGACACCCTGTTGGAGTGTGAGCTGGACGTAAGATCAGTTCTATTAAACCGCTAACCAGCTCGGCACATACTGGATGTGCTGGTTTCTGTTTGG
Organism: Nothobranchius furzeri; assembly: GCF_043380555.1. NCBI lineage: Eukaryota > Metazoa > Chordata > Actinopteri > Cyprinodontiformes > Nothobranchiidae > Nothobranchius > Nothobranchius furzeri. The sequence continues at coordinate 23,199,033 of NC_091751.1, read as the reverse complement.
GTGACTGGTACATAACCAGCTGTCATTCCTATTTGTGCCAGAAACACTCCAAAGGCCAGGACCTGTTCATGAGAGTGTGTGACCACCTCAACCTGCTGGAGAAGGACTATTATGGTCTGGCCATCTGGGAGACTCCCACTATGAAGGTGAGCTGGACCAGCATCCAGGTGCTGGGGTGTTTCAGGTTCAGCTTAGAGATGATGCAGAGCCAGACAGGAAGTAGCGTTCAGTCTTTAACCCTCTGGTTTTCTGGGTGTCACCAGACCTGGATGGACATGACCAAGGAGATCCGGAGACAGGTTCAGGGTGAGTCCCTCGGCCCTCTAATCAGGGTTCTCTGATTTTAAACTCTTTCCTCTTTCAAAATGTCCTCTTTTCGTTCTCCAGGTTCTAATTACAACTTCACTTTCAACGTGAAGTTCTATCCTCCGGATCCGGCGCAGCTGTCAGAAGACATAACAAGGTACTGGACGAGTTCCGCTAACAGGATCTGATCTGCTGTCTGTAGGAGTCTCATCTGATCTCCAAACCTAAATCAGAACCATCCTATGACCAGAAACAACAGAACCGCATGTTTCCTGTTGTTTAATGATGCAGTAAGAGGTGTCTGGTTCTGGTTTTGAGACCAGACAAATCTGGTCTGTTGTTTATTTTTACCATAAGCTACTGAAACTTGTTTGTAGTCAGATGATTGAGTGGCCCAATTGACTGGGTCACAACAGCTGCACAAGGCGGGTTAAAAGTCCTTTTAGGGTTCTACTGATCAGAATCGGTGCTTGCTGGACTGTGGGGACAGACTGCCGTTATTGGTCAAGACAAAGGACCTTATGAATACTCTGCATGAACACAAGCCAGCTGATCTGGTGCATTTCACGGGTAACTGTGGCAACTGAGAGGTCTAGAAAAACCCAGTTTCACTGAGACTGAGACCAAGGTGCTGGCTGGTGAGGTAGAGGCACAGAAATACGTTTTATTTCCTTTAAGTAACACGGCATTGTAGCGGGCGCTGTGAGAACGACACAGAGATCTGTGGTGGACAAAAAAAAAAGCAGTGATCAGATCTGAAGCTGGAGGCAAAGAGGAAAAAGGCAAAAGTGATTTTAGTGATGACATTCACCCAGAAAGGCTGCGTTATGGTGCTCAGGGATCATTGCAATATTCCAGATTGGAGTCGAGCCGCTGCTCCTCCTGCATTGACAAGTGAGGAGTGACTCTGTGCTATTTTGCCTTATTGTGATGCTTCAATTGACTAAGAGCTGTTTTAAACAGCTGGTAGAAGCATGGTTTCTGACACCAAACACCGACGCTTGGACTGTTTATAGAGGCCATATAGAGGCAGCTTAAAAGGATACAAAGAGGGAGTTTGAGCTGCCCTGGGGCGCCTCCGTCAGTGCGCCCCAGGGCAGCTGTGGCTGCTTCGTAGCTCATCACCATCAGTGTGTGAATGGATGAATGATACACTGTAGTGTAAAGCGCTTTGGAGTCTTTACGCTGAGAGGCGCTATACAAGTGCGGGTCATTTATTGTTTTGTATAATATGATCCCTTTAGTAGTCACACTAAAGATTCTGTTGGGTTTGGAACCTGGTGCTGAAAGGAGAACTCTGTCTGAACCTTGCAGGTACTACCTGTGTCTGCAGCTGCGTAAGGACATCTTCCAGGGTCGCCTGCCCTGTTCCTTTGTCACCCTGGCTGTGCTGGGTTCCTACGCCCTGCAGTCTGAGCTGGGTGAATACGATCCCGAGCTTCACGGAGATCGCTACGCAAAGGAAATGAAGATGGTTCCAGGTCAGACCAAGGAGCTGGAGGACAAGATGATGGAGCTGCATCACACATATCGGTCAGTTGGCTTCTTTTCAAAGACTCAACTCACAATTAGCAGCAATTAGCACAATTTATTTATTGTAATTCTTGAAAAGAGATCCTAAAATACAGCTCTAACCAAAAGGAGCGTTTAATCCAACCGGTGTTTCTGTGTAAAGGTTATAAATAATGAATGTCTTACTCTGAACAGCCTCTGTTCAGGTATGTAGAGTGTACATCCTTCTGGAACGATGAGCCACCAAAGGTCAAAGTGTGTCGCTGTCATCTTAAAACAGCTCCAATCTCCTGTAGTTCCTAACGTATCCCTCTGAGAACATTCATTCATGATCTGAACAGATAAAGTTGAAACTTTCTTCTGCAGTTGTAGAAACTTAAAGATTTTTGGGTTTTTTTGGGTGGGGGTGTTGCTGCAGGTCGATGAGTCCAGCCCAGGCAGACCTGATGTTTCTGGAGAACGCTAAAAAACTCTCCATGTATGGAGTGGACCTCCACCAAGCCAAGGTGAGCTCAGGAGGGTCCAGCAGAACCAGCTGACCTTCAGTAACCTGATCACTCAGTAGTGATTTGACCTGATGTCCTTGATTTGACCTGAGAAGCAACCAGTCAGGATACCTGACTGCAGGTTGTAGCACTGTTGGCTTGCAGCATTAAAGTTGCAGGTTCAAATCCTGCATGTGTGGACCATGCTCTAGAGTGCCACCATTTTTGTTGCAAATGTAACATCATTTGTCAGCGATGCACTTCAACGTATTCTCAGATGGCACCGGTGCGACTAGTTGTTCAAGTCTTTGACACTTATCTCCCAGTGGTCCAATAACAGACATACATTAGTCCCACATTGTGGTCTGTACCAATCAGAGATGGTGAAGGGCGGGACTTCTCCTGGACACCAGCCAATTTTGTGCATTTTTACGTTTGTGTGCAAGGCTAAGCTAGTCGGGTGAACCAGTGAGGAGGGAAAATACAATTGATTTCTCAAGTTAAGCTCTTAGCCTTCTGCATCCCACTACCAGAGCTCTGGCACGAAACCTCAACCCCACAGGTTATGTTTGGAGACAACATCAGCAGCATATGAGTGACTCCCAGCCAGAGCAGCTAACAAATAGAGCCCAAAAATATACAGATTTGACGGAAACACCAGCATGAAAAGAACTAGTGAATAAGAAAATAATGAACAGGATGTCACCACTGTTATACATTATTATGTTAAACATAAATATATATTACTCTTAAAATTTAAACAACTAGGTTGGTGGAACCAGTTAACATAACTTGGTTAAGTGAAGTCAACTTTTCATTTCATAGTGTTGAAGCACCTTAAACACCTTTAGAGTCAGTAGTACAGTGATCCCTCGTTTATCGCGGTAGATGCGTTCCAGACCTGGCCGCGATAGTGAAAATCCGCGAAGTAGGGACACCATATTTACAGTATTTATTTAACAGGTACGTATTCAGAATTCAGACTTTTAAAACCCTCCCTTTACATAGTACTGTATTTTTACTTGTTTTTTATAGTTTTATTACAAAAAGTGCATTTTATGATGAAATTGATGAAAAAAAAACAGGAATTTCTTGATATTTCGCATAGAAAAATAACGCAAATCGGTGAAAAATACCGCGAATCTGCGAATTTCCCTTGAATAAGGCTCCAAAGAAAAAATCCGCGAAGTCGTGAATCCGCGATAAACGAACTGCGAAGGAGCGAGGGATCACCTGTAATCAGTGCTGCCTACAGAAACAGTAATAAAAAAAGACAACCGTAAAACTGTGATATTAAGTGCACCCAACTTTTGTGCCGGTGCACCTAAAACAAAAAAGTTAGGTGTACCACTGCAACCAGTGAAAAAAGTTAGTCTAGAGTCCTGATGGAGTAATCATGTTTCCCCCATAGACACCAGCTCCTTGAGACCCTAGTGAGTGAGTGAGTGAGTGAGTGAGTTCCCATGTGCTATTGGTTATTTCAGACGTCTCAGCTGAAGCTACTGATAACCAAACATCCTGACTTTTAATACTAGGATCTATTTCCTGCTTAAATCAAAGTTTCCTGGTTAGAGTCAGAGTTTGGTTGGTATTTCTGGTGAGGGTTAGTGTTTCCTGGTTAGAGTCAGAGTTTGGTTGGTATTTCTGGTGAGGGTTAGTGTTTCCTGGTTAGAGTCAGAGTTTGGTTGGTATTTCTGGTGAGGGTTAGTGTTTCCTGGTTAGAGTCAGAGTTTGGTTGGTATTTCTGGTGAGGGTTAGGGTTAGTGTTTCCTGGTTAGAGTCAGAGTTTGGTTGGTATTTCTGGTGAGGGTTAGTGTTTCCTGGTTAGAGTCAGAGTTTGGTTGGTATTTCTGGTGAGGGTTAGTGTTTCCTGGTTAGAGTCAGAGTTTGGTTGGTATTTCTGGTGAGGGTTAGTGTTTCCTGGTTAGAGTCAGAGTTTGGTTGGTATTTCTGGTGAGGGTTAGGGTTAGTGTTTCCTGGTTAGAGTCAGAGTTTGGTTGGTATTTCTGGTGAGGGTTAGTGTTTCCTGGTTAGAGTCAGAGTTTGGTTGGTATTTCTGGTGAGGGTTAGTGTTTCCTGGTTAGAGTCAGAGTTTGGTTGGTATTTCTGGTGAGGGTTAGTGTTTCCTGGTTAGAGTCAGAGTTTGGTTGGTATTTCTGGTGAGGGTTAGTGTTTCCTGGTTAGAGTCAGAGTTTGGTTGGTATTTCTGGTGAGGGTTAGTGTTTCCTGGTTAGAGTCAGAGTTTGGTTGGTATTTCTGGTGAGGGTTAGTGTTTCCTGGTTAGAGTCAGAGTTTGGTTGGTATTTCTGGTGAGGGTTAGGGTTAGTGTTTCCTGGTTAGAGTCAGAGTTTGGTTGGTATTTCTGGTCCACAGACCTACATATTAGTTGTTTATTTGTGTCAGGTTTAAACCGATCCTAGCCCATTAGTTCCCGCCTGACCCGATTCACTCAGCAATCCTCCAGCTGCTGTGTGCTTCTACAGATGCACTCTGTGAGTAATAAGATGCATTCGGCCTGAACAGCAGCAAGTCATGTGACTCGTCATGGTTCACATCCAGAACCAGGTCAGTACGTCTGCAGGGAAACTGGATTTTAAAGGCAGCAGATGGGATTCCTCGCTGACCACACTGCCCCCCTGTGGATACAGTAAAACTCAACATGATGAAGTCTGACCAGAGAGCTGGTAATGATCATCTTCTCTGTTAGGATCTGGACGGTGTTGACATCATGCTTGGGGTTTGTTCTGGAGGTCTGATGGTTTACAAAGACAAGCTCAGGATCAACAGGTTCCCATGGCCCAAAGTCCTCAAAGTTTCCTACAAGAGGAGCAGTTTCTTCATCAAAATTCGCCCGTCTGAGGTAGACCGGCTTCAGATCACACAGCTCTTTATCGTCAGACTTATCTGGACCTTTAATGAAGCTGAAGTTTGTATTTGAATAGACGGAGCAGTATGAGAGCGCCATCGGTTTCAAACTACCCAACTATAAGGCCGCCAAGAAGCTGTGGAAGGTCTGTGTGGAGCATCACACCTTTTTCAGGTAGGATCCTCTTTTTGTAGGGATGTTTAGTACCTGGGATCAAATGAGGGGATCAGTATCTATACTTCCAATGTTCAGGCTGACCTCCACGGAGATGGTCACCACTCCAAGAAAGTTCCTGGCTCTGGGGTCAAAGTTTCGGTACAGCGGACGGACTCAGGCTCAGACCAGGCAGGCCAGCTCCCTGATCGACAGACCAGCTCCTCGGTTCCAGCGCTCCTCCAGCAAGAGGAACTCACGCAGTCTGGATGGAGGTACGCCTTCAGGGTCTTTACAGAAGGGACCCCAATCAGCACCACTCAAAGGGTTCAACAACACAACTGGTCCTAGTTAACCATTAACTGTTCTTCTCAAATCATCATGATTAGTTTTAATCTACTACAGAGAAACTCTGAAGGAAAAGAGTTTGCTTTAAGATGAGCAGGTCCTGATCCAGTTGGACAGTTTTTTCACAATAAAAGTAAAGCAAGGTGTTGGGGTTATGAGGTAAGCGAATAATTAGTAAGCTTTTACTTACTTTTGGATTCTTCAATAAATTCTGTAAATATGGGAATATTTACCAATTTATTAATTAATTTGGATATCAAAGATATCCTCGGGGCACCATCCCCTTTTTATTAGAAAGGGAAATGAATCCAAAATTATTATCAGTCTATCTGAAATGTGGAATCCGTCTAGGAGCAGAGATTTTCACACTGACACAAAGAAGTTACTGGAGACAAAATCTGAATTTGATAACATTTAATTAACAAGGGATAATAATGTAAGACAGTTTGATATAATTAGAGATGTGTGTGTGAAATCAACTGTGTGTGTGTGTGTGTGAATGAATGCTTTGTCCTCCCGGAGCAGGTGTGCGGGGGAGTGTGTGTCCTTGAGATGTGTGCTGTAAGTTGTGACTTTTCCTCTCTCACATGCAGACAAAGGAATTAGCTTGCATTTAGTGACTTTAAAAATCAGTGAAACTGAAATGAAACACTTCAAAAGTTAACAAAACAACAAAAATCACTCATAAATTATTTAATCTAAACAGAGTCAACCAGCCTGGCCACAGCTGACCGACAATAACCCAGATTTTTAAATAATAAACAAAAGATCTTACTTCACGGTAGATATATGACGTATTTGGTACGGAAGATAGAGATAAACCGTGGGTATTTTGAAGCAATAGCGCGGTGTAATTGCTTATTGTGGTCTAGAAGAAACGGGAAAGATAAAAGTAAAAATGAAATAAACTTGCAGGAGCAAACAGCTGTTCTGAAGCAAAGCAAGGCGTCCCTTGTGTTCGCTGATCAGATGTGATTTTACGCTTCTCCTCCCACGAGTGTCTCTCCACTGGCTGGACACAAAGAGAGCAAAGTTTCTTTTGTGCTGAGTTTGATAACTTACAGTGTATCCGTGTGGTTTGATGGCTTGGAGTTGCTTTCCAGCGGTTCTGTGTTCGATCCACTTAAGCCTCCAGGCCTCGTGCACACGTTATTCGGAGCCGTAGTCAGCGAGCATGTTCTCCACCGGCAGTTAACTGGTCAAAAGAACCATACGATTCGTTTCTCGCCGAAATTTAAAACCTCCAGCTGGCGGGGAAACTGTCCATGTACAGAACCCGTGCTCCGCCTTGGCGATGACGTCATCACATTGCTTCCGTGTGCAAAGCATCATGGGAAATGAAGTGTCTCTTGGCGCTGATGTTGGAATATGCTCTTTCAGAGCAATTTAACACAGTCTTTTGGAGAAAATCACTGCACAGTAATTTCTCATGAGGGCAGACCCTCAACAAAGGTCCATACAGGAGGTGGCGGTGTTGTGGATCGTCCTGGTGGATCACAGTTAGGTTCACATGAATCGTATAGATCTTAAGAGTTATGGAGGCATTTATTTCTTTATTTTTTGGTGGAGGCATGTTGGTTTCAGTCAGTCATTATACAGTAGTAGTCAATTTTCATGAGAACCCACCTTGTTCACTAAACATCTTTATTATAGGGAAAACCAAACCCTAACCCAAACCGATCACAGTCATGGAGACAGCATGCTGAATGCTGACAACAAGCCACGGGAGTGGGCACTGCATTTATAACGGTCAGCGCTGCCAACTTAGCGACTCTTTGGGACTTTTCAGACCCCCTCAATGATGTTTTTCCCCATAAGCGCTAGTGACAAATCTGGTGACTTATCTGATGACCCTTAGCTACTTTCTGAAGAACTTTGTCGTTGATATTTCCTGTAGATTAGCAAAAACTCGGCCTGCTCTCTGGTCCGTCTAGGGCTGTAGCGAAGCCTCGACGAAGTCGACGGCTCGATTCTAAAAATTTGTCGACGTCAGATCCGGAAGTCGACGCACCGCGCCCACTTGTTGCATCCCCAGGAGTTTGTAAATAGAGGAGGAATCTGCCTGTTTTTCCTCTAGTTCGCCCTCTTCTCCGCCTTCACTAACATCTCCACCAAATACCGAAGACCCGGAACAACGTCCGTCCACTACTAGATTATTTTCCTGTTTTGCCCCTTCGTCTCCCGGCAACGGACAAACACTTCCGGGGTCAGATGCGCTGCTTCGTGTCTATCGCAGATGTAGAAAATCACCGGGAGCGCTTCTCCCTTCATAAAGGAGCTTCTTTCAGACATTAGGAGAGCTGTTTTGGTGGTAGCAGTCTCTCCTCCGTGCTGGTCTGTTTGCTGCTGGGTGTTTTTGGTTTATTTAAACTTGGTAACTTGAACTTAATGTTGGTAAAGCTACTGTTAGCATCTTCGCTAACAGCTTCTTGCGTTGGGATAAGCAGTTACGTTTTGGTTTAGAGTTCATCTTTTTTGTGGTGTAGATCTCCCTTTTATTACATTTAGAGTGTTGTGGGTTTTCGGTTTAGTGTAAAATATCACCTGAGTTTGGTTTAACCCGTAAGACCACTCGCCTCACGCACATAAGTGACCAAAACAAAGCAGCATGGAGACACCATCTTCTACCACCTCTCAGGCAGCAGCCTGCACTCCCAAGTTCTACACGTCACCAGAACATAACCAACCGCAACACAATAAAAGCAGTGTTATACAAAATGGAAGGCCTGTAATGTTTATTCTCTTACAGTAAGAATTTATCAATTTCTTTGAGGAATTTATTTGAGATTTTCTGGTTTTTGTTAATTGTGCAATAGAAAAATAATCATTAGATTAATTTTCTAAATAGTCATTAGAATAGTCGACTATTCGATAAAATAATCGTCAGAATAATCGTTTTAAAAATAATCGTTTACCCCCAGCCCTAGGCCCGTCCTTCCAATCGTTAGGAAAGAGAAAGATCTGCCCACGTGAAAGCAGCACGATCACGTTAATCGAATGACCAATCTTAAACCTGCCTTGGATGGGCCAACAGGTGCCTGTTCTGCCTGCATTCGCCAAAACACAAAGTCAGCAGGAGTTTGCTTGAGAACCACTGGCCCGTTAACACAAAAGGTCTGTCCCAGCAAACGTTGTCACGACGGCAACATGGTATCCACGGCAAAAAATGGTCGCTGTTGGACATCTTAAATTTGTTAAGAGAAAACAGAAACAGAAAATTCTCTAAAAGTCCATTCAGGTATATTTTACATGTCAACATTTACATGTATAATTGTTATTATTCCAGTAAATATTGGCCCGACGGTAATGTGACGCAGGAAAGTCGAACCGGAGGGGGGTAATTGTGTCTTGAAGTACCAGAAAATGTGTGTAAACAATTGAGAAAAACTGTAAACGTCTAAAAGAGACACGCTGAAAGAAGTTAATGTCACGGCCAGAAAGACGCCGGTTTGACTTTCGTTTTGGAAGTATTTTTTAGCCGTTACGGAACGTGTTGGTTTGATGTTTTTTCAACGGTCATTAAAGTAGCTTTCCAGAGTTTTCTACTTTCAGAAATTATGTATGGTTTTTCAGAAATCCGTAAAAGTGATTATCTTATCATGTACTGTGATATACTGTAAACAATACGTCTTTTTTTCTTTTTTTTTTTTGCTACGCACGCCCCCTGCCCCGCAGAGCTCCGTGCAATAGGAAACTGAGCACCGACCAGAACTAACCAATAACGTTAGACTACCGCTTAGACACTTCACATTTAAGGAATACCTCGGCTGATGCAAAGTTGATGAACTTTTCACGGACAAGAAAGTCTTTGAAATATAAATATATGAGAACACAACATGACATGAGAATAATAGTTTTGCCGGCTATAGAAGCACATTTATAAACAAGAAACGTGAAGTCGCCATTTTAAAAAAACAGCGACAGACTTTTTGTGTGATATGCTTGTCAGCCACTAGATGGTGCCAGCAGATAAGAGAAATACTCTGGAAAGAGACTTTAAACATCCAAATGTTTGCTGGTGTGGCTCATCGGTTAAAGGAGCACGCCCTTTCAAAATAAGACAGTTCTCAGATCCTGTTCTGGCAGAATGTGGCTCAAATTAACTCCTGTTCACCCTCAGGAAGGAAGAGAGGGGAATTATGGGTAAAGTAGCTCCCATTAAAGCTGTTAGAGCAAATCCACAGCACAAGCTAGGTTTTGAACCCAAACACAGCCATTGCCACATTGCCAGAGGACACGGAATAGCACTAAACACCAGTCACCGCTTTCTAGGTCCAAATGTCTCTTGTTTTGTTCGTGACTTCAAATGGTGTTTTTCTCCTTGGAACTCTGGTAGTTTGTCCTAAAGTTGAAGTGGAACCAGCCGGCTGTTGCTCTGATATTATTGAGCAGAGAACGTCTCACCCCAGCAGTGTTCTGCTGCAAAATATGTAAGTGTGTAATGAGTGGAAGACCCAGGGAAGTGCGGCAGTTTGGTGAGAGCAACAACTGGATTGTCCAGTAGTTGCTTTTGGTCTGAAATATGTTTTTGGCAGCGGTTTTTAGACAAATGAAAGAAAACCACTTTATTAATATTTATCTTTATTTTTTAAGCTGCACAAAATATTTATAGTCATTCTGTGTTGTTGATGTTAAGAGTCATGCAAATGTTTTAAGCTTTGCAGATTTGCTATTGCAGCTTTAATGAAGCTTTAAGGTCTTCTCGGAAGTAACATAGCTAAGCTCATCATATTTTTTGTCTTTTTTATTGTAAACTCATGTCCAGACTTATGACCTTGTTCAGATACTAGTCCATTGGAGACGTGTTGTCCATTGTGGGACATAATTTTGACATTGCCTTCTCTGTCCCGCTCAGCAATGGCTATTACTCCTGACAACAAATCCAGCCGCCCCGTCAGTGCTCCTGTAATGTCCCCTGTCTCTCCGGGGGATGCTTCACCATCACCGCTGCTGTCCGCACTGCATCGCGCTGACCGCCATGATGGCTCCACACCTAAAAGCCATCGCCATGATGACAGAAAAGGGGAGCTGAAGACAGAACGTAAGGCAGAGCCCAAGTGCCAAAATCCCAAACCACAATCTACTCCAGAAATAAAGGTAAAGGTTCTGATGAAGAACGTTGTGGTTTGGACTGGTTCTAGAGTGGGGTTAGGGTTAGTGTTAGCACTAGAGGTCGGCTACAAACTCTGTATGTGGCCAGGTGCTGGTGTCCCTGGAAGCACTAGATACCTGATACTAGAGAGGCATTTACTGCATGAAGTCACAATAAAGAGTAAAATGGTAAAACACAGAAGTTAGTGATGGCTACAATAAGGAGGTTGTTGTTTCCTGTGTGTGTGTGTGTGTGTGTGTGTGTGTGTGTGTGTGTGTGTGTGTGTGTGTGTGTGTGTGTGCATACGAACGACACCAGACTTTGTCCAGAAGAGAGCGGAGACACTCCCCCTCAGTGACCAATGGGGAGAGAGAGAAAAAAAGCCAGGTGTGTTTACCAGAAGCTGCAGAATCTAACTCTATGTGTCAGAAAGGGTCAAAAACACACAAAAAATTTTTTTGTTTTACTTTTTTTTCCACACATATGATCAGTCACTTTTATTATTGGCTAAAATTAGTAAGGACCCCATCTGTGAACTGAGCTATAAAGCCAAACGTATGAGTAGCACCAGCTTCCAACCCGGTACATCCTCAGACATTCTGCCTCATAGTAAATGTAACTAATCAGGCTTTACAGCAGGGTATCCGCGGGTCCTTAAAAAGTCTTAAAAAGTCTTAAATTTGCTTTTCCAAATATAAGGCCTTAAAAATCCTTAAAAATGACAAATAATCCTTAAATGCAGTTTCCAAAGGTCTTAAATGGCCAAAGACCCAATGAACAAGATATTTTTATTTCTATAAAATTTTCGTGAATTTGTAGTTGGTGTTCAGCGTTTTTGTGTACGATGTTGGCGTAAGTGGAACCGTACACATTCAGTTGGTTGTGAAAGGGGGCTGTTTTTAGATGAGCACATTAGCTGGTTAAGCTAGTGGGAGCTTGCACCATGGGGAAGTGCAAGTTTAATGGTGACTGGATGGCTAATCCCACGTTTGCGACGTGGCTAGCACCGGTTCCAGGCAATAGCTGGAAATTATAGCTTAAATGAAATAAAAAAAAATAGCTTAAATTTGGTCAAAGTGGCCTTAAAAAAGGTCTTAAAAAGTCTTAAATTTGGCTGCCTTAAACCTGCAGATACCCTGTACAGCCAAATGTGATTTACCACCAAGAAGTGTAGCAGATGAAAAAATAAGGATGTTTTCTTACTTTTTGTGCTAGGTTTACATATTTTAATTAAACCAGTTAGACATTTTAAACTATTTGTATGAATAGTATAATATTAGGGATGCTCCAATCACATAATCAGAATTTTAACCCGATCAGGATTTACGAGCAAAATTGGGTGAGTAGGAGCTAATTAACGGTATAAAACAACCAACCTGACATTTTAAATTCATCCTGAGATAAAGATTTTCTTAAGTTTTCCTTTGAACAAATTCTGCTATTGCTTGTCATATGGACTACAACACCGTCCCATTACACAGCTTACAGTGTCGGTACAGTATCTGCTCGGGTGCAAGATCGGCTCGGGGTCCTTCGACTGCCGATGACGTCAAAGTACGGCAAACCCACTCGGACAAAATACACTACACATCTATACTGTTGGAAAGAATTTAGCAGTTTCGTTATTAAAATAATGTTTCTTAAGACGTAAGTTTGTGTTTATAATAGTATTTGTAAAATAAAACACTATATTTGATTCATGTTGAACTCCTCTTTGAGCACATCCCTTGAAGGATCATAGGTATTAGCAACACCTGTGAAATTGTATTTGCAGGAAAGAAGTGTGTCCCATTTATTGAAGTATTTGTGTTGAGTTTTTGACGTCTTGTCCATGCGTAGTTCAGTTACGCTCATAGCTGCTAGCCAAAACTCTGGAGTTAAAAGTTTTCTGGCTTTACTAAAATACCTGTCTGTACTTATTTGATTGATGGTAGTTTTACTTTCTATTAGACTCCAAATGTAATCATTTGGCACGTTTCTAATTCATAATTTGTAATAATGTATAATCGGCGATATTAGCATTAGCATTCCTATGGGTTTTTCCATGTATATTAGCATTACGCTAACCACTCGCTGCCAAATTGCAGCCTTTGCCATTAGAAAATCTCCTTTTGTCACATCGCAATTTAATTGCACATGCAGTTAATCGTTCAGCCCTAATATACTTGCAGCTCTATGCTAAAAGTGTATTTTCAAAGAGGTAATGATGGATTTCTTTGTAAAAGTTGTCCATCTTTCCAATAGAAAAAATTTGCCTGGACCAACGTCACGTGATAACAACGTTACGTGTTTACGTAATTCCGTAAGGTTCATGTTCAGCCAATCAACTACTTAGACGTCATCGGCAGTCGACGGACCCGAGCCGATCTTGCACCCGAGCAGATCTTGTACCGACACCGGCATTCAGACACTATAACATATAACATGAAGCTGTTAGCTAGCAGGCTGATGCAGAGCTAATGTGTTTCCTCTGGGGAGAGAACATGTCTGCAGTACGAACATGTTTTAAACCAGACAGTGAAGGAAGTGCAGCAGGAAATTGTAATGTGTGCATATTTCACCCGATGGAAAAGGCAGAACTGCACTCAGCACTGCAAATCGGGCATGCCACCTCAAAAATCAACTTCTTTCACTTTTGAATACACAGCAAATCCCCTGTCTCCATTTTGTTCAAATCTGCCTCGTTAAAAATAAATGTCCTGTGCAATACTTTCAGTTCCCGGCAGCAACTTGGACAAAAACACAGAGCCAGCTGACACTGAAAGATACATTAAAAACGGAGAGAAAATGCCTATGAACAGCAAAAATGCAGAGATAGCAGCATTTATTGCAATGGACAACTAACGGTATGCGGTTGCAAATGTTGGGTGCAGTCTCCTGGAGCTGCCGTATGAGCTACCTTACCGTCACTACAGACGCACCTCTACAGGGGCTCTGCAGAGAGGAGCTAGCCTCACGGCCGTGGCGTGCCTGCCCTGCCTCGAAAACGCTCATCACTTAACGAGTGACAAGTTTACTTTTAAATATTAAATATGTCCTTAATAACAAGTTTTTTAAATCAATGATACTCCTGAACAAATGGTGTTTTTTGTCAGATATACCAAGAAAAAGACTTAAACACAGAAAGAGATAAACAGATAAATAATAATTTAAAAAACCTAAAGGGCAACCTGAATGTATTTTTTCTTTTTTCTTCTTGTTGTAATGCATTGCTGAAAGATCGTTCGGGAAAAAAGTCAACTGACTCGGATCGGAAACAAAAAAGTGTGATTGAAACTTCCCTAAAATGTACGCTTGTGTGTGTGTGTGTGCATGTGTGTGTGTCTGTGTATGTGAAAAGTGCAGACTTAGCTTTAAAATGTTTTTTTTAATTAAAAAACGATGAATTAATTTTGTCTCTGGACTGATCCCGACTTGGTGTTTAAAAGTCTCGTTTGATGCAAACTAAATCTTTTGATTTGCTGCAGGTTATTTAGTGTTGTGTTGCTGAACCACAGAACCGTTTGTAATGTTTGTTTCTTCTGGTGGGATGCAGCATCCTCTGCAGGACAGAAAGATGGAGGTGGTCCGAGCGAGGAAGGTCAGCAGGTTTCTGAGCTTGTTCTCCTGCTCACCTGCATCATGAACACCTCAGACTTCACCCTGCTGTTGTTTTGATGACACACACTCTGCTTCCATGACCTGGTTGTTGGATGTGCTGCTGTGTGTTTGAAGGGACAGTTCACATTGTTACAGGCGTGTTGTGGCTGTAAGGCAAACATGTCCAAAGTGCCACCTGGTATGCATTTGCGACCCTCAGAGCAATGTTGAGTTTCTAGAATGATTTGTCTCTCTAGAAAGCTGCTGACTGATACTTTCTAACACTTTTATGTTCAGATTTTCACCATATGCATATTTTTGACCTATTGTGAGGAGATGAGTTAGGGTTGAGATTAGGGTTTGCATTTTTATCAATAAAATCAGGTTTTTGTGACCCGCAAGAGCTCTTCATTTTGACCCTCATTTGGAAAGGTTTGGGCACCCCTGCTAAAAAGTAACGTCTGACCTGTAGGCAGCTCTGTGAATAGCGACAAAAACAAAACAACAAAAACAGAGCAAACAGCAAGTCCAAGCTAACAGCTAGAATATAAACTGAGCAAACAGGTAGTCAGAGTTTACTACTAATCTGAGTTTATGAGTACTTTAAGCAGGGGCACTGCCAGGAATTTTGGGCCCCATGAAATAATATCAAATTGGGCCCCATCATCAAAGGCCTCAGGCAACGTTTCATAACGATGTACACTGCAGTGTATTGACTTATTTTTACACAGTTTAATTTTATTCAGTCATAAAAAGTTAAAAGCACGAATTTAAACCAGCAACCCATTATTCACTGGGCTACCGCCAAAGCCTTGAGCCGCCATCGCTTCTAGTGAGCTTTAAGCCTGATTTATGCTTCTCCGTCTGCGTCAGTGCGGAGACACGCAACGCCATTATCCGTCCTTGCGTAGGGATCCGGCAGGCACGCAAGTCCGTACGGAGTCGAGCCCACTTTTTTAAACATCCGTCGAACGAGACGGATTACGCAAGCTTGTGATTGGTCAGGACGCCGCTGTTGTTTACAGCGCCGCCATTGCAAAGAGAGCCGAGGATAACTAGCGGCAGACACGGAGAAGCTTGAAGTGTACCTCGCGAAAAAACTCTAAAAATATGAACGTTTCATCCTCCCGTGACTGGAGGAGTGAAAAGATGCGCAGCAAGCGTTTTATTTGTGGACGGAAATGACAGGAAACGTGGGTTTAGAGGTGGGGAGCGCATGAAGCGGTGGGAGAATGAGAGACAAATATGTCCGTGTTAAAAGTCTCTTATATACACAAAAAACACAATATAAACACACGATCCTGGACCGATACATGACAGGATACCACAGAACAGCGCTACGCCCTCTGTGGTCCTGCCGGGCAATTGCTTTGCAACACTCTCCAGGAGACGGAGAAGTATGAAAGCAAAACGCTTCCGTGAATCTGTGCGTGTCTGTCCCTTGCGGAGCTGACGGAGAAGCATGAACCAGGCAGAAAAACACCCCCAAAAGATGTTGATTGTGTCCACCCCCAGTAGCACTCCCAAGGGGTGGCCTCCTGCTGACATCAATCAGTAACTGCAATCTCTTGAAACATTTGGCTTTAAAATTTTGTGATTTTGTGAAGGTTTTCATTTAAAATCTAATAGCATGAAAATGAACACAAGTCAGCCTAAACAGTCTAGTGCTCTCAGCTTCTCTCCATGCTCTTATTTTGACGAGCATGGAGCAAAAATAAATGAAGCGGGTTTTCTTTCTCAACTCCAAGGGCGCTCATGTTAAATAATAGTGAGGTACTCTTCACCATCAAACAGCCCAACCTCACCAGGTAGAGTCTAGTGTAAAACATCTGAACTGTCCTTTTAATGGCTTTTTTGTGTGTGTCATCTCATTATTAACTTCCTGCTTCCTGTTCAGGGAAACATCAGAGCTTCCACAGTTTTCACATGGAGTTTGTGTAAAAATCAGTAATAACAAACAAGATGATTTGGTGGTTTTCTAAAATCTAGAGGTAAAAACATGCTGACCCCAGTAGTGATCCAGTGCACGAGCAAGAATTTTGTGGTTGTGCACCAGGAGGATCATCTGCATGTGGCATGAAACTAAATGACATTTACCTGTAAACACACCTGAGATGTGTTTCCAAGTGTGCTCCTGCATGTTTTATCACCACTGCTGTTTCCTGTCTGAATCCAGCGCTGCTCACAATCAGCTGTTTTGTTTTTTCCACAGAAGAGATCTAAGAGACTCGAGGGTGAAACTATTTATATCAGACATAGCAATTTAATGTTGGAGGTTTGTATTTACCCCTTTATTGTTCCTGCACGATGCTGCTGATGTTCATTTTGCTTCATGTTTTTTTTTTCTGTAGCTGAATCCAAACGCTTTATCGTGCACGATTTTCCTCTCTGGGGCTCATGCAAGTAGTCTCCCATCTTTTTGTTGTCGTATCCATTCATCCACTACATGACATGTCTGGGAAACATTTTGTCACCTTTAAACAGCAGCGGGTAAGCCTGCAGCAGTGTTAGAGGGCTCTGGTGTTGGTGGTTCCATTTCCTCAACACCCGCCAATGGCGCCAACACAGAACAACAATAGTATGATAGAATTATAAGTCGTGATTTAAGCTCCCTATAGGAGTTCCCGGAAATTTTTGGGTGGGGAAAAAAGGACTGGGAGATGCGACGACTCAATTGTCAGATTTTGTGTCGCCATACAAAATCAGCCCTCTCGGGGCGTTGCTGGCATCAGCCTACGTCGCTGATCGGTTTCAGAAAACTTCCACGGACATTTATTCTGTCAGAATACGCCATAATTAAATCCTTTCGGGGGGGGGGGGGGGGGGGGGAATGACCACAAGAAACATTGTTTTTTACGGTGCTCTGTGGGAGATCACAAAGGGCCGTGAGTTACAGCGATGTGGTGGTGGTGGCGGGGGTGGGGTGGGGTGGGGGGGGGTGGGGGGTGGGGGGGTGTTCTTCCTCATTTTTCAGTGTTGGGAGTTTAAAAACAATGATTTTAAGTCAGTATGAATGAATGAATGGAAACACGCACATACAGCAAAGATCCCGTAAAATTATCCCGAAGTTCCAATAGTGGAAACGAGCCTATCGAACACAGATCCACATAAAGGACTTTGTGTCTTTGCTGGCTCTGTTTGATGTAGAAATGAAGTCAACCAGTTCATTTTAAAATCCTGAGTAAAAGTCATCACTGTAGATTTGCGATAATCTAAGACCTAAAGCCTTTTCACACAGAGACACGCAGGAGATGCTACTGCAGTTTGAGTCAAGGATCAGCTGTATTCAGATCGCATGACATGGTTGATAGAAAAGTAAAGATTCCTGATGTCCTGATTAGTTAACTTCAGTTTTTCTTGATGAACTCCGGTGATGAATCACAAAAGTGGAGTCAGGACATTTTACAAGGTAGCCCTAGTTTAATCCAGGGTTCTTATTGGAGCTTGGAATCCTTGAAAGTGCCTGGATTTGTATTAAAGTGATTGAAACTAGAAAAGTAATAAAAAATAATGTCCAGGTGGCTAAAATCAGCCATTGTGTCTGTACATTTTTACCTATGGATTTTTAACAGGGCGTCCCAAACGATCAGGTGTCCAACAATCATAAGTGTAACGTTACTAAAGGAAGCTGGAGTCTCATCCTTCTACTGTTATTTACTCTGATGATGATGAAATCTTTCCCAGTCATTTCATATTTTTCTGTAATGTTTACATTGTGACTTCCTCTCTCCTTCACCGGACTCATCCTCTGTTAGTCTGTCTCCTCCGTCACTCACCTAGTAGATTCCTACTACTGATTAGGGTTGTCACGGTGTGAAAATTTAACCTCACGGTTATTGTGACCAAAATTACCACGGTTTTCTGTATTATCGCGGTATTTTTTAAACGTGCTACATTTTCACACAATTAAATAAATCCTGTATGTCAGGAAATATTGTCCTCAGTTTGTGTCTAAATTTTGCCTAAAATGTGTTATTTTGTAATTATGTTGTTTATTTGTTTACATTTTTTCCCTTTAGTCTTTAAAATACCAATATTTGCCCATAACTTCTTATTTTTTGTCTGTTTGATGTCATCAATTTAAAAATATTAGATCAGATGATACTCAGTACTCAAGTAGCCTTCTAATCAGATACTTTTTTACCCTTACTTGAGTAATAAACCCTATATCAGGAAAATATTGTCCTCGGTTTGTGTCCTTCCAGTGAGCTTTGCAGATGTGGGAAAATGTCATCAGGCAGTAATCATTGTTAAATTCATAATTATTCTCAGAGAGAGACCAACTCTTATCTGCCCCTGGGAGCCCCGTAATGCATAGCGTCATTTCAACATGGGGGTGTCCGCGACACGGTTCATATGCAGGTAGCGGCGCTGTGGCTGCTTTATATAGCGACTCGTTGTATTCTCCCTCAATCCAAATCCTCGGATCACGCATTTGAGCTAAAACGCTAACGTTAGCTTGCCTTGCGTTGACTGTAGAGTTGTGGGTGATGTGTCATGAGATTTGAAGCGTTGCTGCCTTTCACAGACACTTTTTCTGCACGTGCTGCAAACAGGATAGCCGTCTTCTATCAACTGTCCCTCGTTATTCTTCAAATATCCAAAAAATGACCATACTTCCCACTTTGTCTTCTTTGAGGGATAATAAATGTCCTCCTGAGCGCTGCCGTCTCCTCCTTTGGCCATTATTTCAGCTTCAGCTTTAAGAAAGTTTTGGTTGTAAACAACAAAGTGCCGCCGGTGTTCTGAGAAAACGTCCGACTTTGGCAAAACGTCCTACCCGTAGGATAATTTTACGGTGTTTTACATGACACAAACCCTAACCCTAACCATAACTCTAACCCTAACCAAAAAAAAAATCAAGTATCAATGTCAATAAAAAGTACTAATACTTACTACTTATCTGTTTTCCTGCAAATATGACAGCGGAGTAGCATTCCCCTTTTATGTTGTGTGCATGTGTGCACATGCTCAGTAACAACGGGTTTACGGGGTAGGAGAAATTCCCGGAACACCTGCAACTTCAGCAGATGATACGGTGGCTGGTAAGGATCACCGCGCCTACACCGCAGCCACGGTAATCCACCGAGATAATATAGTTTTTTTAAGAACAAGGTGGTTATTATTATTGTCAACTTTTTTACCGGGGTTTACCGCTACACCAGTTACCGTGACAACCCTTCTACTGATCAAGAGAGTAAGTTATTAACCAGAGCACAGAGCAGAGGTCTCAACAGGAGGGTAATTCCTAGGAAGGTTTGAGGTGGATTGGAGAGGGGTGGGGGGGTGGGGTTTAAAGGCCAACCAGCTGGTTTCAGGGTCTGACCCTGGGTAGGTCTGAGGTGCCTGAGAAGGTCACAGGGCTACATTTTGGCCCAGAGCCCCAGGCAGAGACAGTCCTGTGTTCTTCTACTGTTATTAAACACATAAAAACTCATTTATTTTAGTGTCAAAGACAGATTAGAATGGATGATCTTATTTCCTTTTGCCACCTGTGACAGGTGAGAAGGTCTAGTCCATAAAGGTTCTGAGTGACATGTTATTCCTGGATGTTCCTTTTCCAGTCGGACTGATCCATTATTTGTCCGTTTCTTGTTTGTCGTCCTTTCATTATTCAGTAAATCTAGAAACATGGTGTCTCTGTCAGTCGTTGGTTCTGATGATCCCAAACACCATCTGCTGCTCTTCTTCTTGTCCTCTGCTCTAATGTTTCTAATGTTTCTTCTTGAAGAATGTGGATAAAACTCAGACCGAGATCATGCGCCACCACACCAGTATCAGCGAGCTTAAGAGGAGCTTTATGGAGTCGGTACCAGAACCCCGGCCCAGTGAGTGGGACAAGCGTCTGTCCACAAACTCGCCCCTCCGCACGCTGAGCATCAACGGCCAGCTGCAGCCGGCGGTGAGTCCTAGAACCTGGAAGAAGTCACTGGGTCACTGAGGGACCTGACGTAAATAAACTTAAAGATCACAAACGAAACAACTCTGAACTTTTACTCAACTCAGCTTTATTCTTAATTACAGAGCACCTTACTTACGTAAAACATTCCACCAAAATGTTGTACAGACCTAAATAAAACAGAATCAATCATAAAAGAAGCACAAAAAACAATGAATCAAGTAAAACAACAAGTAAAAGCAAACCAAAAGATCATAAAATAAGTCTTGTTTTAAAAACCACCTCAGATGAACAATCTGATCAACGAATAAAGCTTGTTCCATAGCTTTAGACCCGCCCCCAAGACGGCGCCTATACAGTAATCCACTCAAGTGTTTTTAGTTTCATCTGCTGGGAGAACACACACCCAGCCCCCTGACTGTATGTTCTAACTGCTGCTCTTCTGAGCAGGCCGTTTATTGATTTTCAAACACAAGCAATTAGGCACAATTTCCATCATGTGATGGGGGCAGTCCCCATCACCCCACAAAATACAATGTAAAGCATTACCATAAAGCATTAGACTGTTAGCATGTGATCCTCCTCTTGTATTCCACACAAAGCTGATATTCACTGCTGATTCCCAAAAAACACTGTCCTTCTCCCCTCAGGTGGTAACTGGAACCGTTGATAGTCTGCTGAAACCAATTGTTAGCCAAAATTCCCGTTACAGCCAAGTCACAAGTTGCCCTTCACTCACACTGGTCAGTTCTTTATTCTATCCTATTTGTTAGAATATAAGAATTATTTATACTTTTACTCTCACAGAACTAAAATCATCACAGTCAACCAAAGACAGGGGCGTGTCCAGGGGGTGGCCTGGGGTAGCACATGCCACCCTTGGAATCTGATTGGCCACCCCACTGAATTCCCATTAAATAGACTTGTCTACAAAATGCTTGGGGTAGAAAAAAAATCATAACCATTGGTGCCACCCATGCATAAAGAAGTGCACTACCCGGGCCACCCCATTTTAACATATCTGGACACGCCACTGACCATAGAGATATCAATACAGTCATTTGGGTCACTGCCTTTGCAGTGTCGCAACAAGTTTTCAGACGTCCATCTCTTGACCTCAGCCAAACAATCCAAGAGAGTTTTAATAGGGCGATGACCTGACTTAAGCAGAGGGAAGTATAGTATGCAATCATCAGCATATAGGTGAAAACCAATGCCACATTAATGCAGGATATCACTCAAAAGGCAGAATATAAACAGAAAATAGGGTCCCAGTATTGGGCTTGCTGGACCCCCCAAGGCTCAGTGTTCAGTGTACATGTGTGTGTAAACAGTTTTGCTGAAACAATCACTGAGTTGATGCTCTTTATCTGATCTTTCAGTCTCCTGTGCTGAAGGCCCAGACAGTCACCATCTCAGATGTCACCAACTCCCTACGAGGAACTGTGGCCTACAGGGACATCCCATTAGTCCACACTGAAACCAAGACCATCACATATGAGTCAGCTCAGGTGAGTACGGTCCAGGGAACGGCTCTGGACTCATGTTAGTCATCTGAAGTCTGGAATCAGTTGTTACCTAAAGACAGGCTCATGGTGAGGGGTTAAATATATACAAGACCCATGGCCTCTCAGAGTCTTCACTGATCTGCTGCTCCTCACTCTGCTCACTTATCAGTGTTTTTGGTATGATCTTTGACCATAGCATGCACTTGGAATTCCAGACTACAGGTTGGCGTCTCGACTTTGCTAAGGAGATTTTTCAGACTCATTTATAGCAAGTTCAATTAGCTATGATTGGATTCTTTACTCCTAATGATGCTGAGTAATGTTTAAGCTCATGAACAACTTAGGGCCACACCCCAAATCCTTCTGAAGGATTGTTAAGATAAGGGTAGTCTGAGGCTTTTGGTCTGGTAACATCTAACCCAGTGACTGGTGACCTTTCCAGTTGTAGACCCGCCTCTTGCATAATGACTTCTAACGATTGTGACCCCAAAAGCTGCCTACTGACAGCCGGGAAAGGTCTCGGGTCCTGGTGACCCTTAGCTGTCACAAACTGGTCCAGATGGATAATATTAAAAAGTCTTGGCTCACTTGTGTCTCCAGCAGCCTGTGGACGCTGTTCCAGAGAAGGACTCAGGAGTTCTGCTCAGTGCCCAGACCATCACCTCGGAGACCATCAGCACCACCACCACCACCCAGATTACCAAGGTGTGTGCACATCACTAACAGCTCCCCATATCAACCAATCAAATCAAAGCATTACTGTGATGTCACGCCAGTTGCTTTGTCTCCTTGTACGACTTTGAATCTCAGCCAAATGTCTAAGATGAATGATGCATGAATTTTCGAAAACATGAGGTGAGTTACAAATCACGAGGCGTGCCCATTTATCGTCTGAGATGGTGCCGGTGCCAGTCAGGTCTGGTTTTGGTCAAGTCTGGTACCAGCACTCCTGTAAAACACAAACCACACAGAACATTCAGGAGGTGGGATTTTATTCTTCCCCAATCAGGTTCAGCTAACCGCTAAAAGTCCCTTCTGAGTTTAAAGCTGCTGAACTGTCACTGTTGGAGACATAACTGCAGTTGGAACCGGGATGAGATTCACGTCCAGCCGGGAGAGAGTCTGAAGGCTAAAGAGACAAGAGACACCTGCACTCATTAAACTTGAGCTAAATCCTTAAAATGACTATGTTGTAGCTCATCACCACCAGCGTGTGAACAGCTGAATAACTGGACGTGTTGTGAAGCGCATTGGGGGGTTGTAGAATCTACCATAACCCCAATGACAAGTCCAGACTACCTTGTCTCTGCTGGAGGGACAACTGTTCACATTAGACCTTATTTATTAGACCTCTCTCTCTCTCTCTCTCTCTCTCTCTCTCTCTCTCTCTCTCTCTCTCTCTCTCTCTCTCTCTCTCTCTCTCTCTCTCTCTCTCTCTCTCTCTCTCTCTCTCTCTCTCTCTCTCTCTCTCTCTCTCTCTCTCTCTCTCTCTCTCTCTCTCTCTCTCTCTCTCTCTCTCTCTCTCTCTCTCTCTCTCTCTCTCTCTCTCTCTCTCTCTCTCTCTCTCTCTCTCTCTCTCTCTCTCTCTCTCTCTCTCTCTCTCTCTCTCTCTCTCTGTGTGTGTGTGTGTGTGTGTATGTGTGGTTGTGTTGCTTCAGACGGTGAAAGGTGGAGTTTCGGAGACTCGAATTGAGAAGAGGATTGTGATCACTGGAGACACGGCTATAGATCACGATAAGGTAATGAACTAGAACCCATTTCCGATTCATGGCAGCAGCTACCTGGTAGCATCAGTTCCTTTACTGTAGTTTCAGCTATTTATTTAGAGACGAGGTTTACTGAGAAACTGTCTTTTACTTTTGAAAAATGATCAGTCGCTCCGAGTTTTTCATGCAGACTGACCAAGAAAATAGTCTCCTACACCTTTCTCCTGCATTAGCCATCAATATCAAATAGATGAGAAAGCACTCGGATTAGAAAAGCCACTCAGATCTTTGCCACGCTGAAAATAAGCATTCGTGGAATCAACCATCTTGGCTCACAGCGGAAAGGCTGTTGTTGTTTTAGCATCCAGGAGAGAGCAGAGCACGTGTTGGCTAGTAGAAGCTAATCGTTAACATTAGCAGCTCCAACATACAGCAGAACTCCTCCGGGCTAATTTTATTTGCAGAGCAAATAGAGTCAGCGGTAGAGTGGCGTTGCTGTTATCCAATCAGAGGCGAGATGTTAGAATATCATAAATAATAAAGAGTAAGGCTCTAAATGCTGCTGTTTTCTGCTCCCCTCTCCTTTGGTTAGTTTCTAGATCCGGAAACAGGAGCATGAGAGTTTCTTTTCAGAGAAAGACCATTCATTATTATTCATCATTTTCATTTAATGGTTAGGGTTAGGTAGTCCAGTAACCACAGGGTTGCAGGTTTGATCCTGGCTATCACCAGTGAATGCTTGTGACTTCAGGCAATAAACCTAACCTGCCTTGCCTGCTGGTGGTGGTCGAAGGAACCGGTGGCGCCTGTGTATGTCAGGTCTCGCCTCTGTCAGTGCACCCCAGGGCAGCTGTGGCTACATTGTAGCTCATCTTCCCCAGCGTGTGAATGGATGGAGGACTGATTGTGTAGTAAAGTACCTTGGAGGATTGTAGAACCCTAAGATGGTGCTACAAAAGCAGGCCATTTACCATCTGACCTTGTTTTGTCAATGCCAAGTCATCTGAGATGAGTCAGGTCAAGTCTTAGTTTCTCTCCTTCCATTCCCACTTGCTCCATCTCTAAACGTGGGCCGGATTAGAACCAGAACCAGCAGACTGTGGAATCTTACAGGTGAATCTCAAAAATTACAATATGGTGCAAAAGTCTATTTATGTCAGTAATTCAAATTAGACTGAGAGACCATCTAAAGGCTCGTGAACCCTTTGCAGGTGTTCTGCATTCATTAGTTGATTAGACAGACATTTTGAGTCTAGAATATTTAACAGTTTTAGATCTTCTAATCGTCTGAGATTAGGAATGTGGAGTTATCTTCAGCTGTAAGTCATAATCATCACAATTATAACAAATAAATGCTTAAAATATCTGGCTTTACATGTAACGAGTCTCGCCTTTTAAGATAAGTTACTGACATAAGTGAACGTTTCTGCTTAGATTTTATTTTTTTAGCTCCTCCCATCCAGCTGTAGGAAGTCAATGATTAGTTTAACCTCAGGTCCCTAGTCAGTGACCTGTCTGGTCTGGCATGCTGATTCTTCAGAGACACGAGAAAAAGATCAAGTCTATTTATTTCTCTGTTCAGCTACAAACGTGTGCTGAAGGCAGCTTCGAGGTGGATCATTTTAACCTAAAGCAGTTTTTGTGTCTGTGTTTGGTTCCGGTCAGGCTCTGGCTCAAGCCATTAAAGAGGCTAAAGAGCAGCACCCAGACATGTCCGTCACCAAAGTGGTCGTTCACCAGGAGACGGAGATCAGCCCTGAATGAGAATGTGAGTTAAGCCTGCATCAGCTCTCACTCACCTGACTTTCTGTTCACACTGCAACTGTTCTAGAAACGGGTCCCCTGGGCAGACTATGAAATAATATCCAGTTTAATTTGACAAACTCACGGTGTGTTATTGAATTTAGAGTATTTTAACTAAGGTATTTAGTACGGGGTGTGTGTTGGCAACAATGTGGCGATACGATAAATATATCACATACAGGAGAGACGATGCGATATATCAGGGGTCCTCAATTACAATGGTCCAAGGGCCACACACAAAAAAGACCCAGAAGCAAGAGGGCCGGGTGTGTGTGTGTGTGTGTGTGTGTGGGGGGGGGGGGGGGGGGGGTGCTGCTGTTTGGATTGCTGGCTGTAATGCACATAACACACAAGCTTGCATTATAAAGAAGGACAGCACCTGTCCCCCTCCAGCTCGGCTGTGCGACTGCACTAACCTGTCCTGTGTGACCCTCACCATGTGACCCTCATGCCCATGCTGTCTCTGGAGGAGCAGATAGGAGACAAGACCCCCTGTAACTTAAAATGAACCAAAGCTTCCTCCCAGTTTCTCTTTAAGCTGAATTTAACATCAGTTTATCATCATGAAACAAAAGAATGAAGTGGAACAAGAACTTCTATCTTCTATTTCTCTCTCCTTTTAACTTCTCCGTGTCCCTAAATAAAAGAGACAGATGATTACGCTGCAGCCGCCGTCACTGACCCCGCCCCCTCCCCAAGACCGGATCTCCCGACATCACAGCACTCGGTCTGACTGAGCGCTTCCAGGAGAAACAATATGAAATTATGAAAATAATAACACGTGTTTGGAGGAGCGTCCTCCGATCCTCTCTCTTGTGTGAGAGACAATCTCCCTCTCTCTCTCTCTCTCTCTCTCTCTCTCTCTCTCTCTCTCTCTCTCTCTCTCTCTCTCTCTCTCTCTCTCTCAGTCGCTGAGCGAGCGACAGGAGTGCGCCGCGCGAAGACCCGCTCAATTAACATAATTTACAGCCCAAATCCAACAGAACCGGTCGGGCTGATTGGATTCTGGTTCGGTCTCGGGTTATAACTCCAGCGCTCAGCCCTGCAGAACCACATAAAGGCAGATCAAAGTTTCCTACCCGGTAAATGTGGAGAACACCGCTCTGACAGATCTGGATGCTGCGCTGGTGCCGCCGTTAAAATCACACAACTACATTCCACTCTAACTGATTATGGTACTCTTCTATGATGCTAAACCATTTATGCCCGCATCTCATGCATTGATTATTTGATTATTTTCCTCAGCTTTATCCTAAACCTCCCGGTCGGCCATTGGGGGTGAGGGTGGGGGGTGCACGCGGGATTTGGGGCCACAAAGAGAGGGCTCGCGGGCCGGACGTGGCCCACGGGGTGCCATTTGCGGACCACTGCGATGTATTGTCATACTAAAAGTCAGACGATATTTACAAATTTTAAAACTAAATTTAACTGGAAAACTAAGGCTAAGACGCATCTAAAGCCGGGCGGACACTGTGCGACTTTTTCACTCGTAGCACTCGGCTTCAGCTCAAACTGTACGATTTCCTCGCAGAGCAGATCTCACGAGTCATGCGCTCACACTGCACGACCCAGTTCTCGGATGCGACCTGACTGCTCACACTGTACGTCTGGCAGCAACACGTTGGACCTAAAAATATGCTAAAAATAGCAGTTTGTACACAGCACGTCAGACCTTTTGGTCTTGTTTTGCCTGTTGTCCTTCGGGAGTGCTGCAGGGGGACACACAGGGATTTATGGGGGTTGGATGAGGAAAACAAAATAAAGAAAGTAAATCTGTGTTTTGTGATCAGTTTAATTTGACATGAACACGACAAACACGCTTTCTTGACAACCTTTGTGAGTAAAAAAACGTGTAGAAACAAAAACGAACAATGTGTGCTATTAGGGAAATAGCAGGCGGGCGGTGCTGATGCATGATTGCGCATGCGCCGTGAGCGGTTCTGGTACTTTTTGGGTCGCAGCTGCTCGCAGCGCCGCTTCAACAGTGCGATACCCTCACGAGGGACGAGCAAAATTTCAAACATGCCAGAAGTCCGTGCGAGCTCACAATTGCTGATCGGTAGCTGGTCACGTGGTGTTAATCGCCTCTCGTAACCCCCTGTACACGACGCTCGGCGCAAAACTCGCCCCGATCTTGTGGATTTTCGCACGAGTGGAAAATCGGCTCAAAAAAGTGAAAAAGTTGCACAGTGTACGCCCGGCTTACGACACATCCAGTGTTATCACTAGATTTTAGAATGAAGGTACACACTAGTGGTAGGCATTTGAATTGCAAGACAAGGCAGCTTTATTTGTGGAGCACATTTCAAACACGGAGACAATTCAACGTGCTTTACAACGATCATGACATGATGTGAAAACAACAAAAACACAAATTAAAATACACACAGATGGAATTACAGTTTAGAGCTTAAAGGGGAAGACACAGTTACAGAGCAGATAACAGTGGAGACGACATGGCATAAGAAACAATTCATTTAAAGGCTGATGAGTACATTAGGGTTTTTAGTTGTTTATTAAACAACACTAGGTTTGGGGCAGGTCTGAGATCATGGGGAAGCTGATTCCACATGTGGGCAGCACAGTAACTAAATGCATCTCCACCATGTGGTCTGACACGTGGTTCTACCAGCTGGTTGTTTACAAGGGATCTCAGAGCCCTATTGGGTGTTTGTACAGGAATGAGATCAGCTTAGACTGAGAAACCATCGAAAGCACCACAGAAAAGAAATACATGAAATGTTTGCATGTAAATTTGCAAGAAAAAAACAGAGACATGAAATATGGCGCTATTTCAGTGTATCGGTATTTTCTTACATCCGTAGAATTTAGCCAAATTTGCTTGCATCTGAAGTTTGACTGGATTTGAGCCCAGCACATTTTCACTATTCCTTTTTTTGTTATTTATAATTCTGGAGTGGACTGTACACGTTTAGAATCCTAAATAAAACCAGGTTTCTAACTGCATCTTTTACACAAAGTAGAAAAACCTGACTTTCATCTTAATCTTCACGCGGGTGGATTTTTTTGGCTAAAGCTAAACAAGCCAAACAGCAAAGCCAGATTTTCTACATCCTTGTCTATGCTCATTAGGGGCAATGAGCTGAAACCACTTGAAAAATAGGGAGTGCGTTACGAGCTGAGCAGACTTGGAGACCCGTGAAAACTCCAGACACAGTCCGGCAATTTGAACAAGTTTATTTTTGCTGGAGTCAGGGCTTGACTGTTATTACCCAGACTGTAGGAAGCAGGCAGAGGCTTGGTCGGGACGAGGCAAGGGTCAGAGCCGGAGAGATCCGAGACGAAAGCAGGAGGGGTAATCCAGAGGCAGAGTCCGTGAAGCAGATCCGAGGTCAGGGGTCCAGAAGATCAGAAGCTCTGAGATAATCCAGTCAGGAAGCAGGCACGTGGGTAGGTCAAGGTTCAGAAGTGAGGTTAGGATCTTTGGTTCAGGCAGGGTTTAGAGTGCTGGAGAATCTACTGGAAAATGCGTTCAATAATCTGGCAGGGAACTGGTGGCTGGCTGGTGAATTTATAGCTGTGGAACCAGGTGAGCAGGATGAGGTGATCGCATGGAGCAGGTGAAGGAGATTAGGGTGCTGATGGCTTGGCTGAGGGAGTGGAGCTGGAGTGCTGTGAGCTGGGGCTCATGACAGAGTGTGTAAAGCTTGGTTTATGCTTGACGCATTCACTTTCCGCGCGGTGATGCGGCTCGCGGCTGGAATGCGCTTCACAACTTGCAGTGTTTATGGTTCGTGCGGCTTGTCTCTGCGGTGAGCCAATATTCTCCCAAACTGAACGGGGCAGTATGGAGCTCTACAACATGCATCCAACACTACACCATAGTAGAAGTAAAAATTACTGTTTACAACATGGCATTTCAGCATTTTTAACAGCGTTCTCGTCTTTTCCGACAGTGCGAGCTATTTCTCTCCAAGAATTATTAACAACATGTTGATCACGGTGATCTCTGAGAGCTGAACCATACAAATGTCTGTATTTACGAACCTCTGCCGTACTAGTTCTTGCCGGTCCGCCATGTTTTTTCGCGTCCGCGTGGTTAGAAATTTTCCGAGGTGCGCGTTGCGGAAATTCTGGGCCGTGCGGAGGCGCGGCGGAGGGGCGTGGTTGTTAAAATGACGCAACTTTTCCGCGCGGAGCCGTGCGGACCTCGCGGACGCGTCAAGCATAAACCAACCTTAAGGTGTCGTGGGTTAGGGTTAGGGCTGGGGTTTAAACTCAGCTGGAGTCAGAATGTCTACGACGTAAAATGTGTGTGTTTAGATTATTGACTTAGACACACACGTGGGGGTAACTGGTATTCACTCACATGAATACACTGTCATAGATATAAGATCATATGAGATTGTCTCCTATCATTATTTTCCATTATTTCCAGCTGGATCTCAGCCCCTCTGAAGCCCCGCCCCATCCAGCGTCTCCATAAGAAGGTTTTACCTTGGTGGCCCGGCCTGTCCTGCTGCCCCGCCTTCAACGCAAAACCTCAGAAGGAACAAGTCCAACGACTGAGTTTGGAATGAGGGAAACAGATGCCAGGAAATTCCAAAGAACCTATCCACAATTCCCAACAATCCATCTCTAGTTCCATTTCCTGCCAGTGGAGCCACTGCTGGAATTTTGAATAAAAATAAAAAAGAAATGTAAAAAAAAAAAAAAGCTAATCTTTCTAGTAAAAGTGAGAACAGGAAATTTCTGTCTCCCGTTTGTGAGGAGACTTTAAGGAAAACCATCCGGGACATTTGGTCTTTTAATCTTGAGGTGACGAAACTTTATTTTTCTACAGTTTTTCTTATCACCAGAATTGGTTCAGAAAATCTTGGAAGTTGACGTTTTTTTATCAGTCAGCTCAGCAAAAGGGATTGTGGGTGATTTTTCTCAGGCCTGGAGCATCCCTCCCAGTTGAATGATGATGTACAGTAAATCCCTATTTTCCCTCCGTAGGAAAACTTATTTTTACAGTTTGTGTATAGATAGATCGTGGAGTGATTTTACATCCTATGACTGTCGTAGATGTTGTAGTACTGCTTGGCCCATCGGAACCACAGAGACTTGTGGCACTGAAGGTTTTTAGTGATCCTCTTTGTGTGCTCTATGTTCCACGCAGCAGAATTTAGTGTTTCATCACAGACATCCTTTGTTTTATTGACATTATTTCCTCCTAGATGGACAGTGCACGCGTAACCATGGACCGGGTTCTAATGGGACAGTTAGTCCTAAAACTAGAGACATACGTTAACTAGCTGGTTTTAATTACAGCGGGGACAGAAGGAAGGTCAGAGTTCTGGTCCAATAAAACTGGGTTTGGGTGTTTATGTAAAGTTTGTTTGCTCCAGCTGCCAGATTGTCAGGGTCCTCATGTTCAAAGGTCAGGTTTACTAAATCCTGCCATTTGCCATCCTCCAGAACTCCAGATGCATGGTGGTGTGAGAATTCTCTCAGCTCCACACCAACATCTTATCTGGTGATTCCACATTTATTCAGTTATTGGTCTGTTAGTGGGCGTGGTGTAAACTATCAATGATGTTAAAATGTTTCTTGTTCAAGAGTGGAAATTAAATCGTGGACAAAAACGTCCTTAGCCTTATTGGAGGATATTATAGATGGAGTAGAGCCCCCATTTAGAGATCCAGGGAATGTTTCACATAAACCCGATGATGATACTGCTGCTTTGAGCCCGGGCCATGCCGTTTGTCATTCGGACATCCTTGACAAATCCCTTGTTGAGACTGAAAACGGCAACGTGAGGGTGATTTGCAGGTCTGTGATCGGACCAGCCACAGCTTATTGAGCACTCTCAGGACAAACTTCAACCTCCAGCAGTCTTCAGGCAGAGTCCGGAAATCTACGACTCTAGTCTGCAATCGACCAATGAAAGTACAGCCATGGAGTGAAGTGACAAACTAGTGAAGAGAACAAATAGCAAAATTAGAACCAATGGAAGCTACACGCATGAACAACTTTTTGGAGTTTGGTTCTGAGTTTAATAAGGAAGCGTTAACGGTGGCGCTTTTTTCTATTCTCATTATCATGGGTAGTGATGTATAGTTTTCAGTTAGAATGCTCGTGACGTTAGCGTGTCCTGCTAAAGTGAGTCATGCAGTTTGGCTCGCTCTAATTATGGGCCACGTAGTTTTTCACCCACAGACATTGTATACGTAGACGACCCACGAACTGGCGTAGTGGCTAGCTGCCATCTTGGATGGGTCTCGTTTGCCCCAAGTGCATTTGTTTCTACTGAGGAAGGTGCATAACCAACTAAAACCCATTTTATAATGTTTATTTACAAAACAGATGCATGTTATGGCATGATAATTAAAATATCAATGTAATTAAACCAATTAAATAAAAAACAAAATGAAAATATAAAATTTCAACAGGTAGGCTTGAGAAGTTAATAGTAATCCAATCGGTTTTCAATAGTACGCCAGTTTTTGCAATCGTAGGTTACGCCAAAAATGTATATTGACCCTTTGCATGTGACGTCACACCCCTCATGGGACTGCCCTCTTTGTCATGATGGTTGGCAAAAAGACCGTTTACACACATTGAAACTCCAGTGAAGCTAGTCAAAACAAGCTAGTTTGTAGCCTTTTATCGCTTTTATTTAGTTGATTTCACAGTAAAATGGTTACAGCTTGCTGCACGGTTGGCTGCACCAACAGACAAGGATAAAAAGTCAACTTGTTTTTTTTTCTAAATAACTTTGATGGAGACCGAGGACAGAGATAAACTGCAGCGATCAATCAAACGGATTAGCAGCCCTCAAAGTATCCACGGGTTTGCAGCAAATGTTTTACTGGGTAAGATTAACGTTCATATATTTCATGAAGAAGACAGGGACAGCATAAATGTGATAAGTTTATACTACTTATTAATAATCCTAATGGATGGATATGACCCACGGTGCCGTCCACTGAAAGCGAGATAATCATGACGTGTGTTAGAATTACGTTATTTATTTAGTACGAGCGTCGCCGTTCAGAGAGATCTCGTCTCATCCCGGTGTGAGAGCAGCAGCTGAACTCGGTGACCCCACCAGCGACAAAAACTGGTAGGGATCTGGACTTTTTAAATCAGCTTTGGTGTAAAGTGAAACACTGTTTATAACAATGTTATAAATCCAGCAGAGTGAATTTAGGCAAAATTGGCAACTAGTTTACATCGGTGAAGAGCCGCAGAGAGAACTTCATCTAATGTTAGTAAGCTAGTTAACATACTGCTCTCTATGAGCCCTGCCTAGGCGCTACTTCATCTGATAACTGAACTGGGCTTGAACTAGTTGAAGGAATGCTAAAGATTACAAAAAATAACTTCAGGCTCTACTTTTCCCTTTGTTTGCTACTCGTGTCGCTCACTGTTTATGCTTTTGCCACCCAATATGGTAGACCCACGTGATTAGGTGCACAGAGTTGTTCACTCTGTGTTGACTCTAGTTGAGAGATTGAGGAACCCCCACAATATGGCGGTGACACTGTTACTCTCCCCAGCACACAATAGTGCGTCTACGTAATAATGTCTATGGTGCCACCTGTCTAGAGTACTCGGCGTGACAAGCAGCGGTCCTTTCTGAGCCCTGAAGTATGTACGGTGTGGCCCGGGTTTTAAGGACCCAACGGACAATCTTGGTGTAACTGCTTGGAGCCGTGAGCTGCATTTCTCATCATCATGGGGTTTGTAACTAGTGTCAGAGGGAGCAGCTGGACAAGTATTGTATCCTCTTTCTACATTATTAATCGTTTGAATGAAGAGCAGCTTAGGAACAGACTTGTTAACGAAATGTGAGTTAATTATCCAAATATTACCTCCCCCTAATGTGCATGAAATCCATGTGCCTCCACACATCGGGTTGTGTTCATGGCATCTTTACTAGTGAGAGACTTCCTTAGCCTGGCAAGCCAGACTAAATAAATGTACTATTTAGTCTGGCCACGCTCCATTGACGGCTCTCGGTTGTGGGGCGGGTTCTACCGTTGTCTTTCAAATGATCTCCACATTCTACTGGACAATGAATGTGACGCACTCTTGTTTCACTCTGTTGCATCATCCCACCCACCAGGCATATAGAGTGCCCTGATTGGCCCACAAAGCGGATAAAGCTCTGTGATTTGTTCACTAAGCAGATAGAGCACTATGATTGGCCCACCATTATGGACCAATCACAGCTCTTTATGTGTTTGAAACCCCTCTAGAGAGCTGTGATTGGCTAGCCAGAGTCCTGGTAGGAGCTGCGGAGGTTCCAATGGAGCGTGCCCAGACCAAACTTTGCAAAGCAAGAATTTGGTCTAGTTCACTAGGCTAAGACTTCCCGTTTTCTGCTGGTGAAACTCCTGTTTCTATCAGATCCTGAATCTCCGTTTACTGTTACGTCAGTGAGCTCACGGGTAACGTCTCAGCCTTTCTCCACAGGACTTCTGTCAAGTTTCTCTTCATTCCAGGTTGTAAAGACACAATCTTTGATCATGCAGAGTCACATCTGCAGGATATATTAGCATCTTACATAGAGGTATATGAAGTGGAGTCTGGTATTCCCTTACTGTATGTAGGTCAGTTCCACATGAGTCAGGATGAACAAAGATGAAATGTTTGCGCGTACTGTACATGTTAGTAGGATGTCCGTGCAGGTCTTCGGACACGGGATCCCTGCTCACTGTCAGCAGCTGGTGGGTTTAATGACAGCATTCATAAAAAATAAAGCTTTTTAAATTGAGATTCATAAATTAAATGAAAGGGTGATTTCAAAATAAAGGAAAAGATGCAATATGAGTGACTGATGAGGGAAAACAGATCTTCATCACAAAAGAGTTTTCAAAACAAACTAGAAAATGGAAAGAAGTTTTTTATCTAACTTTAGTATCTACACATGTCAGTCTTCTATTTTTATAGAAACTCATCTATTCTGTGCTCTTTTTTAAAATTGACCATGATTATAGCCAGGCAAGAAAACTGGAAAATTAATTTAAGCCTCAAAATTAATTTTACAAAACTTTATAAAAACAAAGTAGAATGTAAGTGTTTAAAATCCCAGTGGCACCAGACTCGCTGCCCGGTCAGGATCCAAATGGGTCTGAATGTCCCAGTACAGGTTCTGTAGAGCCCTCACTGCATGTTCTAGTTCCTGCTGCTGTGGTTTTGTTTTCATCATGGCACTTAGTGTCTGTGGAAATGGTTCTATATGATGTCTTTTGTGACCTTTCACCTCCAAACCACAGAAAGACATGTAACGAGCACTTCAAATTAAATCCACTCTTGTGTTAACTCATACTTGTCTGATGTGTGTTTTGTCTGGTTCTGATTCCAGTCATTAAAGGTTCTTTTGTAACAACCGCAGATCAGCAACCAAGACGTTACAGGAAGTAAACCTGACCAACCAGTACTGATGTGGACAAGGATGCACAGAATCAGACCACTTCCAAAAAGATAATTTATTAAAAATGATTGAAAAGCTAAAATTCCATATAAAATCTCAGTCTGTGCAGGTTTTGCCTATAAAGCAGAGCCAGAAAGACGAGTCAGCAACCAGGGGGAAGTTGAGCTGTCTTCATCAAACCAACATCCTGAAGCCAGGTAGTGAAAGCAACTTGAGCTTCCCCTAATTGGCCCAGTGTCCTCAGCCGTCTGACTCAATACTGGATCTGGCCGTTTGGCCTTCTGGTCAGGGACTCCAGGTCTCCCCTTTTGGCACACCTGCAGAGAGTTCAGCACAGCCACGGTAGATCAATAAAAATCAGTAAATAAATGCATTAAACAAACTAACTACAGGAAACAGTTAAGAGACAGCAAAGTCAGCCTCTACCTGCAGAGAGTTCAGCACAGCAACAGTAAATGCAGAGCTTTCTTCTTCTGCTTTTTGGTTTAAATGGCAGGTGGCATCCAACTTAAGGTGCATATCTGCCACCTGCTGTGTAGGAGTGTGAGTCAGCGTGAGGAATACCCTAAAAAAAACATTCTTTCAGCTAAACTACTTTTCCTAAGGAATTCCAACACTAAGTTATAAATGCTGTAATCCCAATTTAGCAAAGTCCTTAAACTCAATTCTCCACATCCTCTTACTTTTAATTTTTCACTTAACATTTTTCTATATACCACATATTTACTACAATAACATAAAACATGCTCTATCGTTGCCCTACATAAACCTGTAGGATGTTTCCCTATTAAATGAAGAGTGCTATTTAAACCTGTGCGTCCCATCCTTAACCTTGATATTATTGTTTGTTCCCTGTTATTAATTTCCATAATTTTCTTCATACCCACCTTTCCCTGTATATTAAATAAATGCCTTCCCTTTTCTCCCCTCACCCACATTTCCTGCCATTCATTCATCATCTTTTTCCTGATCATTGCTTTCACTTTTTTGACATCACATGGAATTTCTACCCATGTGTTTAGTTGTGTTGCTTGTTTTGCATAAAAAATCTGCAATTTCATTTCCCTCAACCCCTCTGTGTGCTGGAACCCACATAAGTCTAATTAGGCCCGAGCAGCGAAAGCGCCGCAAAGGCCTATTGTATCTGCTGTTATTTTTCTTCCGCCAAGTGAATTGGCTTTTTGGAGGCCTTAACATACCCGAAAACTCAGGAATTTTTGCACACATGTCAGGCGTGGTGTAAAATTTGGCTTTGTTTCTGTTGCAGCTGTTAGCAAAACATGACCAAATTAAATGTGCTACCACTTTAGGACTGTTGATCAGCTGCGATTGAGCCATCCTGTGTACTTCACCTGAACCAAAAGATTGTTCCATAAGGATTTGGACAGCATGATGTAGCGACATGAATGGCCTCATATTTGTGACCCAAAGGTCACACTTCCCCAGCTGGGTCAAGCTGTAACTTTTGTTCCACAGATTATCCATCAGGAGCCGTGCAGTCTGCTAAACATCATCTTTTATCTGTCTGCTGTTCCGTCACAAGATGGACACTTCAAGATTTTAAAATAATAATTTTAATAAACTGTTTTTACTGTTTATTACAATCATGTAATAATCATCACAAATAATCTTCATGGTTCAGTATAAATGTATTTAATTACTGAAATGACTTATTATTCTTTGGGTTAATAATAATTATTATTTATGATAATCAGTGATGTGTGATCAGTAACCAGAAGGTCATTGGCACGTGTACACATCATGCAGAACTGAATCCAGAGTAAAGGTCACCACCTCACATGTCTTTGCTCCGTAACAACAAGCTTTCTGTTGCTGAGAGGGCGTGTTCTGAGGTTTTGTTAAAACCAAACTCTCCGCAGCTCAAGTCCAGTTCTTGAACCAAGCAGATACTCTCCGTGGCGATGAGAGTTATCCCAGAGGACGAGGGTCGGCCGCCTGAGCCTCATAAGCTGTTCTGTCACGCCGATAGAACTGCTCCGAATAAACGCACCTGTAACCAGCTGACGTAAAACTCCTTCAGAGTTACTGATTTTGAGACGCAAATAGTTTCATCAGTCGTTGTGACCCGGAGACATCTCAGGACCGATTTGAGTCGCACTAAGGTCCTTCTACCAACCTCGTGCTCGGCGGAAACCATCTCCACCTGACATCTCGGATCCACAGAGGGTCTCCTGAACTGGGTGAGGTAGACATTTTCCGACAGATGGCGTCTGTATGCTGTTCTCTCTAAGAAATATCAGTTAGCTGCAAAACAATGTTCTTCACCCAGAACGCGTTTCTCTCTCTGAAAGAAATCTTCTGAGATCATCCACGCATCCAAACCTCGCATTTCATTTTAGTTTTCCATCCAGACACAGGTTTGCTTTTAATAACAAGTTTAATATCAAAGCTGTTACAAATTGTCATTTCTTTAAATTGTCATTTCAAATGGTCATCTATAAAATTGTTAGTAATAAATTCTTAACTTTTTAAACCTGACTCTTCTTTGAAATGAAACACAGAAAGGTGTATATTTGGTTATTGAATAAGCAAAGAAACCATTAAGTCTTCTGTTCAATAAATAAACTTTTGCTATTAAATTTAATTATCTTAAATTAAAAATTAATCTTTGGATTAAAATATAGACCAAGACAGTTGGTGTATGAACTTCTATCGATTGTATTAATATCCTAGATATTTATGCATGATATAAGTTCATATGCTAATGTGCCTGGTCTTTTCTCAGGATCTAACCAAACCAAGGGCGTCAGTTTGTTTTCAGAATTGCTGGGGACAATAACCATACACTTGAGTGGGCTTTAAAAATTGCTGGGGACAATAAAGTAGGCTAGCACAGGGGTCGGAAACCCCGTGGCTCTGGAGCCGCATGCGGCTCCTCCATCCATCTGATGCGGCTCTCTGTGCTTGTAAAATAATGAATGGATATTTAAATAAAATGCTTTATATTTTACTGCATTAATTTTACATCTGTATGCCAATTCTAAATGTAAAGATTGTCTGCATAAACCTGAACAGGTCCAACCCGGTCTTACTGTGAGACCGGGTTGACGCGTCATGCTTGTGCGTAATCATATCGGCGCTTCTGAGCTGCTTTCTGACCTTCCCCACCTACAAAGTTTAATTACACCAATCTAACGTGACAGAGCCTGGATTTGTATTCTGAACAGTCTAAACATGTTTTAAAAAGAAACGTGTGACAAAAGTGGCACCTGCTCAGTAAAACCATCAACAGGGTGAAAAATATCTAAATATTGTAGGCAGAGACGGGCTACAACTTCTGGATCCACTTTATATAAATCGTTGTATTGATTATCGTCTTATGAAAGATAACTTTGACGTACACGAGCGACCAGGCGCGTTGCAAGCTTTTCAAAAGTGTGGGGGATGTTGTCTGTGCCTAAAATAATTTCATGATATTCATCTTGTTAGTTTAATTTCCATAATAGCGGAGCAGGTGCAAATTTTAGACGCGTCACGCACGTCTCTGTTTAAACATGTTTAAACTGTTCAGAATACAAGTCCAGGCTCTGTCTCGTTAGATTGGTGTAACTAAAGTTTGTACTGAATGAAACTTTACATTAAACCATGTTGAAAAGAAAAGGATCCGATTAAATCGTTTCCCCCTCATTTACAGTCAGGAGTACAGTGCAGTGCGTGTGGCTCTGGGGTTAATCAGGTTTAATTGTAACATTAATGTGTTACTGGACACGCAGGTCTGATTGGTTAGACCAGTGTTTGAAGTGGAAAACACACACACACACACACACACACACACACTCACTCACACACACACACACACACACACACACACACACACACACACACACACACACACACACACACACCAATTAAAATAATGCTGATAGCGTGGACTAGAAGACAGGTGATGGTTTACGTATTTAAATGATGATCAGGCTGCTGTAAAATGTAATCTCCATCCACATCCAGACAGAATTATCCTCTATTCTGTCTCTATTTGCTCTGCTCTTGTCTGGGCTGACGTAGCTGACGGTGCGCGCGGCACGCCTAGCGGCTGTGATGCACATTTTACGCATTTGGAGAGGTGGGCTGGATGCTTTGCTTTTACTGGAAGATGGTCCACTTAACGCACGGGTGTAGACTACATATTAATGACAAATGAATGAAAATTAAACTGGGAGTTTTTACTTCATATTTTAGAAATAAAAATGACGGGGGAACACATTTATGACGTCTTTTTAAACGAAATTTTCTAGCGCGACCTGCCTGCTTCACTTAAGTCACTGCTTATTAAGGTCCGTCCAAAATTACCGTGGCCCACCCAAAAATGAAAACCTGGCGCCGCGCCAGTTATAAACCTCTGCAAATTGTTGTTCTTCACTTGATCAAACTCAGACTTTGTACAGCTAATGTCAAGATGTAAAATTATGAATTCAGTCGAGCTCTAAGTCCCTCCCTCTCCTGCTCTCCTGGAAACCCGACATCGGCTGTCAGAAGCGGGAGGTGAAGAAGGAGATGAGGCAAACAGAGTGAGTGCGACATAAAGAAACCAGACTGGTGTGGAGGTGAGCAAAACAGAAGGAAAAGTGTGGGTGTTGAATCCCCCACGGGTGCGACGCTCATGCGAGCGACCGGTACCGGCTGCTGTCACCTGGTTGTGAGCAGCTCTCTGCTGTCTGAGGGTAGGCCCCGCCCACAACGCCGCGGCTACTGCGGTGTTTTCTTTACTGTGGGAAACGGGTAATAATGGCTCTTTGATGGGAACAGGTTGCCGACCCCTGGTATAAGATCTGAGCTGGTAAAACAAAAATCCTCATCAGCAGGCTTTTTTGAAAGTGGGGGGGACACAGCTGCCAATCACAAATTTTGCCGGGCACATGTCCCCGTCGTCCCCGGTTAAAATGACGCCTATGGCAGAAAGGATAAGAAAAGTAGCAGCTTATTTAGCAAACTTGAGACTATAAACATGGGTTTAGTAAATGAAAAACATCATCTCTGTTTTTGGTACCCAATTAAAATATTCCTCAGACAAGATGCCACATGCAGTTCATAGGATGAGGAGTTAGTTTCCACAGCCACAAAGCATCCATTGAAATGGTCAACACTGCCATCTAGTGGTTTTACAAAAAACGGATAATTTGTGGGTTTTATTCATAAATAATTTAATATAGAAAGTAATATGTTTTTTATTTAAATACAAATAACCTTAATCTAATTGTGAATTAACAATCACCTCAACTGTGGTGTTGGGCAAGGTATTCTGTAAAAGCTCTGGAGGAGCTCCTCTGCCCGATCAGTAGACAGATGAATGGGGCCAGGTCTGGACTAAGGAGGCCTCCACAGCACTTGAGAATCGTTTTGAGCTTGCTCACTGGGACGTCTTCAAGAGTGAGATGCCACATTCAGGGCTGGTGTATAGCAACGCTCAAAGATATCTGAAAAGAGGAACATGTCTGGCCAAATCTAGGTACAGGCAATGCACAAAGGAGCATTTTAACAACAACGACCCACAGAATAGGCGGAGAGGTCTGAAGACCACGGTAGACTGTAGGAGCACCTGCCAGCAGACCAGCTGGTTTGTTTTGAAAAAAAAAAAACAACTGACAGCTAAACTCACACCAAATCCTGTAAAACACAATTATACGAACATGATTTCTCATCATAGAATAAAACGAGAGAGAGAGAGAGAGAGAGAGAGAGAGAGAGAGAGAGAGAGATTTTATCAATATGTTTATCAATAAGCCCATTTCCTGGAGTCGAAGAGAAAAGGGACAAGAAACAATGAGGCAGACATACAACCACATCATGATTTAGTGGCAAGTGCTCCGAACATCTGGTCACAGAGTTTATTTATACATAAGAGATCAGAATGGAATGGGAGTGGATCATGTGTGAGAGAGAGTGAGTGTGTGTGTGTGTGTGTGTGTGTGTGTGTGTGTGTGTGTGTGTGTGTGTGTGTGTGTGTGTGTGTGAATGTTTTCAGGACATTCAATTAATAGATCTGTTAATAGGACTAAAGTAATGAAATATAAAATTTCCATAACATAATCCCTCCTGTTTACCCGAAAAGGATAACCAAACAAAAAGAAATTAACACACGAAGAACAAATAAGTAAAGTAATAAAGAACAAATAAAATAGTAAAACACGATAACATCAAACAGCAGTTCACAGAGATATAAGTGAGATAATGGGAATCAGTTAAATCAACACCAACATGAACTTAAGAAAAGCTATTTCATACATATTTAAGTGAATTTACTGTAATGCAACAGTTCTACAATTTATAGCAGTCCCTATAAAGAGGTTGGGAAGGGTTAGCAAAACCATATAATATACAAAAAAATCTTCAGTAGAGTTTATTGAAACATCAGGTGAATATAATTTAAACCTTCAAGTTGCAGACATCTTTCTGTGGATGAGGGAAAATGAACATGTAATATTAATTTATGTATGGAACTAGGATTGGGACAATATTCAGCGTAACTGAATAACGCTGAATATTGTCCCAATCCTAGTTCCATACCCCTTATGCAGCTCTAACTATGGCAGAGCTGAGGCAAATCAAGCGTTCTTCATCAAGGGCTTGTCCGTGGGCTGGGAGTCTCGGTTGGAGAATAGTTTGGAAGGTCAGAGTCCTCTTCAGTTGATCAGGATGGTTTCAGTCTCACGTTGATGAGGACCTTGCAGTCCAGGTCCGGATGGCAATAATGGAGTTCGTGATGTAGGAGCGCACAGTCCAACTTCTCAATAGGAAGACGTCAGGGTCCTTCCATGGCGTGTTGAGGTGGTTGTCCAATTGTCAGGGAGCTGATCTTGTCCCCGAAAAGTCCTTCTGACCCTTTGGCCGTGAAACCAGGTTGGAGATTGGGTGCAGGTGATTGAAGCAGGTATCCTTTTCCAGCGTCTCTTCGTCGCTGTGTCCTGTCGTAGTTGCGTCCAGGGGCTTTTCAGCCGAGGTGGATGCAGGTTACGTTGTCATGTAGGTGTGCGGTCAGAGAGGAGCCCCAATCCGTCATTTCAGTTCCAGTTCTAGTACCTCCTCAAATGCTGTTGTCCCAGTTGTTTCATCAGGTGTTTCATTAGGTTCACTTAGAGTTAAGTGGCTGAAAACCTTTTTGACAAATCCAAACTCTATATAGTTTCATGTTCCTAGAGCTTTATTTGACAAACTTGGTGGCTTAAACCTTTTACATAGGTGTGATTTAGACTCATCCAAGATTCCTATTAAGCTATCCAGATTTCATGGACAAGTATTACATTTGTGGACGATGGTTTTCACCCACAATTTCAATCCACATTATTCTTTGTTATGGAACAACAGGTCAATACTTATTAATAAGAAGTCTTTTTTCAAAGCTGAATGGTATGACAAAGGTGTTCTGTTTGTATCTGACTTAATGGACAATGATGGTATTCTACTAAACTACCAAGAATTTGTCAAAAAGTATAATTTTAATTGCCCCTTTGGTGAATTCTTGAAAATACGAAAAGCTATCCCGGCTGCCTTGTCCTTTCTTATTCAAAACACACTAAGATACTCTAACGTCAGACCAACTCCTCCCAACTTAAGAATAGGAGATTGTAAACTCACTGACAAAAACTGCAGTAATTTGGTTCTTACAACTGCTTTTAAATCGAAGCTGTTTGGTGATTACTTAAGTAGAATGCCATCAGTAGTAGACCCAGAGACAGTAGAGAAGGCGCATTCGAAATTTCTAAAATGGCCATTCTCTTCCAGAGTCAAAGAGATGCACTTTAAAATCTGTCACAAAATTTACCCAGTGGCTGTTTTTCTGCACAAACGATTAAAGTTTGAATTATCCCATTGTGTCTTTTGCGATTGTCCTGAAGAATCATTAGATCATTTATTTTTTATGTGTCCCGTTTCATTTCAATTTTGGAGTGATATTATAGACTGGTTGTCTGTTAAAATTGCTAACATTCCCGATCTCAACATTACCCATGTTTTATATTACTTTAACAATCTGGGGAAAAAAGTATCCGACGTTTGGAATATTGTTTTCTTGCTTGCCAAATACCATATCCATTGTTGTAAGCGGAGAAATGCTGCCCCTTGTTTTGATCATTTTATGAACAAATTTAAACTTTACTACTCCTCATTGAGACTTCTGAAATCTGAACGTGATCAAAAAATGTGTTCTAACATGTCTATGTGTCTTGTATTTTGAATTGAATCTCATCTGCCTTTAGCCTTACATTTTATTTATGTTTGTGAATGCCCCTTATTCTGTTCCCTTCTGCTGTTGTCTTGTTCTTTGCACAGTGTTTATGTTTATTTATGTTTATTTATTTGGCAGACGCTTTTATCCAAAGCGACTTACAATTTATAACCTATAGGGCATGTTGTGATCTGTGGGGGGAAACCGGAGTACCCGGAGGAAACCCACGCATGCATGGGGAGAACACGCAACTCCACGCATTCAGGCCACAGCTGAGTTTTCGAACCTGCGACCTTCGTGCTGCGAGGCAACTGCGCCACCATGCAGTGTTTCTGTACCTCTACGAGGTGTTTGTACTAGATTTTGTTCAATTAAAAAAATAAATAAATAAAAAATCTTCAGAGCTGACGCTGATGGTGGCGTCACTTCCTACTCCGTTTATCCACGGGCAGCAGAGGACGTTGTCGCCCTCTGCTGCCCGCTCTCCCCTCTCCGATGATGCAGTCCCATCCACGATGCAATGAGTAAACTCCATCGTTTCTGTTCATGGTCCCACATCCACGCCTCCATATCTCGATAGCTTCTTTTATCTATCTTTTGTATTTCTGTTGTTCGGTGTTTATGATCCTTGTGTTGTCCCAGTCCATTACATGGTTTTCTCTTGTGCAGTGATCTGTTACAGCTGACTTCTTCATTGTACTTTCTGCTTCTTCTTTTGCTGCTCTTGTGTGTCTTCGACTTGTTTCTCTCTCACACTCCTTTCTATGTTCTATTGTTCGTGTTGATTGTTTGAATTTCTTTCACAGTTTTCACTGGTTCACTCTATCCCTTGTTTTACCCATCTGTCCTGTACTCGAATGTTTCACTTTTTTTGTCATTTGTATTTTGTAATTTGAATTGCTTTTATTTCTG
The DNA here is from genome assembly GCF_043380555.1 of Nothobranchius furzeri. Classification (NCBI taxonomy): domain Eukaryota; kingdom Metazoa; phylum Chordata; class Actinopteri; order Cyprinodontiformes; family Nothobranchiidae; genus Nothobranchius; species Nothobranchius furzeri. Next base: position 23,155,294 of record NC_091751.1, on the reverse strand, counting down.
AATTGCTTTTATTTTTGATTTATTCACTATATTTGTACTTCTACTGTACCATGTTCAGCGCCTTGGGCTTCCTGACAGGGTTGCGGAAGGCGCTTTATAAATAAAGCTTTGATTGATTGATTGTTCGTGTGTTGAGTTGGCGTCCGGTTTCTCCTATGTATGTTTTATTGCAGAGTTTTCATGGGATTTTGTAAACGACTCCACATTTAAGTCCAGCTGGTATCTTGTCTTTTGGGTGTACTAGTCTGTTTCTAACTGTCGTGTATGGTTACAACAGTTAGAAACAGACTAGTGCACCCAAACACACACACACGCATGAAAAATACACACCTCTGCAACATTCACTGCTGAATTTCAGCCAGCTGTAAGTGTGTGGACGACTGCATCACGGCATGATTACAGAGGTGGGTTCTGATAAAGCTGCTTTTTGACCTTCGCTCCTGCTAAAATATTTCCTCCCAGTTGCTCATCGTGTCGTTGAGACATTCAAGAATGTGGTGTATAAATAGACCCAGCTGCTGTTGTGTAAATGCTGAGGAGGCATAGTGACTTCCTCTCAACATCTTCATCATCCCAGCTGGAGATGTCCTTGTTGTTACAGGGCCTGAGTAAACTCCATATGGTGCAGAAGGCGAGCCTTGTAGAAATTCATTTGTGTAAGAGTTGCTGCAGGGAAATCTCCCAAAGATGTATTGCTCTTTTAAACAGTCTGATATGAACAAGTTAGATTATTTACTCCAGTGTTTAGTGGAGATAAAGAAATGGCTAAATGACAATTCCCTGCAGCTAAACGCAGACTAAACTGAAACTCTGGTTGTTGCCCTTGCTGATACAATCCCAGGGATTAAACTAGGGTGACCAGGTGTCCCAGTTTACCTGGGACAGACCCGATTTTGAGCCATTTGTCCTGTGTCCCCAAAGATTTTTACAAACCAATTATGTTGTCCCGATTTCGCCCAGCCTTGGTCCCAAGTGTCCCGATTTTGAACTAATTGCTCATAGTTCACAGAACTAATTGTCACTGGGTTGTTTGTATGTCAATCAGAAAGTTGTCAGTTACATTAGCTCAACTTTATGTCACATGTCTGTGTAACCTAATGCTCATTGGTTGATGACAACGCCGTTGTCATCTGTGGTCCCTCACACTCTGTTGGACGCTCCTATAGAGAAACCTTAAATAAACAAGCACGTGTACACACACAGGTGCTCACATTGTGCTCTCAAAAGTATGGGCTTGAGCACGTTAAACACAGTTCTTAAGACTATGGGGGCACTTAATGCACTGTGATTTTGTCATGTTCCTGGGAAGGTGTTTAACACACGACATGAAGAACCATCACAGGACAAAGGCAGAAAGTTCAAACAATGATTTATTAACCCCAACTAAAAGTGTCCTGGAGATATCCAAGTGTGAAGTAGTCGGCAAGAGTCCAAAAGCCAGCAGGGAGGGCAGACGGTGTGACGGGGTGCGTCCAGGAGAGGGAGCCAGATGATGGCGGCAGAGGGCAAGTGAAGAAGGAGGAGAGGTGAACCTTGAGTGTGTAATCCAGGCGGGTTATGGTGACTTCCAGGTAGGTACATCCATCTGTGGTTCAGCGATTCCAAGTATCCTGAAGATGAAACAGACTTGAGTCCAAACACCAAAAACTCCAAGCACAAAAAACCAGATAAATCCAAAAACTGTGACAGCACAAATGTCTGAGCAGAGACCAAGTAAAACCTAGTACTGAGTGGCAAGATTCTACCGTGAGTAGTTAGTCATCCAGCGATGTGAAGTGGTTCCCTCTCCTCTTAAATAGAGCTCTGCTGCGGTTGATTAGAGGACCTGCAGCTGCCGCTGATCGGTAATGCCCCGCAGCTGGTGAGTGCCCTCTCCTGGAATGACAGATCTTACAAAGATGTTGTGGAGAAGAGGGAGTACTCACCCCGTCACACAACAGATTTATTATCGTGATTCTTCAGTTAAGCAATGTTGATTATATATATATATATATATATTGTTTTTTTGTTTTTTTTTTCATCAAGTTGACGCAGTGATAGGTAGATCTTGTTGTATTGTTGTTGTGTCCCTTTGTTTGTGTCCTTTTTTTTGTCTTTTTCTGCAGGTCTAGAAGCAGACTCTTGTTCATTGTTTATTTTTGTGGACCCCCCCCCCCCCTCTCTCTCTCTCTCTCCACCTTTTCTCTTCCTTTCTCTTTCACCTCTGACTCCGTGTCTGGTCGGAATTACAAAGCATTCAACAACAATAACAAAAAAGTTTTAAGTATCAGGCGTGACATTAAAAGCAAACGCTTTGATGCTCCACCTGAGAATAAATCTGTAAGGCTTGTCACCAGCATTCAGACATCAATTCTGCTTGCTTCACAGCCAGACAGGACACGGTAAAAAAAAAAAAAAATAAATCATCAAGTTCCTAGAAAACCAAGTGTGTGAGGCCTGGCTGTGGTTTACACACATTACAACCAACTGTCACTGTTTAATGACACCATCAAAAAGATGGAGAAAGAGAAGAGCACAGCTGTCCACGCTGCACACACCTGTGTGATCTACAGGAGAAACTTTAGGAGAGGAAGGCCGCCCTCTTCATGGGATTAAAGGTGAGTTTAAACATATTCAAATTAAAAGTAATGTAAAAACAAGGCTCTTGTATTAATGCTTCTTGAATTATTATTGGTGTTTTTTTCAGGTGAAGAGCATTCTGGCTACCCAAGAGCGCCCTCAAGTGGAGGTGTTTAAGCAAAGCGTCCACACCTTCTATGAAGGTTGCATCTCATATCTGCAGGAGTGGAGCTCCTCATTTACTGACATGAAGTGCTTCTCTTGGACCCTGCTCGAAGATCCACCAGGTTGGGATGTGGTTGAGAGCCCCCTGAGGTGTGTCTCCTCAAAGCTGCCAAACATTCACATCAATGAAACGGAGCTCTTTGGCGAAGTTACTTTTGTCAAAACTTACACATCTGACAAGATTGGACTGTGGGACCGAGACATTAAACCAGCAGATGAGCGCTGGGTTGAAATCTTTACACATTTTAAGCATCAGCATGTCCCATTTAAAAATGTAGCCGTCATCTGCCAGTTTGCCATGTGCCTACCTGGCACAAACGCCTCTGTGGAACGCATTTCTTCTCTCATGAACAACACTTGGACCAATGAGAGAAATCGTCTGGGACTGGAAACTCTGAAGGCACTGCTCATTACTCGGGTGAACTTTGATGGCTGCTCTGAGTTTCATGCCAGACTTGTTGACAACCACAGTCTGCTTAAAAAGATTCACTCAAACATGAAATACTCTTAAAGAGTTACTGTGACAATAAAGGGAACAATAGGGCTGTTAATTTAGTGCAATATTTTTGTTTCTAAACAACTTGAAGTCAGTGAAATACTTTTTTTGTTCGCAAAAGGGCTACATTTAATATTGCCCAAACAAATGTGTTTTGAAAAATACTGTATTGTTTTGGAAAACGATTGCACTAAAAATATTAGAAAAACTGTCCTTATTTAGAATATAGATCAAATGTTTCTGTTCTTGCACATTCTACAATCAAAAGCTGTTATTAAGGTCAGTTAAATTCTTTGTTTATCTTTTCACAAAAGGGCTACATTTAATATTGCCCAATGTGTTTCACAAATACAGTCTTACTTTGAAAAAGAAAATAACAAAACATTGCACTAAAAAAAAGAATGTCCTTATTTTTAATAGGATGTTCAAATGTTGTTGCATTTTGTACAATAAAAAGCAGTTATAAGTCACCAGCAAGGATTTGTCAGTCTTTAATTCTGTGTAAAACTTTGGTGTCCCAGTTTTCAGTTTTTTTAAATCTGGTCACCCTAGGCTGGGATCAACTGACGACACCCAGTCGAACTAGCTACAACAAGCTAACCTGAAGCTAACCCAAAGCTAACGCAGAGGTGGGAGCTAAGCTAACAGAGGTAGCAACCTAGCTACAACCGGAGTTAACTGTGCACAACACCAGAGCTTCTGAGTCAGTGATACGCCGGGCTGACCGCTGGGTAAAACCGGGTGGAACACAGAGGTCTCCGAGAGCTCCACAAGCCGGCAGCCGCACAGCAGACAAGCGCCGCTGCGATCTGAGATGCGCAGAGCTGCTGCTGGGGAGAACCGGGTGGAAAGGTTTCCATCCCAGAGCCCCACAAGCCGGCAGCCCACGCAGCAGACAGAAGCCGCGATCAGACAGAGATGCGCCGAGCTGCGGAGAGGGGAGAAGCGGGCGGAAAACATCGGTCTCCCGAGAGCTCCACAAGCCGATAGTCGGAACCCAGCTCCACCAACATGTTATATTTCAACCCATTTTCTAAAGTGCAGCATTATGTTAAATGCATTGGGTTTTACCCTATTACATTTAAATTTCATGGTTAAACAGTACATGTTAAAATCTAAGCTCAGCTCGGCAGTGACCTAAAATACATGAATATAATTTTACTTACCGAAAAAAATTAAGTGGAGACTCCTTGGACGCTCTATTATTGCAATTAATACCACAGCAAGTCATTTTGTCCAACAATTGCACAAAAATATCCAAAAAAGAACACACAAACGCTACAACTAATGGTCTAAGTTGAGAGACTGAAACTGACGGAACAGTTATCAGGCGAGGCCCAGGCTCAGACTGAGGCCTTTCCCCGGAGCTAGCTCTGCGGTCACGTGGGTCTGATGCTCATTAATTACTGTAAATCCTCTAATATTGGCCTGTATTCAATTGACGGCCGGGTATCACAATTTGGCCGGTGTCGAAGTCGGCGGAGGTGAATAATGGCCGGTTTTTTATTGTGACCAGGTGGAATGTGGTAACAAGCAAGTACCACAGGGGGGGCGGTTGTGTCATCCGTCTCACTTTTGATTTGCCAGTGATAGACCGCGAGGGTAACTTTAACCGTGCGGAGACGAAGGGGAGGCGAAAATTTGATATCAAGTTCAAAGAGAACGTGCTGATTATGCTGCAGAACACTCTGGGGAGCAGTATGAACTAGTCACTAGTCGACTTCACCGCTCTATAGTGACTTGTTATGCCTGTCATTGACTAGTCGCTGTCACGTGATCATGACCGGCAAGATGCAGTCCTCGGAAAAGACAGCAGCCTGCTGTCAGAAGGTGAGGAGCTCCTGCGCGTCGGGGGGCAATGCGCTGTGCCAGAGCGTCGGTACTGACACCCGCCGTAAAACGGACATTTAACCAAATTGTGACCTTTACCCTCTTGCAATTTAACATTCCCCTCACCCCCATCCTAACCTTAACCAGCTTGTGCATGCAAAGCTCTGATTGTTGACGCGTTCCAGACATCTGCGTCCTGAGCACGGCCACAGTAACGTTATCAAATCAGGTGTCGCCACCTCAAAAACTAATTTAACACGCGATCGTTCATGTCGGCTCATTTCCTTTTCTGTTTTCTGTCTTTTATTTGTGCCTGATGCTTTTCGCTGCTGTGGATCGGGGCGCATCACCTTGTCCTCCAGTGACGCACCGGTGCGGCCGGCGAGCAGCGCGCATTCCGCTGTTTTTGCGGTCGGTAGATCTTTTAGAACTGCAGTTCAAAGGTAACTCATGAGGTGAATATATATGAAGGCAGGTAGGAGTTTTTCTTTAGGATTGAGATGAGATGCAGGAAGATAATAAACAAATACAGGATAGAAAAATAGTCAAATAAAAACAAGTTAGTTTTTGTACCTGCTGGTTGCAACAAACAGACACCATTGAAGGTCATCAGAAGTGAGGAACAGAAAATGAAATAATTATTTTAATGTTTAGAGCAGCAGGAACTCTGAGAGGCTGCAGGCGCATCCGTGAGTTTGCGGCTGCTGCGCAGGGGGAGGGGGCAGAGGGCTGAAGCAGAAACTACCGTTGTTAAAAGAAATGTGTTGAACTTTGAAAATGTGGGCGCAATTTTAATTGTCAAAAACTCCAGCGAACCATTAGTTCATTTTGCTCCAATAGAAATTGAGGCCTGCCTCTAATTCTGGTCCTCCTTCCAATAAAGGCCTGGAGCTTGATGAGCTTGAGTCAAATACAGGCCCGGGCCTGTATTAGAGGATTTACAGTGTACAGAATTTTAGGCTTTTAATACACTTAAACAGAAGAGTGAAAAAAAATCACACCCCTCAGAGTTGTCATGAGTGTAAACTAGATCATTTAAACCAAAAACCAAGCTGTACACATGTTTATTTCTGCTGTGAAATGGTATTTTTAACATGGGAGTCAATGAGGATTTGCTATTTTCTGACACCAGCCCCTAGTGGATGAGGGTGGAACTGCAATTTATTTCACTTCCGCATTGGCCTCACTTTCAGAACCGAATTGTGGGGGCTTGGTTTCGACTTCCTCCACCACCATACTGATACTGCTGTCACCACCTGGTGCAGGTGCATGAGACAATGCATCAGCCAGTACAATAAACTTGCCTGGCATGCCTGGCAAACTTGCCTAGCATGTATATCAGTTCAAACGCTGCAGCATCACTATCATACATTGTATTCTTGGTGACATGTCATTGAGATTCAACTTCCTATTTGTGATGAGAGGTTTGTGATCCGTTTCTGCTATGAATGTTGGTAAACCAAACATCTAGCCATGGAACTTCCTGCATCCAAAGACCAAGCCTAAAGTTGCTTTTTCTATTTGAGCGTAGCGTTTCTCAGTCAGAACTGGATGCATATGCCACCGGCTGCCACTTATTTCATACTTTTGCAACAGTACTGCTCCCAAGCCATCGTTTGAAGCGTCCGTAGAATCCAGAGAGGGATGGAGAAACATCAGGAGACACATGAGGGAAGACGCAGACGCAGACCATGACAGCAGGATAATGCACCATGTCATAAAGCTCAAATCATTTCACATTGACTTCTTGAACATGACAAGATCGGTCAGATCTGGGATACGGCGAGAAGACCCGTGAGCCTGATCTGGACTCCAGGGAGAATGCTGAACATCTTCAGAACCAAAATCAGTTCAGTTTGTTTACTTTAGATGAATATTTCATTTCTAAGCTTGTAGCCCTCAGCTGACGAGTTGTTAGCTGACCATTAGCCCCATCATACCGTCCCAATATAATTCACTAATCTATAGATAAAACAATGTGCTGCCAGTTGAACCGCTGCGTGTTTATATTGAAATAACTCCAGAACAAATTTAATCGATAGATCAGCAGAATAATTCCTCCTGAATGGGATGCTGCAGTAGCTCGCTAGCTTGTGTTTGTAGTAATCCAGGATGGTTCTGAGGTTCTACCAGTCTCTGGAGGATCCGATGTTGAAATATGTGGCTCTTCTTTTAGATCTTATCTGTGTGAGTGTGTCGTGGCTTTCCAAATTACTTTTCCCCTTGCTAACACAGTTAGCTGTGTTGCTGCAGTCATGCTAACGGGACTCGTCTGGAGTGCAGAAGGACCGGTAGCGGTTCCAGATAGATTTAGGTTTTTATTTTAGGTCAAACCGTTAGTTACAATGTGTGTAGGACTCCGACATAGGGTTCAGACTTTTTGCTGCAACTGTAAACACAATTTTCTGTAATTATTGAATATGAAGTTGATTAAAATACAGCTAAACACGACGTACTAACGGCATGAGCTGCCCTGTAAGACATCTTTTTAGTGACGTATGACAAACAGCTCTTCACTGTTTAGAGGAATTTAGATTTTATGATGATTTATGACAAAATTCCTTAAACTGAATAACTGAACCTAGTTTATCTTTATGTAGATGGTAAAGTGTAGTGAAACAGCGTTAGACTCAGTCGGCATAAGCAGCAGGGCCCTGCAGGGAATCGAACCCCGTCTCATTACTGAGAGTTCCGTTACCAGAGCCTTTTGCTTTGGGCGACCGGGACGGTAAAGCAAAACCTGCATCAACACAGCATTTAATGTTGGAACATAAATTCTGTCTTGAAGCAGGAAAAAAGAAACCGTCAGAATAAAAAATTATTTCTAATTAAATTCATTTTAGTATTTTATAAACGTTTTACAGATTTAGAGCCTCCTTTGAGTTTTATGCTTTTCGTTAACTTCTCGTTCTTTTACGATGTTTATCCGTTCTTTAGCCGCGGTCAAACGCATCGTAATTTTGTTCTGCGGTGAATCTTAAAGTTATGTTGAATGTAAATAATCTGAGCCTTTATTGCTTTAGTTTAACAGCACAGTAACTTGTTAAAATATTCAAGTTAAATTTAATCATTGACATGTTTAGACTATATTTTATTAGCCTTTAATATTTTAGTATTTATTGTTTAACTTTTGTAAAGAGCTATTTTTAAACGCGTGCACATTTAAACACTAAAACCTTTGTTTGCTCCGTCTGTGTCAGAGCTCTGCTGTTCAGCTCCTTCCTGGTTCCTGCAGGACCACAAAGCCCAGAGAAGCTCAGTCCAGCAGGACGTGAGGACACAAACAGACACGGAGAGCTCCTCCTAAACCTGGAATCAAACGCTTCTACACATTATTTAGAACAGTTTCTTGTGACAGAACAGTTAGTGAAACAGAAAGGACATGATGAAGATGATGTTATCGTTCTTGTCTTTCATACGGATCAAAGATCACCATCAGCTTATGCTCATGTCACCAAGTAAACGTCCCATTTCTCACTAAGACCTGCTCTATCTGCTCTACCAGATTATCAGGAGCGTCACTGTAGTTGTAGTTTTGCCTCCATCTTCCTGCCCTCCTTGGTCTCTTGTTTATCTTCTACCACCTCTCTCCATCCATCTCAGGCGGGATCTTGTTTGCTACGATGGCCTCTTGTGTTCCAGGCTTACATCTTTTAGTGAACGTTAGAATATCATATACTAATATATATGTATGTATGTGTGTGTGTGTGTGTGCGCGCGTGTGTGTGTGTGTGTGTGTGTGTGTGTGTGTGTGCGCGCGTGTGTGTGTGTGTGTGACCCTAAACCAGACTGCCTGCTCCATCAGATGAAAGGAAATGCTCTCAGGACCCAAATAAAATAGAAGATTTAGCAACCAGACACAGAAGCCCAGGTGAAACCGTCCACATCAGCATCTCCAGTTCTACCAGCTCTAAAAACACACTTCTTAAATAATAAAACACTAAACTCAGCCAACAGATGAAGACGTCCTGGTGCCAGATGCTACCTAAGACATCACCAGTTCAGCTGACTTGATAAAACACTTGGTGACTAAAACAAACATCTGGTGACCTGGTAAAAAAACAGTCCTGGTGCAGCAAGCTACCTGAGACAAACGTTTCCAGTCGACCAGTTCAAGAAAGAAAGAAAGAAAGAAATGATCTTCTGTGGCGCTGCACTGGAAAAAAAATATATCTCTAGTCCGAGTCGGAGTCGTCCCATCTTGGTCTCTTCGGTGGGATGTACGGGAAGCGCTCTCCAGTCCTCTTCTGGCTGGATCCAAGGACTGAGGTAGAAGGAGTGGGTTCTTCTACCTCCTGGTCCTCTTCAGCGCTCCCGTGGGCAGGCCTGGGATCTTCTGGAAGCTCTTGCGGCGGGGCCGGAGGAGCTACTGCCAGCCAGAATTCTTCTAGTGGTGGAAGCTGCTGGTCTTCATCTCTATCCAGAACTGAGCTACCATAACCAGAGTCCACACTAAAACCTTCTAAAGCTGACCAATCTGAGCTAATGTCAGTCTCCTCCGACTCCTCATCACTACTCAGACCCTCAATAGCAAACTCTGCCTCTACTGGAGGAGCCTGACCATGACCCACAAACACCACATCATCATCAGGAATGTGAAGGGCTGGGTACCTACCTTCATCTTCATCGAGAATCCGGATGACCTCAGGGACCCCTGCAGTCACGGGACGCTCCGCGATGAAGATGCCTGTGAGGACAAAACAAGACACATTAAATCCACTTGTGTCATAAAACAGTTATGAAAAAGCTACAATGACTTGTTTACAATACAAGAGATGTGTGTCTGCATCTGCATGTGTGCACAAGACACACTTTACTAATCTGGTTGTTTTTGGGGTTTAACAGGTTAAAACCGAGTTCTGCTTTTACTGAAAAAGTTTCCATTTTTAATTTATGTGATTGTTTATTATTCATGCTTCATGTTTATAGCTGATGTATTTCTAAAAAGATGTAATGTTTTACAGCTTGTAGACACAACACTGCTCAAATAAAGTTGTTTTAAAATGGGCTCTATAAAAATAAACAGAACTCATTAAACTGGTGAAAAGTGTTTAAAATTTATTCAAACGGACAGAAATGCATTTATAAACCTGAGAACCAACTCAGAGAACACATCAAACTTTCTACTTGGATAAAACAGATGAAGTCCTTAAAGATCAAAGGTCTCTAGTTCACTCAGATTTATGGAAACAACTCATGTTCACCGATGCTAACAGGCTGAAGCTAAAGCTAGCTGTACGTTCTAGCATGTTCTATGACGTTTCATACCTGGTTCATCCGTTGCTATGGTCACGAAAAAAACATGTTTTTGTTTGAATACAAAACATCTGATATATTCAAACTGGAGATTACAAAAGCACAACGGCACTAAAAGTCCTCACTGCTATTACATAATTAGCTAAGTGACCGTTCGAAAACAGCTGCAGTAATAGCTTCTGTCCACCAGAGGGCCGAGAGACCCCTCGGGTGCACCTGCTGCAAAGAGACGGGTTAGAAATCTGTTGCACGCACGTGCGTGTATACGTCATAGAATTAGAACGTTGCTCGTCTATAAAAGCTCATGGAATTTTATAAGTCATTCTTTCTTTCGAACTTGCGCTAGAGCAGCACTTGGTCAAGAGAGCTCTTGGAGATTTGCTTCAATAGTAGTCCTTGGACGAGCTTGGAGAGCCTCTGCAGAGCAGAAATTGCTGAAGAAGTTTGTGGCTAGCTGAAGAAGACCCGAGAACCAACCTACCAAGGAGAACCAACCTACCAAGGAGATGTATTTCCGGGAGGAGCACGGTAAGCTAACATCAGTTAAATTCTCCATCTGAATCATTTCATGTTTCCTAAAGGACAAACTACTGAAACATTATTGTAATGTTAAATTCGTGTATTTGGAAGACCGAATGTGTGTTTTAAAATCACATTTGGTGTTTTACTCGTGAACAAGACCCCGAGATACTTGAACTCCTCCACTTGAGGCAGGTGTTGTGCCATAAATTGACTCGCTGCCAAAAAATGATTAGCTTAGTTTTTTCCAGTTCGGAAGTTGTTTTAAGTGTTGCCATTTGTCTTAAACGTTCACAGTGAGGATATATTAATCCTTTTTGCAATATTTGCGATTGAAAGATGGTTTATGGTAAGAACTGGCTTTCTTTGTTACAGCCTTGATACTAAAAAATAAATAAACAATGTAAAATGGCGCCCTGTATTGAATGTAAACGTTGTATAAATGTAACTAAACAATTCTCCAGCGATTTGATTTTTTTCCCCTTTTCCTTTCTTTAGTGGCTAATCATTTTTTGGCAGCGAGTCGATTTATGGCACAACACCATTTACCGGTCGATCTACCGCCCAGTCCTCCCCTATGGAGCTTTGTGTAATGACCAAAAGGACACGATCGCGGATACAAGCGTCCGAAATGAGTTTTCTCCGCGGGGTGGCTGGGTCAGCCTTAGGGATAGGGTGCGGAGCTCGGACATTCGGTAGAGACTCGGAATAGAGACGCTGCTCCTCCATATCGAGGAGTCAGTTGAGGTGGTTTGGGCATCTTGATAGAATGCCTCCTGGACGCCTCCCTGGTGAGGTGTTTTGGGCATGTCATGCTGGCAGGAGGCCCCCTGGACGACCCAGGACACGTTGGAGAAAGTACATATCCGAACTGGCCCAGGAACGCCTTGGGGTCCTGCCGGAGGAGCTGGTGGAGGTGGCCGGAGAGAGGACGGTGTGGAACTAGTTGGGATGCTGCCCTCGCGACCCGACACGGATAGGCGGAAGAAGACGAGACGAGATTTGGTGTTTTATGGAGGTGAAACATGTTTTCTGTGGACAAGTGAGGCTCAAATTCCCCTGGAACAGTTTGAACACATCAAATGTTTTTACTAGTTTTGTTCTGGCATGTCGGTTTCTTTTGTATTATTGATATAAAAGAGGATGGACAGCAGCGAGGTGAGAGTGAGCGCGAGGAGCGCCTGTTGGTTTTTGTCAGCTGGGCAAGCCAAATAAAAGCTGAATATGTGGTTCTTTTAGCGGGATAGAGACAAAAGGTTTCTCACATTAGCACCGACCTGTGACTCAACCTCATCACACAGCCTCAGCATGTTGAGGGTCCCAGCAGGTCGGTGGGATGACTATATCAGACTAGAGAGAAGCGTTAAAAGAAAACCACCAATTTGGTTTCAGCAAACCCGTTTAGTTCAATTTTACATCGAAATTTTTAAAACTAATAAAATGACATGTACGATTCTAAAAAAGAATGCTTCAAACAAAAACATGTTTTCGTGACCATAGCAACGCATGAACCAGGTATGAAACGTCATAGAACATGCTAGAACGTACAGCTAGCTTTAGCTTCAGCCTGTTAGCATCGGTGAACATGAGTTGTTTCTATAAAGCTGAGTGAACTAGAGACCTTTGATCTTTAAGGACTTCATCTGTTTTATCCAAGTAGAAAGTTTGATGTGTTCTCTGAGTTGGTTCTCAGGTTTATAAATGCATTTCTGTCCGTTTGAATCTATTTTAAACACTTTCAACAGTTTAATGAGTCTTCTTTTATTTTTATAGAGCCCATTTTAAAACAACTTTATTTGAGCAGTGTTGTGTCTACAAGCTGTAAAACATTACATCTTTTTAGAAATACATCAGCTATAAACATGAAGCATAAATAATAAACAATCACATAAATTAAAAATGGAAACTTTTTCAGTAAAAGCAGAACTCGGTTTTAACCTGTTAAACCCCAAAAACAACCAGATTAGTAAAGTGTGTCTTGTGCACACATGCAGATGCAGACACACATCTCTTGTATTGTAAACAAGTCACTGTAGCTTTTTCATAACAGTTTTATGACACAAGTGGATTTAATGTGTCTTGTTTTGTCCTCACAGGCATCTTCATCGTGGAGCGTCCCGCGACTGCAGGGGTCCCTGAGGACGTCATCCGGATTCTCGATGAAGATGAAGGTAGGTACCCAGCCCTTCACATTCCTGATGATGATGTGGTGTTTGTGGGTCATGGTCAGGCTCCTCCAGTAGAGGCAGAGTTTGCTATTGAGGGTCTGAGTAGTGATGAGGAGTCAGAGGAGACTGACAATAGCTCAGATTGGTCAGCTTTAGAAGGTTTTATGGCTTCTAGTGAGGACTCTGGTTATGGTAGCTCAGTTCTGGATAGCGATGAAGACCTGCAGCTTCCACCACTAGAAGACTTCTGGCTGGCGGTAGCTCCTCCGGCCCCGCCGGAAGAGCTACCAGAAGATCCCAGGCCTGCCCACGGGAGCGCTGAAGAGGTCCAGGATGTTGAAGAACCCACTCCTTCTACCTCGGTCCTTGGATCCAGCCAGAAGAGGACTGGAGAGCGCTTCCCGTACATCCCACCGAAGAGACCAAGATGGGACGACTCCGACTCGGACTAGAGATATATATTTCTTCCAGAGGGTCTGAGTAGGGATGATGATGATGTGGTGTTTGTGGGTCATGGTCAGGCTCCTCCAGTAGAGGCAGAGTTGGCTATTGAGGATCACAGAAGATCATTTCTTTCTTTCTTTCTTTCTTGAACTGGTCGACTGGAAACGTTTGTCTCAGGTAGCTTGTTGCACCAGGACTGTTTTTTACCTGGTCACCAGATGTTTGTTTTAGTCACCAAGTGTTTTATCAAGTCAGCTGAACTGGTGATGTCTTAGGTAGCGTCTGGCACCAGGACGTCTTCATCCGTTGGCTGAGTTTAATGTTTTATTATTTAAGAAGTGTGTTTTTAGAGCTGGTAGAACTGGAGATGCTGATGTGGACGGTTTCACCTGGGCTTCTGTGTCTGGTTGCTAAATCTTCTATTTTATTTGGGTCCTGAGAGCATTTCCTTTCATCTGATGGAGCAGGCAGTCTGGTTTAGGGTCACACACACACATACACACACACACACACACACATACATATATATTAGTATATGATATTCTAACGTTCACTAAAAGATGTAAGCCTGGAACACAAGAGGCCATCGGAGCAAACAAGATCCCGCCTGAGATGGATGGTGAGAGGTGGTAGAAGATAAACAAGAGACCAAGGAGGGCAGGAAGATGGAGGCAAAACTACAACTACAGTGATGCTTCTGATAATCTGGTAGAGCAGATGGAGCAGGTCTTAGTGAGGAATGGGACGTTTACTTGGTGACATGAGCATAAGCTGATGGTGATCTTTGATCCGTATGAAAGACAAGGATGATAACATCATCTTCATCATGTCCTTTCTGTTTCACTAACTGTTCTGTCACAAGAAACTGTTCTAAATAATCTGTAGAAGCGTTTGATTCCAGGTTTAGGAGGAGCTCTCCGTGTCTGTTTGTGTCCTCACGTCCTGCTGGACTGAGCTTCTCTGGGCTTTGTGGTCCTGCAGGAACCAGGAAGGAGCTGAACAGCAGAGCTCTGACACAGACGGAGCAAACTAAGGTTTTAGTGTTTAAATGTGCACGCGTTTAAAAATAGCTTTTTACAAAAGTTAAACAATAAATACTAAAATATTAAAGGCTAATAAAATATAGTCTAAACATGTCAATGATTAAATTTAACTTGAATATTTTAACAAGTTACTGTGCTGTTAAATTAAAGCAATAAAGGCTCAGATTATTTACATTCAACATAACTTTAAGATTCACCGCAGAACAAAATTACGATGCGTTTGACCGCGGCTAAAGAACGGATAAACATCGTAAAAGAACGAGAAGTTAACGAAAAGCATAAAAGTCAAAGGAGGCTCTAAATCTGTAAAACGTTTATAAAATACTAAAATGAATTTAATTAGAAATAATTTTTTATTCTGACGGTTTCTTTTTTTCCTGCTTCAAGACAGAATTTATGTTCCAACATTAAATGCTGTGTTGATGCAGGTTTTGCTTTACCGTCCCGGTCGCCCAAAGCAAAAGGCTCTGGTAACGGAACTCTCAGTAATGAGACGGGGTTCGATTCCCTGCAGGGCCCTGCTGCTTATGCCGACTGAGACTAACGCTGTTTCACTACACTTTACCATCTACATAAAGATAAACTAGGTTCAGTTATTCAGTTTAAGGAATTTTGTCATAAATCATCATAAAAATCTAAATTCCTCTAAACAGTGAAGAGCTGTTTGTCATACGTCACTAAAAAGATGTCTTACAGGGCAGCTCATGCCGCTAGTACGTCGTGTTTAGCTGTATTTTAATCAACTTCCTATTCAATAATTACAGAAAATTGTGTTTACAGTTGCAGCAAAACGTCTGAACCCTATGTCGGAGTCCTACACACATTTTAAAGCCATGATATGAAATTTTTTCATATTTTAAAATTTTCTTGAGCCAGTGTGTGCTAAAATGACCGTTAACAGCAGTGGTATGAAGTTCCCAGCCTGGAGGGCCGGTATCAAGCACGTTTTAGTTTTAACTCCGTTTCGACACACCTGATTTCAACCAGCAGGTGATTAACTCCTCAGCATTCCAGCGTCCCGCCCGAGGGACAAAACCCCATTGTGCTGCAAATTTACGGGGTTACGCTTCTGCAGAGCCTGGACTGCTGCACAGGTGATTAAACCACTGAATCAAGCATATTGGAGCAGAGAAACCACTAAAACGTGCTGGATACCGGCCCTCCAGGACCAGAATCGAATACTCCTGTTTTAGAGGGATAATGATCAGCCACCCAGCACACATCGCATCCCTTTGGCCAGAATGTTCTACTTTCAACTCCAGACTGGCAGTTGGCTCTGTTGGGACTCAAACAAATATTGAGCTGACATACCTGGAGCTGCAGTCTGCTTCCAGCACATCTCCTGCATGTTTTAAATCATGAACGCAGCTGATTTATAACATGTTTATTGCCAGACTTAAAGTCCATTTTAAAAGAAACGTACAGATAAAAGATACAAGAAAAACACAAGAAAAGAAAGGATACCAATTAACATTAATACCAATAAAAGCCTATATAAAATCACAGGATATAACTGCAGTGGAGGTAAGGGACAACAAAACTAACTAGTTGAGATAAATCCACCCAAACATTTGAACCAGTGCATTCTCAGCCTAGACATATAACGAGAGCAGCTCACAGTGGGATTTGAGAGTGCAGCTATAATACTATTGGAAGACTCTTCCAGCCGTCTCATAAACTTGAACATGAAATTTCTTAGAAGTGCCTTAAATGTGCACACGCTCACAGAAACACACGTTTGACTAGCACTGCCTCCCCTGGGAATTTTGAGGAGGATTCTCGTTGCATCATTGTTTGCCACTTGTAACCTGTGCAAGCTAGACTTGTTATAGAATGACCACAGATGTGCAGTATGCTTTAAATAATGCCACTTTAACAGGTGTGGAACAACAGCTGAATGTCCGTGCAATGGTGTCTGCTTGCACATATAGCTTGCAGCGCTGCCTGTAAATATCATCATCGCCGCTCATATCGGCTGTGATAAAATGTCCAACATATTTAATCTTCTCACAGACTGCCAGACTGTTGCTGGACAACTTAAACACAGGAAAATTAAGCCTTTTATCCTGGGTGGTTCTGTAGATTAGAACAACACTTTTGCTCGAGTTATATTTTAAATCATATTCCATTCCATACCCAGTACTAACATCTAGGAGCTGCTGCTGCTGATTTGTTCAGTTAAGTGATGAATCACTCATGTAGACACTGAAGGTGGTTTCCAGGAGCACTACTCAGCCTAAAACAGCTCTGTACAGCGTGGCTTGAGTCAGCCCATCTGAAAGCAGGTTTGTTCCCACGCCAGCTCCATGAAGCCCCTAGCCAATCAGCGGCCAGAATCACGATATGTCATGGTCTGAGGTATTTCCCTGCTGTCACTCCCTGTCTTTTGAGTTTTCCCTCTGCAGGTGGGCGTGTCTGGAGGTGACCAAGCTGCAGCAGATCTGCTCATCAGCTGGCCAGGGGTATTTAAGCAGCTGGGAGACTCCTACACTTCACTGGATGATTACTCTACCTGGGTACCTTCTAACAGCCACTTGTGAAACTTATTCGAGCTCTGTAAACCTCTTGAGAACTAGATTTGTTTTGGTTTTTGGATTTTTGAGATTTGATGTGATTTTGGATTTTTGCCTTTTTGACCTCCTGCTCTTGTTCCCAGACAAACCTACACACTCATCTTTGACTGGCAGAACTCTGGAGCCCACACCATCTGGATCTCCAACTCCGCTCGTCTCTCAGCCTCTCCCCTGGCCAGAACCACCTCCAGCTGCCCACCTAACCTTCCTGGACCTCCCCAAGCTCAGCTCCCTCCACGTCTCATTTCTGGATCTCAGTCCCTGCTAAGCCTCTCTACCCAGACCGGACCACTCCTCCCTCAAACCAGTTCCCACCTCTCCAGACCGTAAGTCCTTTGCACAAGTCTGATTCCCTGTTCCTTCCGCAAATTGGATCTAACTCCGATCTGTCCACAGTTTTCCCGCACCAGCTTCCCGTGCAAGAACTCGGCTACGTTTACGCTGCTTCCTTGGTTTCCCTTCAATAAATTCTTAAACATTTTACATCGTCTCAGATCTGATTCTGTATGTCGTGGGTTAGATTTCTTCACCACAACATGACACGATACCGGCCCAACTCAGCCTTGCCAGGTACCTCAATGGAGCAGGGACTAAAAATAGGGGAGAAAATACCAAAGCGTGCCCTTGGAAACCGTGGTCGGGCTGAACTGCATCGGTCCGAGTTGCCCTGAGTAGAGTTCCTGGAAAAGCACCTTAAGGCTGCAGAACCAGGCATACCAGCTCTACTAACTCCAACAGACCTGACCGGCAATCTGAAGTTGCAAGTGTGGTATTCTGGCCACAGAGCGGTGAGGGTCTGAGTGACGTTTCATTCACCATGTAAAGGGTCATTTTGACACATACTGGCTCAAGAAAATGAGTTCAAAACACGAAAAATTTGTAAAGTATCACTTTAAGTTATCTTGGTGTCGTGGTCTGGGGTGAGTCCTCCTCTCTCTGCTAAACCTTCTCTGAGCTTCTCCTGCAGGTGGGCGTGTCAAGGAGTGACCAGCTGCAGCCCATCTGCTCATCAGTTGGTCAGGGACATATAAGCTGCTGGGAGACATCTTTATTTGCTGGATGATGAACTCAACTTTGGTATCCACGACTCCCGAGCCTGATTACTGAGTAATCCGAATAGATATCGTCCAAGTCGTACTTCTAGCCAGGTTGCTAGTTCCTGTGTGTTTTTCCAAGCTTGCCTGATTTTTGTAAGCTGCCTCTTCTCTACATTTCCACCACCACCTTTCATACCGTCCTGCAACCTACCGGACCAGTCCCGCTGTCTCCCAGCCGCTCCCTGGCTGTCCACTCCATACTGACCTCACCTTACCGGATCCTGCTCCCTATTCCGTGCTCAGCTCCTCCAGCAACCTGGAAACCCAGTCTCCTGTGATCCAGCAAGCGTGTATTCTTAAATGTACTGAAAATGTCAAAGAGCTGGTGAGATTGCTTAATTTAAAGGGGTTTTGTGCAAAAATCTTCATCTTCCTGTTTTGTATAGACCACAAAATTGTTCTAACTTTAAAAATGTAGTCGTAACACGTCCCCTTTAACATGTGCTTTTGTAGCAGGAAGTCCTAGTTTACAGTTCTCCAGTCAGCCCCAAGGCAAAATGCACATTGCCGTACATGAAGCATTAAAAAGGCAAAGTGAGGTTTAATTTATACATTTATTCTGATCACAACTGTACAGGAGTGTATCGTCACAGCAGAAACGCAACCTGAACCTGACCGTGGAACAACAGCCGTCACAACACATCCAGAACTCCAACAGAAATGTACAGGCTCAGATCATTTCAGCTCAACATCTAGATTCCTCTTGATTATCATCATAGTTATTATTATTCACATAGAACTATCTGTCTTTCAAATATCTTTGTTTTAAAGAGCATAAAAATACAAGTGGACTTTTCACTAGGATGAAAACTGGTGGCTGATCCACCGTCTTGGCTCATATGAAGGGAAAACACTGAAAACTGGGGGCGTCTGGAGGAGTGAAGCCAACTTATTACAGCTTACCAGATTTCTTTGTTATTTTATGTATTTATATTAGCTCATACAAGGCTTTGCAGTAGTTACAGAAGGTTGCAGACATTTGGGGGTTGACTTTTAGGGTTAAATCACTCGGACATCACTGGCACAAAGGGGCGTGGTCAAAGAAATCATGAAGCTGTTAAACAAAAGGAATAGATAAATACGAAGGCACAGAGATTTGCAGAATAAACACCAGATTTAGAAATAATGGTGATAAAAGAGGAAGACGAGAAGGAGGTTAAGTTGATTAAAGGCAATTTTACTAAGCAAACACTAGAGGGCGCTTTAGGAGCGCCTGTTTTAAACCTATGTGTGAATGTTGATTGGATGGGCTATAAAGCCTTGAAATGTAAAGAAATATATTTTTGAAATCACTGGTTGTGCCTCACGTGTGCTTTTTGTCAGTGTTGGTCTCTTATTATTATCAAGCATAAAACCTTCATGTGTAGAGATGAACACCGGCGATCTGATTTATGTGCAAGTGTCTTAAGAATTCATAGCTGGTCTGATCCTTAGCGTAACTACGTACTGTACGAGCAGGAGGACACTGGCATGAGCAAAAAGCAGGGACTACGCACACGCTCGAAACAACGCCAACAATAACAGCAAGAGCACCAACAGCAACGTGAGAAGAGACGACACGCGGGTCAGGAGGTCCAGCGAACCACTGGCCTCCACTCGTACAGAGGAGAAACGGAGGCTACGACGCATCTGGAAAAATGAATCCTTTTGATATTTTAGAGGAGAGACGGACGCAAAGAGAGCGGTCCGTGTTTCAGTGTGCTTTTAAAAATCCTCATCAGAGCGTGTCGTGTTTGTTCATCTCTCCGTCTACTTGCCTTTGAGACAATTAGTGTGCTTAGTTTCTTCGTAAGACTGCACCTGAAAGTTTGTCTAAGCCAGCCTTTTTTGTGCAGAGATGAATTATTGTGCTTCTCGGTCCACGCAGCAGTCTGAGGCTGGGTGGAGGTAACGTGCTGGGCTTCAGAGGTCGTGTGGGAGCAGCTTCCTCGCATCAAGAGAAGGAGCCAGAGCTAGAGCACCAGATAAAGAGGACTCCCTCTTCAAGGCTTCTCAGGAAGCACTAAACATGGGAGGGCCAGACGCTCAAACACGAGCTCCCCGAAGAGCCAGCATTTAGTCTTGGGAGCGCCGCCTTCTCACACACCTACGTGTCATGAGGGATGGGTCAGTTGCCCATATGGTTAATCCGGCCTTGGTTATAGGTAGGAACAACCTGACATCTACTCCTTTAATCTACTAGCATCAAGCCGACAGGGATGCAGGAGAGTAGCCTCACTCTCAAACCTCAGAGCGTCAAACACAAAGACACTGATCTAAAAGAGCTACGAAGCACCAGAGTCATGCTAAAACTCTTAGCTACAAATCTTCTGATTGGCTTCAACAAGAGAGTGACTCTCATGCACAGTCCTTTTCATACATAAACATGTGGAAATATGTAGAGTTCAGGGTCCAGACGTTGACTCTTACACTTCAGGATGTGATGTTTTGTAGGGCGGAGGATGAAGCTCTTACCTAACATGTATGTGATGACACATTTGTGTTGGTTGGTACCGTGTGTGTTTGTTAAAGGGATACTAAGCAGTTTTCCTTGCTTTTAGCACCCCCTAGTGTGATGTTATGAGATAGTTCAGGAAGAACTCAATTACCCAGAAGGCTGGAGAGGAGATTATAGGAGGGAAGGGAAACTGCATGGATGATACAGTAGTGGTGGCTAGTGCTAAATAAAGATCTGGAAAAGGAGTTTTCACGCCTCGTGTGCTTATTATAAGATTAAGCAAGACAACACATGGTGTCAGAAGTGGCCGTGAGCAAGACGAAGGACAGATTTGCCACGGGGGAGCCACGAAAGACGGATGTAGAGGGAGAGTCTATGGAAAGCGTGAGTAATGGCGCGCTACAGAGCTACATGCTAAAGACCTGTGCTGTATTGTGTGACGCCCGTGAGCGACGGTAAAAGTGAAGCAGATCGCGTGTGGTCACTTAGAGCAAACAGAAGAGGAATCGGTGCCTGTGAGAGCAGATAGACAACAGTAAAGAGCTGCAGTGACTGAGATACCCCGACGTGCTGCCATGGATAAGCTAAGCCCGCCCTCATCCATGCAAGTGACTGGTAACCTTGCTGAAAACTGGAAGCGCTTTAAGCAAAGGTTTAATATATATTTGACTGCAAGCGGAGCAGGTGGAGATGATGAAAAACTGAAAGCTCACATCCTTTTGCATGTTATAGGGGAAGATGCATTGGATATATATAATAGCTTTCAGCTGGATGAGGCTGATTTGACTTTGGCTGACGTGATGAATAAATCTGAAGAGTACTTCGTACCTAAACAGGATGTGACCTATGAGAGGTACAAATTTTTTACCCATGATCAGAAGCAGGGGATACCTGTTGATCAATATTTAGCAGAGCTTCACACATTAAGCAAATCGTGTGAATTTGGGACTTTGAGAGACTCGCTAGTAAGAGACAGGATTGTCTGTGGAACTGTGGATAATGCACTGAGAGAGAGGCTGCTGAGAGAGACTGGTCCTACACTGGATAAGTGTGTCAGCATGTGCAGAGCAGCGGAAACCACACGAGCACAAGCAAAGGAGCTCCGGAGAGGTGAGACGTCAGTGCATGCTCTAAGTAAAGATGGAGTAATAAAGAAAACATTTACCAAACAAAAGTACCAAAAAGGGAAAGCTACAGAGTTCAGATGTGGTAAATGCGGAAGCAGTCACAGACCAAAATCGTGCCCAGCAATTGGGAAATCCTGTAACAATTGTGGGAAAATGAATCACTATGCCAAATGTTGTAAAGCAGCTCCAAAACAGAAAGTTCCCACAGTCGATGAAGAAGCAGAGGATGAGGAGGAGTTCATTATAGATGAAGTACACACCTCTACATCAGAGAAAGAGGAATGGGTGGTGCCAGTTGAGGTCAATGAGGCAATAATTCCATTCAAGTTGGACACAGGGGCCCAGGTTAACTTGGTATCATGGGAACGTTACAAAGCTATGACAAAAAAGAGCAAAATGCATCCTGTGAAAATAAAAGTCACTGGATACACAGGAGAGAGAGTTCCTGTTAAAGGTGGATGTGTTGCGACATTCAGATACAAAAAACACCAGATAAGAGCACAGCTGCTGATCGTGGATAAGAGTGTACAACCAGTCCTAGGACTCAGTGCATGCGTAAAGCTCAACCTGGTTAAAAGGGTGTACATAGTCTCCACACCAGAAGCCCCGAATGATCAGGATTCCCTCATGGAAGAATATAAAGACTGTTTCGAAGGACTTGGATGTCTCCCAGGACAACATGAAATATGTGTGGATAAAAATGTGCCACCTGTTGTGCATCCCGGTAGGAAAATCCCATTTGCCTTGCGGGAAAAACTAAAAGACGAACTGGCACGCATGGAAAAACTAGAGGTCATCAAGAAAATAGATGAGCCAACTGAATGGGTCAGCTCACTGGTGGTTCTACAAATGAAAACAGGTGCTCTCAGAACATGCTTGGATCCAGGGGATTTAAATAAAGCTATTAAAAGAGAACATTTCAAGCTGCCAACCAGAGAAGAAATCATGCCACAGTTTGCCGGAGCTAAATGGTTCAGTAAACTAGATGCCTCATCAGGTTTCTGGCAGCTGAGGCTGGACGAGGAGAGCTCTAGACTTTGTACGTTCAACACACCTGAGGGCAGATACAGGTTTCCTCGTCTGCCATACAGTATCCTGTCAGCTCCTGAAGTCCACCACAAGACCATTCATATGATTTTTGAGCACATTCCAGGAGTGGAGACCATGATGGATGACATCATAGTTTGGGGAACCACTAGAGAAGAACATGACCAAAGACTGAGACAAGTACTAGACAAGACAAGAGAAGTCAATCTGAAACTAAACAAAGATAAATGTGAGTTTGGAGTGAAAAAACTTACATTTGTGGGAGATGTTGTCGGTGAGAACGGGGTGAAGCCAGACCCAAAGAAAACGTCAGCAATATGTAACGTGGAAAGACCAAACAACAAAGACGACGTCAGAAGGTTTCTAGGAATGGTCACCTATCTGGCAAAGTTTGTCCCACAACTGTCAACAGTGTCAGCCCCTCTCAGAAGTTTGCTTGAACAAAAGAATGAATGGATCTGGTCCCATGAGCAAGAACAATGTTTTCTAAAGTTAAAAGAGATTCTCACACAAGAGCCAGTGCTGAAGTTTTATGACCCAGAGAGAAGCACCAGGATCTCAGCAGATGCATCACAACACGGACTGGGTGCAGTGCTGCTGCAGCAACATGAGGAACAGTGGTTGCCGGTAGCCTACGCATCCAGAGCTTTGACGAGTGCAGAGACACGATATGCTCAAATCGAAAAGGAGCTGTTAGCGAGCATGTATGCTTGTGAACGTTTCCATCAGTATGTCTATGGCCAAACTTCTGAAGTGGAAACTGACCACAAACCACTGGTGTCCATCATGTCCAAACCACTGAACGACTGTCCAGTACTGATACAGCGCATGCTAATCAGGCTACAGAAATACGACGTGCACATGATCTACACCAAAGGAAAGTATATGTACACAGCTGATACATCATCAAGAGCAGTGGATAAGGAAGAGCATGAAGACCTTGAGAAAAGTCTGGACATACAAGCATATGTTGACATGGCGATGACATCTCTGCCAGTATCTGCTGACAGATCAGAACAGATAAAAATAGAGACAAATACAGACGAAGTCATGAATGAACTTAAGAGCACAAAAATCCAGGATTACTGGAACTGCAGAGGAGAACTAACAGTGGTGGATGACATAGTGATGAAAGGGAGCAAATATGTCATACCATCCTCATTACGCAAACAGATGCTCCAAAAGATCCACGAAGGTCACCTCGGAGAGGTCAAGTGTAAACGCAGGGCAAGAGAAGTAATGTACTGGCCAAGAATCAACCAAGACATCAGCCAGACCACAGCTTCATGTGAACAGTGCCGCATCTACAGGCCCAAACAGCCGGCGGAGCCACTGCTGGCTCACCCAGCACCACACAGACCTTACTATAAGGTAGGAACAGACCTGTTTGATTTTGATGGGAAAAGTTACATAGTGGTGACAGATTACTTTTCAAACTATCCAGAAGTTGGGCTACTGCAGACAACTTCAAGTAAAGCAGCGATCGCTTATCTCAAGACTGTCTTTGCCAGGCATGGTGTCCCATGTGAACTTTTCTCCGATAATGGGCCCCAGTTTTCCAGCTGTGAGTTTGCCACCTTTGCTAAGGAATGGGGGTTTCAACACTCAACATCAAGCCCCATATATCCAAAGTCCAACGGCTTAGCAGAAAGCTCCGTCAAGATAATAAAAACATTAATGAAAAAAGCTCAGGACAGAGGATTTTCAGAAGAGCCTACTGATCTATAGAAGCACACCGTTGCAGAATGGAATGTCACCAGCTCAGATGCTGATGGGGAGACGTATTCGATCCAACCTACCAGTCAATGAGGACCTGCTGACGCCAAAAACTGCACATAAAGTTAAGGAAACAAAGGATGGACAAAAGGTGAAACAAAAACAGCTGCATGATCGCAAGGTGAGACACCTGCCTTCCCTGAAGCCAGGAGACAAG
The DNA here is from genome assembly GCF_043380555.1 of Nothobranchius furzeri. Lineage (NCBI taxonomy): Eukaryota > Metazoa > Chordata > Actinopteri > Cyprinodontiformes > Nothobranchiidae > Nothobranchius > Nothobranchius furzeri. Next base: position 23,130,540 of record NC_091751.1, on the reverse strand, counting down.
GTGCGTCTCAGAGACATTACTACAGGGACCTGGAGACATCAAGGTCAGGTGAAGGAGGAGGTGGCGCCACGTTCATACAGGATCCAGATGGAGGGTGGAGTGTCCCTGAGGAGAAATCGAGTAGACCTTCAGCTACATCCAGAAGGAAAAGACACAAAACCTCAGGAGACAGTGCAGCAGGACATGGAGAAATCTACAGAGTCAGCAAACAGAGGGTCAGAAGACGCTAGACGTGGCCCGTCACAGGACTCCGCGTCACCTGCTGCCAAGGGCGTCAGTTTGTTTTTAGAATTGCTGGGGACAATAACCATACACTTGAGTGGGGTTTAAAAATTGCTGGGGACAATCATTAAATAGGCTAGCATATTTAAGTATTCATCAGTTTTTAATGTTTCACTCCAATATGCAGAGGAGTGTATTGACAGTTATTAAAAATCCTGTTTTGTTTTGTTTTTCCAACGGCACTGAAACACCTCATTTGCCTGTAAGCAAGGTGGAATCTTTACATCCATATAGCTAGCCTAGCAAAAAAGATATTGTATTATTATTATTGTATTATATTATATATATCCTTGTTATGTTATTTGTGACTGTCAAATAAGATTTTCAGAGAAAAATACTCATCTTTTTATCAGGCTCCACTCTCTGGTCATCTCCACACTCCGACAGGCTAGCTGTCCGTGAACTACCGGATTCATTGATTTTTTTTAAAAAGTTAAGAAGCTGAAGTAGGTGAAAAGTAGGTGTCTGTCGACCATGTCGAAAAGAAAGAACGCAACCGATATCAGATGGTTTTTCTGCTAGAAAAATGTGCTGTAAGTGCATCCCAACAAAAAAGACTAAGATATCCAGTTTTATCATTTGATATTGACTTACTTAGCAGTAGATAAGAGGGCAATGTTTCTCTCATCTACTGGTACAGTTAGCTAGCAGCAATAATGGTTAAAAACCACGCACTTTATGCTAGGTGATCAAACCTCTTTTTCCCGTGACATTTTTACTGTTCATGTGCTATTAGGGGCATCTGGGAAGATTTCATAGGTTGAAAAAATGTCTAGGTTTTCATCATTTTTCAGAAGACTTCATCTTACAACACGACAGCACAGCCCTGTGATATACTCCCGACCTGCTCAAGTGGATAGTTCTGAAAGGAGGTTGCAGTAGCCTACTGACATACAGGTGTTGCACCTGTCACTGAATGGTGCTGTTTAACTAATTCCAACTAGGTCCCCATCTAGCAAATGGTCCCATTATGTGAAATGACCCATCCATAATTAAAGTGTTAGAGGGATTAAATTTTAGGTTGAAGTGTGAGAAATGAAGAAGTCTCAGAATAAAGTTTTGTGGTGTAAAAGTGACTGGGAAACCAGATGCTAACCGTGTGACCCTACATGACCTTAACCAGCCCAGCCCTTCCATAGCCTTGCAAAACTGTGTTAATCTTAAATCAGATTTTGATGGCATTGATAAGTCTATGCTGCATTAGCAAAATAAAAAAAATAAAATCACAAAAGTTGTAATGTTTATTTGAATATCCATTTTCTATCAGGAACAGCATGTGACAGAGGAAAATGAACACATGCAGGAACAGGCAGCTGAGAATGGAGAGGTGAAATTCACATCAACAGAAAATCATATAACCTTACAGTAAATATGAAACCAACTTTGGTATACTCTTACAGCAAGTGCAATCACTGGATGAAGAAATGGAGAGTGTTGAAACAAGCTCAGATCAGATTCAGCAGGTGAGGGTTCAGGAAGCAAACATGTGCAAGTTTTATCCATCTGCAGGGCTTTGCATTGGTTCAACTTGTACAAAAATGTGGAAGGAAAACAGATTTGATTAAAACAACAACAGATAGATCTACAACACTACAATTACTACCAAAATACAAACAGAAAAGTAAGTTGTGTATATAACATAATGGCAATAGTAGACCAATTGGAGAACACTGTGTAGAATCAAAACATTTCTGAGAACTATGTATGGAAACTAATGACAACTGAATAATTACATTATAGGTCGAGTCATCAGCTACTGATGTGGGGAAGCAGGATAACGCTCCACACGCAAACCAGATCCATACAGCTGAGGGTCCAGGTTCCCCATACCAACCAGCAGCACAGCTAATCGAGCCACAAACTCTGCCGAACCGCACTCTTCACTTCCAGGAGAGCTGGTTCAAAATCTTCCCCTGGCTCCATTACAGTCCTGAAATAAAAGGAGTTTTGTGCTTCTACTGCACAACTGCTTTTAAAAAGAACATTTAAACAATGGCAAAAAACTGAACATACCTATATTTCTCTGGGGTTCAGAAACTGGAAGAAGGCTAGGGAGTCATTTGACAGGCACGCTAGTAGTAGGGCACACACACACACAGGTCAGTCAGAATGCAACTGTTCTCAGTGTGTTCACAATGTGTATTTGTGTGCATTCAAACTTAATGGTTATTTCCCTTTTCATTTTTGTTCTGTTAATAAAACAGTTAACTGATCCATCTTTGACTAAAGAATCCTTCATAATATTTTAAGCTTCAAAAGATTCATCAAGGCATCCAAACAAAATAAAGAGAGAACGGCTAATGTAACGGATCACCTTCTGACCTGCTCAGTAGATGTGGTCTGGACAATTTGTGTCATCACTCTTGTGCTCCACATTCACCAAAAAGCAGATTATGGCACCAGATTATTCTTCAACTTGCTTTTATTGGCAGCAATCTGGTCCAACAGAACACACACAATTTCCATCAATATGTGTTATCCAGCCTCACACAGGGGTCTCCACCAACTTGCATGTTACTGTGCTGCGTGATTGTATAGTGGTTATTATTACTATTCAAGTTTTTTTTCACATTTTACATAAAAAACAGATTATAGTGGATGACCAAAAGTTGCTAATAACACTTGTAACACAAATACATTTTTCTACTGTAACATTCATACATGAGCCTACCTGGTATAACAGAACACACAATTTCCATCACTAGCCACGTTTAAATGGGCACAAGTAAATGGACTGAACACCCAGTCAGATCAAAAATTCTGCACATTACACTTTTCATTTCGTTTCATGGCATTTGTTTACCATCTTTTCCAAGAAATACAATTCTCTGCGCATGCTCAACCTATTTATTCGGATGGAATGCTTGGTGCATAAATTAGTGTCCATTACAGACATCTGGGATTTCTGAACAGCCAAGATTTTCATCGGATAGAGGAGATTTTGCGCATGTAAACGTGGCTAATGTGTATTATCCAGCATCACACTCTGTTCAGGTTAAGACAGCGAAGTAACTTAACACTCACTCACGAGAAGTTAGCTTCTATTAGCAACACGCTAATCGAAGCATTATCACACATATTACTTGCTTTTCTTTTTAAAGCTACAGCTAAACTTCTCACAGAACACTCCCAAGAGCCCTCGCATGTCAAAAACAAGTCACAAAAGCTACTTAACTTAAAATCGACTTTTTAACAACTTATAATTCTGCTCACGTGTACTCACCTCCACCAGCTACATGCTAACAGCTGGGGTGGCTGTAAGCACGCCTGAAGGACGCCTGCATTAATCACATTAAAATATCGCCTTCTTTTGGTGTTAAATAAAATATAACATTGCTTACCTCTTGGAGCTAAAGAAGAATAAGGGATTCTTGAGCAGTGTGGGTGACGTGCTCTCCTGCTTATCACAACTGCTGACAGCTGGGTGGCAGGGTACTCAGCATAACGCAGGGCACTTTTTCAGTAATGTTACAAAAATAATCTAAATTGATTACGGTTTTATTTTTATTTAAAGCTCAAGTATAAATAATTAGATGCCAGTTGCAACATTTAAAAATCTGCCGGGGACAGACGTAGGTATACATCTGAGCTGGTAAAAAAAACCTAATCAGCAGGCTTTTTTGAAAGTGGGGGGGACACAGCGGCCAATCACAAATTTTGCCTGGGGACATGTCCCCGGCGTCCCCGGTTAAAATGACGCCTATGGATTCAAATGTAAAAGGTACCCATCCCTAAACACGCCTTTGTTTGACCCTTAACCAATCAGAGTGAGTCATAAGCCCCCTTCAGACAGGCCATGAAAAACGGAAATGTTCCGGAATCTGTCTGTAAGACCTCTGAATACAAACATCCGGATAACATGTTCCGGAATTTATCCGGACGAAGCCCCTAGTAACAGGTCCGGACTTGTTATGGACAGAGTGACTGCTTCAGACTGGTGAGGTAAAGTTCCGGACAAGGGGGAGGGGGAGGAGGGGACCGGGGGACGCTGTGCGCACCTATATAGCCCGCTGCTGTAGCATGCGGCGAACAACGGCAGCTCGCCTCCTACGGTACCGCCTAGACGCGCGACGGAGCGCTTCACAGCGCTTCAGTGATTCCTTTAACCATTGAGCTTCATCATCCAGGTCTCTTATGCGTCTTCGTGTGCGCAGAATTATGCTTAAGCGCCTCGTGATTTTTATCTTGAGAGGCGCTATAGAAATGATATTTTCTTCTTCTTCTTCTTAACATAAGTCCGATTCCCCCCCACCCCACCCCCCGCCGCCGCCGCCGCCGTCAGACATCTGGAACTTTTCCCTGCTGTGTGAACGCAGCCGAAAGGACAAGTTCCGGTACAAAAGTGGTGTGTCTGAAAACACAGTTCCGGTTAAAAACCGGATTGAATTGTCCGCAAATGTTCCAGAATGTCTGTCTGAAAAGGGCTATAGTAATATATTAGTGCCCCGCTTGTTTTCACCTGTGTGTGAACAAACATGGCTTCGGCCGCGGCTGAGAGCGACAACAAGGTTTTCGTTCCGAAGAGGAACGCCTCGTCCATTATATGGAACTGGTTTGGTTTTTCACCAGATGACAAAGAGCAGCAAAACGTCATTAGCAAGGAGATCGTCAAGGCAAGTGATGGCAACACCACAAACTTGTTTAATCACTTGAAAAGAAGGCATCCCAAACAATACAATGAGAGCCAGCTGGCAGCTAAAGCTAAAAAGCCTGCGGCTGCAGCGGCTAGTGCTTCTTCCAGGCAGCAAACGCGAACAGAAACACTCACAAAACTCTCCCTACGGCAGAGACAGCAGATGATGGAACAGCGTGACAGATGCAGTGACGTACCACTTGGTTAAAGATTTGTGTCCCGTGCGAACAGTAGGAGTGGGATTTAAGAAAATGATAAAAACATTGGATCCGCGCTACGAGTTTTCCAGCCACAAGTACTTTTCAAACACCGCCATTCCACGCATGTACGCTGAATGCAAAGTGAGAGTTGCAGAAAATATTCAGAATGCGCAGTTTTTTGCTACCACAAGCGATCTCTGGTCCAGCTGCACTTCAGAGCCGTATTTGAGCTTAACTATCCACTACATGAGCAACTGGGAGCTACATAGTATTTTGAACAAGGTAATGTTTGCACAATATGTTTGCAATTGACATGTTTGCCCTTTATATACATTTACGATTATAATTTATGTTAAGTTACTTGAAAAACGAGAAAAACTGATTTTTGTAATTGTTTCTCTCAGGGCTTCTATCATCTCTGGTGTGAGTTTAAAATATAAGTGTGTTAGCACTGTGTTGATTATCCCTAATATAAATAAATGTTTATTTATTCAATGTTTCTCTTCATTAATACGCAATAGAAGTTATGCTATTCATGGATAAAAAAATCGTGATAAAATCGAAATTGTGATAAAATATTGGAAAAATCGTGATATTCTATTTTTGCCATATCGCCCAGCCCTAAGCTGAAGTGAATATATTAGTTAATAAAGGTCATTGCCAATTAAGATGATTTGTTTGTGTTGATATAAATTAACTGCAGCTCGTGAAGATTTCACGGAAAGTTTAGACTAGATTGATAATAGGTGTGGATTCATTGTTCCCCTGTTAAAGGGGTGGTGCCCCGTGGATATCCTAATATCCTAATTAATTAATTAATCGGTAAATATTTCCATATTTACAAATGTATTGATGAATCCAAAAAGTAAGTAAAAGCTTACAAATTATTCGTGCCCAATATTCACAACACGGGCCTTGAGGGCCGGTATCCAGCACGTTTTTGTGGTTTCTCTATTCCAACACACTAGATTCCCTAGTTGCAGTGGTCCGCAGAAGCCTGTTAATTGAAATCAAGTGTGAGACCCTTTCAGGTGAGATGGGCTCAGTGCCATTCGAACCCTGCGTGCTGGGTTAACCTTCCCCGCAATGAATCTGCATATTTCCACTTGAACATATTTGCCAAATAACTTGTGCAATAAGCAGGGTTTATTTTACTTCCACAAAAAGTCAAAATCTAGGTTTGATATTACAGAAAACAGGGACGGCTTGCCATCAAGTTTAAAAGCTCTCACTGATTATTTAGGCCAGCATTTTTGAAGTTTGGCTGTCCAAATGATGATGGGATGGTTCGCTGGCAAATACTATGGGTCCAGTACACACCAGGAAAGTCTTGGGCACGGAACCGCGTCTTAGGTGGACTCGCGAGATACCAAAACTTCTAAGTTCAGGGTTTGTTTAAGCCATCCGCCATCAAACCAAAAAGAGGGAATCACATATGATATCACTGTTTAATGTCATACATGAAGTTGATCCTCTCAACTGCCAGGATTAAAGCCATGAAAAACACATCATTGAACTTCTCGAACAATTCAGGAAGTAAATAAGTTGTTAGCTCACGTGTATTGACATAATCTACATAGACATGATATAGCATCGCTGTAATAGTCTTTTATTTTGAAAATTACTGGGGGTTTTAAAACCATCTGTGATTTTTCCTCTAATAACGGCGGAAATTGATGTGATCCAGAAGCGGCACATGGCAAAAATAGAACCCAATCCAATCTTTAGAGGCACTGCATGCCACTTTTGGGACATGCTTGAAAAATGTCACATGATGACTGGTTTGACTAAGCAAACCATACCCCAACCACTGTCACAAAACTTGATGAATTCAATGTTTATGCCATTGCATTTACACTTGTAAGACTGTCAACATTAAGCCTGTCTAAACAGTGAGGATTGTTGAATAGTTTTAATGGTTGCAATGAGTGCTTGGGTAAATTGGCAAAATGTTCAAGTGCTGGATTGCATGTAAGAGTTAGTGGTATTTATGCTCACATTCTACAAATCTTTCCATGCATGTGTTGTAACAAAACAGGTGTGTTAGGGATTTTATCAATATGTTTATCAATAAACACATTTCCTGCAGCTAGAGAGAGGGACAAGAGAAAATAAGGCAGACATGCAACCAAATCATGATTTGTGGCAAGTGCACTGGGCAAATGCCCCGAACATCTGGTCACAGAGTTTATTTATACAAATTATAAGAAAGGAATGGGAGTGAGATCATGCGAGGGAGAGAGTGGGTGTGTGTGTGGGTATGGAAGGTTACAAGGACAAGAGTGTGTGTGTGTGTGTGTGTGTGTGTGTGTGTGTGTGTGTGTGTGTGTGTGTGTGTGTGTGTGTGTGTGTGTGTGCTTCAAGACATTCAGTTAATAGGATTAAAGTAATGAAATATACATTTCCATAACAAGGGGATTTTTTTAAAATATGACAAATTATTCCTTAACCATTAAGGACATCAAACCTAAATGAAAATATATGCAGTTGACACCGAGAAGAACTATTCTTGTCTCACATGAATTGGTGAAATGCATGTTTATGCCGTTGCAATTACATTTGTATGACAGTCAGCATCTAGCATGTCTGAACAGTGAGGATTTGAAAACACTTTCAGTTGCTGAAATGCATTCGAGATAGACCTCAAATGGTACAGCACTTGCTTTGCAAGTGAGAGGTAGCGTCAGCAATTCCCACATTCTCCAAATATGTTTATGCTTTGGTTGTGATATAGCAGGCAATATTGTAAATTCAAATTCAATTCAAAAATACTTTATTATCCCAGAGGGAAATTAGAGTTTGAGTACACACAATTCTGGATTCAGACATACATACATACACACATGGCAAGAATTGGTGACTGTGGTCATTCGCAACCTGAGTCGCGCTACCTTAATAGATCAAGAGGGTTTATATGAGGATAGAGTTGGGGGAGGGGAAAAAGGCACTTCAGAGTTACCCTCCACAGAGAGGGTAACTTTGCTATGCAAAAAAACACCTCAGACAGATATGCACACAGACTTCAGACTTTACACAACATGTGTCCACTAGGTGGGGCGGTAGGGTTGGGACTCTCCTCGCTTCAGTGTGTGCAGCCGCATGGGGCAGCACTCATCACCTCTGTTTGGACAGGGGAGGGAGATAATGGGTTAGAGGGCACAGTGACTCCTGGATACGGTTCCACGGCCTTCACCGGTCACAGTCCTGCCCAGGCTGGGATAGGGAGAAAGAGTTACCATAGCGACAGCCGCATTCCACATTTCTTCTGAGGGGGGAGTTATCACTTCAGCCTCACAGGCTCAAGGGCACCAGATTCAGATAAAAATTGTTTTGGGGACAGACAGAGATAATTTCCTCTCTGCGTTAGTGTTCTGTTGGTCTTCAACCCCTCTAGATCCAATAATGGCGTAATTAATCTATCCCAATCCGTGCTGATCCATCCACTCGCTCCTTGATGGAATCCACCTTTTGTGCTGGAGCCTGAATCTCAGCCAAAGTTCCAAGCTTACAACTCACCTCGACAATTATATGAGTTTGTACGTTCACAGCGCAGTGTAAACCATCCCTGAGCTCTGGGACTGGGCCAATATTCCTCGAAAACTCGTTAATTTTCCGGTAAGCCAGGTAACCGCTCAGGCCAAACAGCAGGAATCCCAACACCAAAACGACAAATATTCAAACATCTTCAGAATCCTCTACAGACAGTTGAGAGAGGCAGATCAGGTTCCACTGTTTCCAGGAGTCCATGATATACCCAGCTGGCTCTGTCCCAGAGGGGCATCCAGGAGCCCCTTCTCCCATTCTCATCGTTGAAAAAATGTTGTCAATCGCGTTGAGAGACCAACTGACCAGATCCATTTTTAATAATTTCCAGTTTCCAGAAAAAATGCAGAAAGCGCCGTGCACAGACAGGACAAAGAGCCTTGGGATAAGGAGGGAGGGAGAGGAGAAAAAAGTGTCTGTACTCTCCAAGAGCCGGAAGAAAAACTTGTACTAACACTCCAAACAGAACATTTAAGAGTTTCTTTTGCAAGAATTAAAAAAGACAGCATAACATTAATGTGAATCATATATGAATAGTTTGATTCTTCTTCACTTTTTAGCCTGTTGAATTACTGTTGGTGCTCCAGTTGAAAACATTCCCAGTATGAGAAACCAGATGCGATCTCTGATTATAAAAACAATAGAAAACCTTTCGATTGCCTCTTATTAACGGCTTAAAAATGTCAAATCAAAACCCAAAAACTGCATGCAAACACTTTTATTCATGTTCACACTCACAAAGTAACAAAACATAACAAATGTTTTCCTATTGCACTGCATTGACGCAGTTCCTCAATGAAAACCCAGAGACAACATTGTCCAACTTGTTAACCTTAGGAGGAGCAGGCATGGTGATGACACGCTTAAGAAAGCAGCGCCTCCTAAACGATAAAGAAACGTTTATTGTTGCTGCAACACAATTCAGTGTTGGATGAAAGTGTAGTGGTTAATAAATAGAGGCTATTGCCTGAACTTTAACCAAAGTTATACTGTACCGAAAAGCTGCATCAGAGAAGTTGTCAGTAAGGTAGGTGTAGAACTGGCAGCTTAGATCCTCGGTGCATTTGGCTTGACACGCCCCTGCGTTGTCCAGCTGCTCATTACGAATGTCAGAACCTCTAAAATCAGCTCCTTCATGTGTCCGCTTGATCCAGTCTGTTAGCAAAGATACATATGGTCAAATTACACGTTAAAACATTATAAAAGTATAAACTTGATTCAGTCAGAGCATAAAGAATGTCCACTATCTGTTTACATCATGAGGTAACTGTGATTGGTAATGAGATTACCAGTACGTACCATTACTGAGCTGACAGAAACGTGCTGGAAACCCCGACGTGACTCCTTCTTTTTCTTCGAAGGTCAAACCATTTAGGTTGTCCTTCAAAAAACAGGTGAAGTCATTTCTGCAGACACAAATTTTACTTTTAATACAAAGGGGAAAAGGCTTATCAGACCTGTAAGATAATTTTGCTTAAAGGACTCATGATTTTTTAAAAAAAGTGTCTTTCTTACTGGAAAATGGACACATGGTACCTGACAAAAGAGAAGTAGGAGCAGCGAGGATGAGCAGAGCACAGGACCTGACAATGTTCAGAAGATGCAGCCTGCAGAGACAGGAGATCACTTCCTGGGATGTTGGTGCTTTGGAAAAGCTTGCCTTCACATGCTGTAAGAAATAAACAAATAAAATGCATGAATATCCATCACAAGCCATCATAAAGCATTGCCTCTAACTCTCAGGTGATGGTGTACCTGGAGCAATCTGTTGAGGGAACTGAATGTTCTGAGAGAATCCAGATATGAGTCCAGTTTTTCTTTCTACGTTAGGGGGAGCCGGTACAGGCCAGCTGAATTTCAGGTGACATTTGAACCTGGAATGGAAGAAAATACATGTTTGATGACATCTGTCGGCCATAGAGGAATTTTTAACAGATTTAACAGTCTAGTTGGAGGAACAAAGTCCTTAAGTCCAGGAAAGGCCAGTTAGAGAGAATCTTTTGTGCGGACCTGGCCCTTCATGATCCAGTCAATGTCCAAACGAAAGGTTGCCCTCTAGTGGTCACCTTTGACACTGCTCACAATTATGAATGTATTAAAGTCAGGAGTTAACTTTGAATTCATAAACTGTTTTAATTGATTTATGTTTACTCATGGTCGGACTTTCCTTATTGGTCAGTTTGATCAAGTCACATCACAGCTTAAAAAGTTGTATTAAAGCACACTAAGTATAATTTTATATATTTGAATGATATTCTTGAGCCAAAAGGTGCTAAAATGACTCTTTTCAGGTTGATTAAATGGTCCTTTCAGCCCCTCTGCTCACTGTGGGGAGAATATCACTTTGAAATTTTAGAGTTAGACTGAGATTCTCTTTTTTAAACCTAATGGGACATCGGCAGTTTAGCTGCACCTTTGTCAGCTTTTGCTAAGGATGGTATCACAAATGTACAGGTCAAGGTAGAATCAAAAGTAATGTGGTGAAATTGTGGTTCCTCCAGGTAAAGAAACTTGCTAAAGTTAAGTCTGTCTTAGTGGAGAGGAACTGGAAGTATAATTTTTTATTTATTTTATCACCTTGAGAACAGATTACTGCAATGGTCTTCATGTCGGGGAAAGTCAGGGCTGTCTTCCAAAAATTAAACTGGTGCAGAAACCCACGCCACGTCTGCTGCTGACGGGCACCTGCAGCTCTGAACACCTCTCCCTGGAGCTGGCTTTGCTTCATAGGACTTCAGTTGTTTTTTAAGAGTTTGTTTAGAAATTCTTGTCCTGACATAGAAATCCTGAAACAGGCTGGCACCATTGTAGCTTTCTCATATTCTCATGCAGTATATGATCCAACACGACTTCTAAGGTCGGCTGACCAGCAGCTACTGGTCGATCCGAGGGCAAGACTGGAGCTCAGAGGGGATGGAACTTTTGCAGTAGCTGCACCTTGGCTTCATAACTAGCTGTCTGCTAGTATTATAGTTCTCCTCATTTTTACTCACTGACATTTGGCTCTACTCAACAGTTATATAGTACTTATGACTAACATTTTAATTTTATTGATGTTTGTCAATGTGTTTTAGCTTTGATGTCTTATTTTTTTTGTATTGTGTTCATCATGGTGGCGCCTCTGACGAAACACAGAAAACCTTTATCTGATGAAGCAAAAAAGATAAAAAGAATGTCCGACCAAAAGAAAACAATAAGAGTCAACATCAGGAAGCGAGAGCTCAGAGACGTAGAATTGGATGCAGAACTCGCAGTCATGTTCCGATTCTTGTAAGTGTAACTTTAACATGTAGTCAGCTGGTTTGAAAACACGAGCTTGCAGTGAGGGGGTAAACAGTCTGTTTTTGTGACAGTAATTTAAAACAAACACTAGGAGTGTTGAAGCTGGCTAAATTTGTCTAGTGTTCCTTTATTTTGTCATTTTCTTTTACATGATATTCCTATAAACTAGTCGTCCTGCACAAACATTGAGCTGCATCGCGTTTAAAGGGAGACTAGGCAGTTTTTGCTTGCTTTAGTGCCCCCTAGTGCCCATTTGTAGAACCAAAAGCAAAATTTATCTCCTTGCTGTGTCTTTTTTTAACTCCTTAATTTAACAGCTGAAATGTCTCCCCTGCCAACCTTAGTGTCTACTAGTGTTGTCAAAAAAATCGATACCTAGATATAAATCGATACTAAAAGTGGTATCTAAATTAGATATTCCATCCCTGTGGTATCGATATTATGGACTATTATACACAGCTTTCTTCGAGTACACCGACACGCACGACAGCCAGATGCCGTAAAGCAGCCTCCGCCTCCCAGACAAACAGAAGAAGACGCCGCCGCATGGCTACATTACAATTTCCCACGCGAGTTGTCTCCGATCCAAGTTTTGTCTGCCAAATAAATAAACAAAAACATAAACAGCGAATTTGGGAGGCGCTTCACAGCCCAACTTAATTAGCATACCAAGTCCGACACGTAGTTGTATATTCACGCTTATGTGCTTAAAGGAAACTCCCGTTTATTGCAACTCGGACTTAATTTCTAGCATGCAGTACGTTTGTTTACTCACGCTGACAACTTTGGTGCTACTTGGAATCCCCGGGGTATTTACCGTAGGTCCATCGCCGAATCGCCGTCAGCGTATATCCATATAACGGGTGCGGACAGGCACCCATGGTGCAGCCTCGAAATAAGACATTATCTGCACCAAACATCTTCATGTCGAAAGGTTTTGTTAGGAATCATTAACGTGATTCCCCTGTTCGTTTGGAGCGGGTCTGGTCTGGGATTTCTAGGCGTGAACAGACTAGCTGCGGCTAATCAAACCGGCGCTTTTAATGACGTCACTGCCGTGCGCCAGTCTGTTTTTATTAAGATTACCGGTAGATGTACCTTTGTCCTATTGTGGAGAAATTCGTTTTCTCCCTTTATTGACCAACAGAGTTGTTCAAAAGTACAGAACAAAACATATGGCATTACATCTTATGACAAAAATGCACCTTAAACAGAGTTTAAGCAGCAAAATATCACTCTGCAAATAGTGTATATATAGTGAGACAATTCATGATTTAAAGTGTTAACTTTCGCCAGTTTTTGTATGCACGTTTTAAAAAATGCTGATACTTGAAAGGTTTAAGCACTTTATACACTTAATTCTTAACATTTAATTTTTGTAATATAAATTGAGGAATGTTATTTTTTGAATAAATTTGTTTGATAAATTGGTGTTTTTAAATAGTATCGAAATCGAGTATCGAGTTTTGTTTCAAGTATCGAATCGAGTTTGAAATTTTAGTATCGTGACAACCCTAGTGTCTACAGGAGTGATTCATCACTAAATTAAACAAATCAGCTGTGTTCATGATCTTAAACACGCAGGAAGTATGCTGGAAGCAGACTGCAGCGTCCCAACCATCAGCAACTTTGAAGTTGCAAATGAACTATTCTGGCCACAAGGGGCCACAGGTGGCCTTTCAATAACCCTGTAAATGGTGTAAATGGTCATTTTAACACACACTGGATCAAGAAAGTTATTTAAAAATATAAAAAAATTGCAAAGTATCCCTTGAAGGACAGTTACCTGATATTTGCTTGTGAGAAATCTTTGTTTACAAATGTAAAGAACTGACAGCCAGGGTCCTGAGTGCAGGCTCTCTGACGCTCATTATAGTCAGCCGTGAACAAGGTTCTGTAGTCGGCGCCGAAGAAGTCCACGTTCTCAAAATCCTGAGAAAAGCAAGGTACTGGCAAATAAAACAAACAAAAACAAAAGGTTCAACAAAAATGACACTAAACTACTTTTACAGAAAATATAATTAGGAACTGATTTTGTTGCTCCTCTGACGGTTTTTTTATTGCCACAATCACAGCAATAGGCCAATTTCCCAATTCCCTTCTGACATAAGAGTTGTGATGCAACGGTGGCTGCATTTCATTTAAAAGAAATTCTGCGCTTTAAGTTCATTTTATGGAACTGTCACTAATAACAGCTGTCTTGATTAGTGATTTCGATAACCCTGGTGAGCCTACGTGGGTCTGGACTGCACGGTTTGAGTGAAAACCCAGATGTGACTCCCAAGAGTTGAGTCTGTGATGTTGGCTGCCCAGATGTAGTAGATTTGAGGAAGCAGTGGAAGTGTCTGAAAAAGGAGAAAGATAAAATTATTTTGAAACTCTCATCAGTTCTTTTTCATGTTTTTTGTGATGGAAACAGAGAAAAAGTGTGAATTGCAATAAAATGATTTGAAAAACTGTTACAGTCGTATTTGAAGACGCTTTAGCCAAACTTAAAGTGTTTCCTATAATTTGCCAAATTCTTGATACTTATTAGCCAAGAAATCGACAGTAGCTGAAGCAAAATGATTTTGCTCTGCATGTTGGTATAGCCATGCTCCATGGGAGCCTCAGCAGGCCTACCATTAGCCTGAGCCAATCACAGCGCTCTATCGGTTTGGTGGGCGGGATGACGCATCGGAGAGGAACAAGATGGTGGCGGCTCATTTCAAACGGCTTTGGCACAAACTTTGGACTAATTAGACTTGGACTTTTCTTTGAGTCAAGTGCAGATAGAGGTACTTAAGTCCTTTATATCAAAAAAGATGTATGTTCATCTTCTTTGACACATTATGGCATACTGCCCTGTTGACTGACATTCATAGCGGTGAGTACATCATGTTGGTCGTTGTCCAATAGTGGACGGAGACAGTTTGAAAGACAACCATAGATTCCACCTCATGACTGAGATCTCCTTGGGAGTCATGGCCAGACTACATATTCACATATATGTAGGATGGCCACCAAGTATTAGGGAATTTTGCATTTTGCATCATGTCCCCTCAGCATGGAAATCAGCTGTGTTGAAGTGAAGGTCCACATCTTAAACATTAATAGTCTAAACCTGTCCACTTAAACAAATAGACAATCACACACACACACACACACACACACACACACACACACACACACACACACACACACACACACACACACACACACACACACACACACACACACACACACGCACACACACACACACACACAGAGATTGTGAAAGGTCCAAACATTTTGCTTTTACTCTTTGTTTTTTTCTTAATGAGCATTAAAATTCAACATCCTGGCCCAAATCGTGACAACCCCCGATTTAGGTAACAAACAAAACATTTATAGTAATATGCATTTAAATATTTACTGTTTGCTTGATCTTTTATTTATCATATATTACAAAGCCCTCTCCGTCTTACCGATCGTCTGTGGTCCAGTCAGGTCGAATAAAGGTGAAAAAGAGGCACTCGGGGTGCTGAGTGCACAGCTGCTGACAGTGATCCACGGACGGAGAATAGAGGAACGTTAGATCTGATCCAGGAAAATCCACGTTGAACAGAAACTCTGTGTTACAATCTGAAAAACACAAAACAAGTCTCACACACAAAATTGTCTCACAATAAAGAGATTTTACTTCATACAGATGATTACCATCACTTAGGGAAAAGCTGCTGAAGGACAGCAGAAGCACAACAACCAACAAGGGCACCATCTTCTGCTACAGTCAATCCACAAAGAAAAGGAAGCCGTTGAAGCACAGCTAAGGCTAGTTAGAGAAGTGGTTTTGCAATTACAAGCTGGCCATAGTGCAGCGTTTCATCCCTCCAACTGTCTGTTTGCACACCTAGATTGTGACAGAACCAAATACTTCTCTTTCATGGCCTGTTGTTGCAGTCAGTAAACATGAAACACAAACCAGTAGTGGCAACAGTGAGATTATCAAATCCATCTTTGGTACATATCCTGTCTGACACCATGCCATGGTCTCTGTTACCTTCTGCTTGATGTACCGTTATTTAGTGCAAAGCTTCACATGAAGAAGTGTAAATCCACAAAAGTGAAGTGTGATCTGTTTTGTGTTCAAATGTAAACACAGATAATCAGATGTTTGTTGTAATGGGAAGCTTCAGCAGGACATCCTGTGATCCATTTTTGATAATATTTTATGTTTTTATGAAAACTAGAGAATTTTACCTTTTTTCTTTAGGTAAACTTAAAATAACTGACGTTTATTTAATTTAAAAAAATTCCTCCTTTTTTGCATGAACAACATGCAAAACCAACAAATTATTAAAAAACTGATCCATGGTCCATGAGTGACAGGATGTGCAGAATGACTCGATTGACTTTTCATGTCAGCATTTACCCAAATGTGCAATCTTGGCATATTTGAGTTCTATAAATATCACACATAGGCCCAATCCCAATGCTCGCACTTGCACCCTTCAATTGCCCGTTCCCGGCCAGTGGTGCGAGTGCGTAGGGTGTCCCGTTTCTCAAGTGTGGAAGTTCATCATGCCCCCATTGCACCCTTAATCTGAGCTTCACCCAAGTCCACAGCGATGCGGACCGCGGGCAAGGGAATTACCCACAAGTCGTTGCTGCAGGAGAAAAGGCTCAAGTTCCTTTTCTGAAAATATGTATTTTCTAATAAATTAGGTACTTTTAGGCTGATTAGTTGATGCTCTAAGACTTTTAGACAAAGCAATAATAAATGTAAGTTTATTTCAAATAACTGTTTGGCTGTTTGTTAAAAAGTTGTTAAAGGTTTTTGAAAAAAGTATCACAGGGACTTGCATCCCGGCATGTGCTGCGATCGACGACGCAATACTCCCTGTTTCAATTCTTCAGATATTTGCACACTTGTATCATGCACTCGAAGCCTTACAGTGCACTTTGCTGAAGTCCGCAGGGCGCAATGCGAGCATTGAGATTGGGCCATAATAAAGTTTTTGATGCAGTGGGCATATTGAAGCAGAGAAACCCTTCTTCACTTCAACACAGCTGATTTAAATCAGTGTGTGTGATTAACAGGACTCCCCAGAGCTTCATGACCTGCTAAACAGATAATTAAATCCTTGAATCAGGTGTGTTGGAGCAGGAAACCTCAAACATGTTGGGTTGGGGTTCTGAAAAACTAGGGTTGGACACCACTGCCCCAACCAAATATAAATTAATCATCCTAACACAAAAATTGAAACAGAAAAGTGATGAATCAACCAGCCTGAACATGAGACAAAAACATTTGATTTCCTCCTTTTCCTCTAAGAACAAGTAGAACATATTCCTTTAAAGCTGCATTAAACAGAATTACGAAACTCACCATGAAAAAAAGCAACAAACACACTTTAGGTTATTACAACACTCATGTTGCTTCCATTTTCATTTGCTGAAGAACTACACACTGGAGACTATTAAGGCTGTCCTCTGCTGTTTCAACATGTCACACACTTTTACATCCTGCTTTACAATTTAGGCCTAGTCCACACGTAGCCGTTTTTTTTAAACGAATATCCGCCCCTCCAAAAACTTGCATCCACACCACCTCGTTTTAAAAACAAACTCTGTCCACACATACCCAGATAAATACGTTGTTAAGGACATGCCAGACCTGTAGGTGGCAGTACTTCCCCCGTTCTTAACCTCGTCCTTCGTCTGTGGTCTTCCACAAGGAGCAGTAATTCCGCTTGCAAAAACAAACAAGCAAAAAGCGCTTGGACAATTGATAAAGCGAGCGCAGCTCTGAGGGCATCCATGCTGTCGGCTAGTGTAAACACAGGTCACACACGTGATGTCAGCATTTTTTTGTCGCGGACCTTAAAACTCCAGTTTTGTCTGTCCACACGCAGACACCCAAAACGGAGAAAACACAGATCTTCACTTTGGCCGGAGTTTTTAAAAAGATTCGTTTTCGTGTGAAAAAACTCCGTTTTCGTGTGGATGACAGACCAAAACGTAGAAAAATATCTACGTTTTGGCAGATCCCCGGCTACGTGTGGACAGGGCTTTAGTGGCAAGCAGATATTGCAGCATGGACTCATTTCAATTGTGGTAAATCTTTAAATTGTTTAAAAATCCAGAAAGAACTGCGCACTGGTATCAAATGACCCCAAATATTTTACTTCCTTGTCCTGTTTAATGCTTTCATCAGTGTGCCCCAGGGCAGCTGTGGCCACAATGTGTGTGTGTGTGTGTGTGTGTGTGTGTGTGTGTGTGTGTGTGTGTGTGTGTGTGTGTGTGTTCTCCTGTACTCATTATATACTGAGGACCATCATGAGGTATTAAGCGACCGGATGAGGACATTTTTCAGGCCCTCCACAGACTGTGGTGCATTTGATTTTATTCATATAAAATATATTTTTACTCAGAGTATCATCTGTGTATGGATGTTTGCCTTAAAATGTGTTCAAATATCAAAACCATTAGATGTAAAGTGAGTGCATTAATCTGGTGAGTTTTCAGATGCACAAACTAGGAGCTGTCTTACCTGTTTCCAGAAGCTTGATTTGGATCCGGAGAGAGAAAGGTAAAGGACGCAGCAATGAGAGGTATTTATACCAACGAAGGAGGAGTTGGACAGGTCACAGGACTTCACAGAAAAGTTTCCTCCCATCAGACAAAAGATCCTAAATGGAAAAAATGTAAGGGATTTACAAGGAGATAAAAATGATCAATTCAAATCAAATAAAAAAATGCACAAAACATTTCTTTAGCATTTATAACAAAAGGTATTGGACCCTTTGATACATGAATTAAGAAATCTTTAACCGTGATTTTTTTTCACCTTTAGATAGGATAGCTGTGCTTAAAGTGACAGTGTGTATTTTCCCTGGCGAAAGGGGGCATTAGATACCTAAATCATTGCAAGCAACCATTATTTTTGTGTTCAAGTACGACCTTACCAACAGATGGCCATTGCGGTCAAAAATCCTTAGGAGTCCATTCCTCCCCATCCCCGCATATTTTCCTCCTCCTGCTCCCTCACATCATCACACAAACATACACATAGGACCTTGGGGGGTGGGCAAGTCAGGGAGTGCGGGTATGGACCCCATTTCCGCATTCCTGTGGCAACCTGCCCCCCAATTTTATTTGCACCTTATACACTTCCACCGACGACATTCCACACAAACACACACTTAGGGCCTTGGGAGTGAGCACATTCAGCGGCATTTGGCAGGGGGATATTTCAGCCTCCTCCCGGGTGCCGGTGCCCACTTCCAATTTTAAACCACACTTAGACACCGAGGGCTGAGGGTGTAAGTGGGGTGGTGCGGTGGCATCAGCTGGCATAGGCCGGATGATGCCCGCACTGCCCGCTCACCACAGCCATGGAATACACCTCATGATCACACAACACTATATTGGAGCAGGCGGAGGGAGACTAGGGGTCTTAGCGCACCTCTGTTGTTGCTTGGCTTCCTGGGGCTGGAGGCTAGGAGGGAGATCTGGCCGTCTGGTTGGGGCCTGGGGTGGTGGGTTGCTGTGCTCGGCGTTGGGCGGGGGAGCCTGCTCATCAGCACCCCAGCAGAAAGGGTCAAACTCTGGTTACCGGTGATGGTTGTACCCAATGTGCAGCAGTACCGGGACCAGAGTGAATAGGGTGTGTATGGGGAGCATGAGTGGGTGTCCGGCATGCATTTTTGCAAGTCTTGGGTTGTACGTGCATATGTGAGCATGAGGGAGGGAGTGTGTGACTGTGTTTGTGTATGACTGTATATGTCAGGTGGGGCCTTTGACTCCTCCCCTCTCCTGGAACTTCTTTTGATGATATAGATCTTCGTCCCCCCTCCCCCTGCCACACCTGGTGTGAGGGGTTGTGCCTTGGTCTGCCTGAGTGTTCGTGGCAACCGGGTCTGGGGGTTTAAGATTTTGGCAACTGCCTGATCAATCCCGGTGGCTGCCTGGTGGGGTCTGGATCCCTGGGCTCTGCTGGGTCCCCGGCGGGGGTGGTCGCCCTTGGGTCCCGGGTCGCTGGGTCCCAGGCTCGGCCGGCTAGGGGGTGGGAGGCTGTGGGTGGGCCTGTGGGCTTGCCACTGATATCTCCTGGGACTCAGCCGTTTGCTGGTTGTGGCCCCCCGGGGCGATCCTCTGTGCCTCTCGAGGGGGGCGGGGGCCTTTATGGTTGCAGTCTCCTTGGGGTTCCTGTCTTCTGGGGCAGCGTCTGGATCTCTGGGACTTGGAGCTCCCCCCGTCTCCTGCGCATCTTTGGGGGGGCGGATCTGTGGTCCCTCACACTCTCTGTTGGACGCTCCTGTAGATAAACCTTACATAAACAAGCGCATGTTCACACACAGGTGCTCACATGGTGCTCTCAAAATTATGGACTTGGGCACGTTAAACACAGGTCTTAAGACTATGGTGGGCACTTAATGCACTGTGATTTCTTATTGTGATTCTTCAGTTAAGCAATGTTGATTATTTCTTCATGAAGTTGACGCAGTGATAGCTTGGCCTTGTTGTATTGTTGTTGTGTCCCATTTTTTGTTCTTTTGCTTTTTTTTTTGTCTTTTTCTGCAGGTCTAGAAGCAGACTCTTGTTCATTGTTTATTTTTGTGGAACACCCCCCCCCCCTCTCCCCACCTTTTTTTTTTTTACTTTTATTTCATTCACAATGTATAAAATAAACAAAACCAAATACAGGATACATTAACATATTGAAAAAAAACATTTGAATGAAAAGGAGCAGATAGAAGAAAAAATCTTATGATTTCTGCCCCTTTTTATTTTTCTTTCTCTTTCACCTCTGTCTCCGTGTCTGGTCGGAATTACAAAGCATTCAAGAACAATAACAATAAAGTTTTAAGTATCAGGCGTGACATTTAAAGCAGACGCTTTGATGCTCCACCTGAGAGTAAATCTGTAAGGCTTGTTACCAGCATTCAGACATCAATTCTGTTTGCTTCACAGCCAGACAGGACACGGTAAAAAAAAAAAAAATCCTTGGGAGTGCAACCTCCAGCAAAATAACAAAAACATCAGATTCCCTTTTATCACTTGCAATGAGTGAAGAGGTAAATGTGTAAAAGAACAACGTTTATTAATGCTGAAAGTTTTGTAACCATTTATTACAAATCAGTAAATTCATTCTGTCCTCACGGGCTTCCGTAGAATCGCCGTGATACTTAAACCCGCTTCTATGCATTTAAGACCCAATTTTTATTGTTATATGTTATGAAATCGCCAATATTTTTCAACAACTGGGTATCATTTAATTCGATTCCATTACCATGGATATTTCCTGAAATTAATGGTAAAAACTACACACTGTCACTTTAATAGCAAACAAAAAAAACTATTTTGAGTAGCTGTCCACTGTAGTGACCATTATGCATGAAAGGGTTAAGAAGATTCCAATTTTTATTTTCAGTTGAGTAATTCACATTGGTGTGTGACTCACTGCTAATAGAAACAACCTCTAAACTGATGTTGCTATTCCTGCTCTGCTGCTTTTCTCACCCTGCAGCTTTACGTCGTTACTGATTCAAGCTCATTGAGGTGAGTTGGGGGGGAAAATGCTATAAATTAATTATTCAAACTTGAAAAAAATACTTTTTAAAATGTTTACCCATTCCTGGAGAGCAAATTAGTGTGATATGGGTGGGAATTCAATGCATTAAGATTAATTAGAAAATATAGGGTTAAAAAAGCACCCCATGAGCCCAGGTGCCCTCCAATTGGGGGGCAGAAAATTTGGCATCAAAAATTGTATACTTTATCAATATCAAGCTGCACCATATGAACCTTTTATGTTCTCCAAACATGACAATTAAAATGACAAATCACTCTTCATGAAGAAACAAAACTAAATTACTGTTATGTTTTGAAGATAACCTGCCTTCTTATAAATTACTGCAACAGCAATCTATTCAGAACTTAATTTTTAAAGTTTAAACTCCACATTACCACTTTGTTGCTGCCATCCAACAAAAAATATTCATATTCAATAAGGTGCAACACATTTTGTTCCCAGTCTCAGAGCAGACTTGTCTTCCAGCTTATAAACTGTCCATTGTTTAGGCACAAACTACCTTCACTGTTAATGGACTAGCTTGACCCTCCCATATTTCAGTCAGAATTGACAACTGAGAAGCTAAACATTCAAGAAACTAAAGTCCAGTTGCCTTCAAACCATTGGCGGCTCCAGAAATTTTTTTCTGCAGGTGCTGAGCTAGTCTTTATTGAGGGTGCTACGGAGGAAGTGGTCATGCGTGCCTATTGTTCTCTAAAACACCTTCAACACTAGCAGATACACAGGCGTGCACAAAACCTCAACACCTGAAACAAATATACACCATAAACATATGAATTGCTGACTTTTCCATGAAATTATAAACACATACAGCCACACAGAAAACCATCTATAGTGTTGCAAGGTTAACGTTAGTGTTAGCATTTCCAGCGGCAAAACCCGCGACTGTTGCAGCGGTTGAGGGTTGACTTTTCATCCAGATCCATAGGTTTTTGTGGGTCTGAGATAGCTTCCAAAGATTCATTAGTTTGACTGAACCTGTGGAAATTTGGGCAACAAAAACCGATCCATTTTATGTTTAGGTTTATTTGGCAGACACTTTTATCCAAAGCAACGCACAATTTTTAACTTGTGGATGTAGCTCATCCTGCTCTGATTACAAATCAGCTTCAGCTGCTGCTCTTTAGCTTTTGGCTCTCTGATGTGTTTAACACAACTTTTAATTGTTCATTATGCACACACACTCGCACGCACACACGCACGCACACACACACGCACACAGAGAGAGAGAGAGAGAGAGAGAGAGAGAGAGAGAGAAAGAACGTGGGCCAAATTCTTGTTATCCAGACATCAGTTTAGTGAGTAAGTAAAGTTAATTTGTATAGCACAACACAGAAGGAAAAATTCAATTCAAGTTTATTTCTATAGCGCCAAATCACGACAAGAGTCGTCTCAAGGCACTTCCCATAATAAGCATTCCAATCCAGGTCAGTTCATTAAGCCAATCAGAAATAATGCTTCCTATATAAGGAACCCAGCAAATTGCATCAAGTCTGCAGGGCGCAATCCTCATACTAAGCAAGCATTTTAACAGGAAGAAACCTCCAGAGAAGCCTGGCTCAGTATAAGCAGCCATCCACCACGACTCACTGGGGATCAAGAAGACAGAGCACGCACACACGCACACACGCACACACACACACACACACACACACACACACACACACACACACACACACACACACACACACACACACACACACACACACACACAAGGCAAAGTAATGTGTATATAGTTAAATTGTGATGTCTTAGTAAAAATTCTATTTGGCGAGAGATAAACTTTATTGTATTTATCCTAGTGGATCTATAATTAAACGGATAAACTAGCAGTAGCACATCCAACGTCAAGGAAAGCAAAAAGTTATTGTCAGGAGCGGGAGAATGTTTAAGTGGTTAGCAGCAGTGTGCTAGATGATGGCCCCCTCCATGAGGCCACCACAGCTCAGCAGAACATCGCTGTAGCTTCTTCTGGGGAGAAAAACACTTAGAGAGAAAATAGTTAACAGCTGAAATTGCAGAAAATAATACAGTTAAAGAGCAGATTGTAGAAGAAAGCAGTAGAGTGTGAAAAGTGGTCAGTGTATCCTCCAGCAGTCTAAGCCTATAGCAGCATAACTACAGAGATAACTCTGGATAACCTATCCTATTTAGATGGAGGCATGTTGGAGTCAGGGCAAGGGAGAGCCGTCTTTACCGACTGTACACTAGGCTAACATCAGATTTTAACCATAGGCCCTATCAAATAAAAATGTTTTAAGCCTAGTCTTAAAAGTAGACAAAGTGTCTGCCTCACGGACTAAAGCTGGGAGCTGGTTCCACAGGAGAGGAGCCTGATAACTAAAAGATCTGCCTCCCATCCTAATTTTACATATTCTGGGAACCACCAGTAAACCTGCAGTCTGAGAGTGAAGTGCTCGGTTAGGAACATATGGAACAATCAGATTCCTGATGTATGATGGAGCTTGATTATTAAGAGCTTTATTTGTGAGAAGAAGGATCTTAAAATCTATTCTGAATTTAACAGGTAGCCAATGTAGGGAAGCTAAGACAGGAGAGATATGATCTCTCTTTTTAATTCTCATCAGAACTCTAGCTGCAGCATTTTGGACAAGCTGAAGACTTTTAACTACATTCTGTGGACTTCCTGAGAGTAATGAATTACAGTAATCCAGTCTTGATGTAATAAATGCATGAACTAGTTTTTCAGCATCACTCCTGGAAAGGATGCTTCTAATCTTAGCAATATTCCGAAGATGGAAAAAGGAAATCCTACAAACCTGTTTAACCTGGGATTTGAATGACATGTCCTGGTCAAAGATAACACCAAGGTTCCTTACTTTGTTCTCGGAGATTAATGAAATGCCACTCAGGTCAGGTGATTGACTAAGCAATTTCCTTTTCTGGATTTCTGGTCCAAAGATGAGAACTTTCATCTGGTCTTGATCTAAAAGCAAAAAGTTTAGAGTCATCCAATTTTTTATGTCCTCAAGACAAGCCTGTAATCTACCCAGCCGATTAGGTTCATCAGGGTTAATGGATAAATATAACTGAGTATCGTCAGCATAACAGTGGAAGTTTATCCCATGCCGTCTAATGATTTTACCAATTGGGAGCATATATATATTGTAAAAAGAATTGGTCCAAGAACTGAACCCTGTGGTACTCCACAAGTAACCCTGGAGTATGAAGACGATTTGTCATGTACATTTACAAAATGAAATCTGTCAGACAGGTAGGATTTAAACCAGCCTAGCGCTGTTCCTTTGATCCCTACAATGTGTTCAAGTCTTTCTACAAGAACATTGTGATCAACTGTGTCAAAGGCAGCACTGAGATCTAATAAGACTAGAACAGACACAAGATTCTCATCTGAAGCCATGAGAATATCATTTGTAACTCTCACTAATGCAGTTTCAGTGCTGTGATACTCTCTAAAACCAGACTGAAATTCCTCAAACAGATCATTAGTGTTTAAATGCTCACATACTTGGATGGCCACTATTTTCTCCAGGACTTTGGATAAAAATGGAAGGTTAGATATTAGTCTATAATTCATTGGGTCATCTGGATCCAGAGAAGGCTTCTTAAGTGAAGGTTTGATTACAGCAACCTTAAAATCTTGTGGTACATACCCATTTACTAAGGATAGATTGATTATACAGGTGCTGGCCAGTAAATTAGAATATCATCAAAAGGTTGAAAATATTTCAGTAATTCCATTCAAAACGTGAAACTTGTACATTATATTCATGCAATGCACACAGACCAATGTATTTCCGATGTTTATTACGTTTAATTTTGATATTTATAGGTGACAACCAATGAAAACATCAAATCTGGTATCTCAGAAAATTAGAATATTCTAAAGGCCAATGAAAAAATGTTTGTTTCTCTAATGTTGGCCAACTGAAAAGAATGAACATGAAAAGAATGTGCATGTATAGCACTCAATACTTAGTCGGGGCTCCTTTTGCCTCAATAACTGCAGTAATGCAGCGTGGCATGGACTCGATCAGTCTGTGGCACTGCTCAGGTGTTATGAGAGCCCAGGTTGCTCTGATAGTCGTCTTCAGCTCCTCTGCATTGTTGGGTCTAGCGTATTGCATCCTCCGCTTCACAATACCCCATAGATTTTCTATGGGGTTAAGGTCAGGCGAGTTTGTTGGCCAATCAAGGACAGGGATACCATGGTCCTTGAACCAGGTGCTGGTGGTTTTGGCACTGTGTGCAGGTGCCAAGTCCTGTTGAAAGGTGAAGTCTGCATCCCCATAAAGTTGGTCAGCAGCAGGAAGCATGAAGTGCTCTAAAACTTCCTGGTAGACGGCTGCATTGACCCTGGACCTCAGGAAACAGAGTGGGCCAACACCGGCAGATGACATGGCACCCCACACCATCACTGACGGTGGAAACTTTACACTGGACCTCATGCAACGTGGATTCTGTGCTTCTCCGCTCTTCCTCCAGACTCTGGGTCCTTGATTTCCAAAGGAAATGCAGAACTTGCTTTCATCAGAAAATATAACTTTGGACCACTCAGCATCAGTCCAGTCCTTTTTGTCCTTGGCCCAGGCGAGACGCTTCTTGCGCTGTTTCATGTTCAAGAGTGGCTTGACACACGGAATGCGACACCTGAATCCCATGTCTTTCATGAGTCTCCTCGTGGTGGTTCTTGAAGCGCTGACTCCAGCTGCAGTCCACTCTTTGTGGATCTCCCCCACATTTTTGAATGGGTTTGTCGTCACATTTCTCTGCAGGGTGCGGTTATCCCTAGAGCTTGTACACTTTTTTCTACCAAATTTTTTCCGTCCCTTCGCCTGTCTGTTAATGTGCTTGGACACAGAGCTCTGCGAACAGCCAGCTTCTTTAGCAATCACCTTTTGTGTCTTGCCCTCCTTGTGCAAGGTGTCAATGATTGTCTTTTGGACAGCTGTTAAGTCAGAAGTCTTCCCCATGATTGTGGTGCCTTCAAAACAAGACTGAGGGA
Source organism: Nothobranchius furzeri (assembly GCF_043380555.1). Lineage (NCBI taxonomy): Eukaryota > Metazoa > Chordata > Actinopteri > Cyprinodontiformes > Nothobranchiidae > Nothobranchius > Nothobranchius furzeri. Next base: position 23,104,054 of record NC_091751.1, on the reverse strand, counting down.
CCTTTTAAAGGCCTTTGCAGGTGTTTTGAGTAAATCAGCTGATTAGAGTGGCAGCAGGTGTCTTCTATATTCAGCCTTTTCAGAATATTCTAATTTTTTGAGATACCAAATTTGGAGTTTTCATTAGTTGTCACTTATGAATATCAAATTTAAATGTAATGAACATTGGAAATACATTGGTCTGTGTGCATTGCATGAATATAATGTACAAGTTTCACGTTTTGAATGGAATTACTGAAATATTTTCAACCTTTTGATGATATTCTAATTTACTGGCCAGCACCTGTATTTAGAATGGGGGCAGTAACAAAAAGAAATGCATCTTTAAATAATTTGGTTGGGATTGGATCCAAAATGCAAGTTGAAGGTTTAGATGAAGCTACTATAAATCTGAAAGCCCAACTGGATCAAAACGGTTCAAGCACAGATGAGGATCTACAGTCACCTCTGATGCTGCCTCACTTACTGAGGAAGAAGAAATCACAGTAGGGAGGATGCTAAAGATTTAGTTTCTAATAGAATTAATTTTACTTGTAAAAAATCCCATGAAGTCATTGCTGCTGAGGGCTAAGGGAATAGATGGCTCAGAGCTATGATTCTGTGTAAATTTAGCAACTGTACTGAAAAGAAATTTAGGATTATGCTTATTCTCCTCAATTAGTGCTGAAAAATAAGCAGTTCTAGTTTGTCGAAGCTTATTTTTATAAAACACAAGACTATTTTTCCAGGATAGGTAGGCCTCCTCATGGTGCGTAGAGCGCCATGTTCTCTCCAATTTCCTAGAGTTTTGTTTTAAGGCTCGTAAATGAGAATTAAACCAAGGATCCAACTTCATGTCCCTAATTACCTTCTTTTTTAAAGGGTCACTATCATCTAATGCCACATGTAAAGAGGAATTAACATGATGGAACGAAGGCATCAATTTGTGAGGGGCTAGAAATGAAAATATTGCCCTCTGCTACGTTCCTCTGAGATGCTGAGGACAGTAAAGATGGAACAGTTGATTTAAAAGACGCAACTGCGTTGTCAGATAGAGACCGACTATAGTGAAATTTACTTTCATGTTTCGAGAACTCAGTTATAAAAAACTCAAAGGTTATCAGAAAGTGATCCGAGAGGACTGGATTATGTGGAAAGATCGTTATTTCCTCGCACTCTATGCCATAAGTCAGCACAAGGTCCAATGTATGATGGCAGGAGTGGGTGGAGCTATGTATTCTTTGAGTAAAACCAATTGAGTCTGAGATATTACTAAAGGCTACATTGAGGCTATCACTTTCAGTGTCCACATGAATATTAAAATCCCCCACTACAACGACCTTATCAGTATTTAGCACCAAATCAGATAAAAAAAATCAGAGATCTGATCCAAAAACTCAGAGTAAGGGCCTGGTGGACAATATAAAACTACAAACAAGAGTGGTTTTACAGTTTTGCAATCTGGATTAGGAAAACTAAGAATAAGATGTTCAAACGAACTGTAACTATTAATTGGTAAGGGACTGATTAATAAATCTGAATGAAAAATGGTTATTAAAACAGAAATGGTCATTATACAGATGAAGAGAACACAATCAGTTTATAATAAAAGGGTATTTAGCTGCTTTATAAAGGTGACCAGACTGTCGATACAACATAAAAATAAAGGAAGTTTTTTCCAAAGTTCACTATGTAATGTCAAAAAAAGACTACACATGTCTAAAGATTTTTCATCTTCGCAATATCAATCGGCTCCGCCCCTCCCTCAGTCAGCACTCCACTGCTATTTTGGTCCACAGCCTGGTCACCAGTCGCGTCGATTACTGTAATGCCCTCCTCTCTGGTCTGCCTCAAAATCACTCAACAAGCTACAGTTAGTCCAAAATCCAGCTGCCCAGATAATCACTAAGACCTCCACTTTTTAACACATCACCTGTAATGAATTTAAATTACATGTTATTTAATAAGCCATAAGACGTAGAATTCCATAGGAAATATGAAACCAACCTTATGGATCTGTTGGGTTATTTTAACCAGAAGATTGGAACTTTTTATTGCAGAGATTAGATAACAGTTTCGTATTCACTCAGAGACAACAGAAGAGAGAGTCAAGTTTAAAGGTTTAAAGATTTAGTACTAAACAAATTAAAACTAGACTAACTTTAACACTAAATGTATGGTGTAACTAAGGTGAATGAGACAGAGAATGGTGTAATGTGGAATGTTGCTCAGAACCATCAAATCCGAAAAAGCGATTAGTTCTGATGGGAAATGAAGGTGATGTCTTTGCAATAAGCTTTGGTTAGGAGATTCATAAACACATTCGACACCATTCTGTCGGCCTACATACCCTTGTGGAAGTCCCCGTTAGATCAGGAATGTCAAGGTCCAGCTTGACCTTCTCTGGAAACGAAGCCGGTAGGAAAAGCAGCGGTTGCCGACCAGACCAGTCTTTGAGATACTTCCGGGTCATGACGATTTTGTTGGCATCTAGTGAGACCCAAATCTGGGTCGTCATGGTTCAGCTTTTATTCTGAAAGGAACCATTGCAGCAGTTGTAACAGCAACAGGTTTATCCAGCTTGTCATTGGTTCTTTTGGCTGAAGAGGAGAGTTACGGATTGGCCACTCCGACAACTCTCTAGAACGCTTTGAACTGGTGTTAAAGATGACGTGGGCATAGTTTTATACTTCAGATGTTTTGGTATATGGTCAAATGAAAAGATGTCAGAGTTACCAAGCACCACCAAAACCACGCCTCTGTCAGATCTGGCAGATTCTGATTGGATCAGTGAAGCAATGTGTCATGTCTTTTAACGCTACGTGAGATCAGTCCTAGACGAAACATTTAAAGTCATATTACTTATTATATTCTATAGGATTATAATAAAGTAATTAATGTCTTGATTTCACAGATTGGTCACATCTTATTATTGACTAACACTTTGTTTGATTGGCTTTATTAAAATAGTTCTTTGATTTATTAAAAGGAGAGAGTCCATTCTTCATTCTTTTCTTGAGCTGGAAAGAAGCAGTTTATAATGAATGCATGAGACCTTGAGGACATATCTCATGCAGACTGTGTCAGAGGAGAGGGGGGAAATGACTTTTGGTGGAAAACACTCATTTCATTCTGTTACGCATGTCCTGCAACAACTTCACTGGCTCCCTGTCAAATACAGAATTGACTATAAGATACTTCTTCATGCCTTAAAAGCCATCCATAATCTCGCTCCCCCTTATCTTTCTAATCTCCTCCACATTGTCACTCCCACTCGCTCTCTCCGATCATCATCTTCACCTTCCCTGTCTGTTCCTCGCACTCGTCTCTGTACTATGGGAGCCAGAGCTTTCAGCCACTCATCTCCAAAACTCTGGAACACTCTACCGCCTGACCTCCGCAATATAAACTCATTCTCAACCTTCAAGTCTCAACTCAAAACTCACATGTTCCGCCTGGCTTACTCATTGTAACTGTCCTCCTTCCATCCACTCTTTTTAGTCAATTATCCATTGTACTGCTCTGACTCTACCCTTGGGAATTACTCTTAGCACTTTTTTCTTGTTGTTTGTATTGCTTGCTGTTCCTCATATTTTGTCTTGTACAGTGACCTCGAGAGCTTTGAAAGGTGTTTGAAATAAAATGTATTATTATTATTAAAGCACTAATATTTATATAGTTTATCAGTGAAAGAGTGGATTTAGATGTGACTTTCTGTTTAAAGGTGCATAGCAGCAGGAAGATCAACCTGCCACAAAAAACTGCTGGTGTGGTTTTATCAGTGCTTCATAGAGAGTGTCCTGACCAGCAGCATCCTGGTGTGGTACAGCAGCAGCTCTGCAGCTGACAGGAAGGCCCTGCTGAGAGTAATCAGAACTGAAGAGAAAATAACCAACACACATCTGTCTGCCCTGGATGACATCTTCACCACTCGCTGCCTTCGAAAAACCACAAATGTCCTTAAGGACTCAACCCACCCTGCTAACCATCTCTTCAAACTTTGCAATCTGCTAAACAACACAGGGCACTAAAACACGCACCATCAGGCTGTAAAGCAGCTTTTATACAAGAGCATTACTGCACTGAATGTTGCTGCTAGGAGGTCACACTAACGGTGATTTTGCTGGACAATATTTGCACTACAGCATCTTTACATTAAGCTAGTTAGTCCTGATACCTCAACATGTGACTGTTTACATTTATATTATGTTCACTTTATTTTTCAGTTTGTAGTTTATACTTGTCTTAATACCATGTTTACATTTATACTTTTACATTTTTGCACCACGAACTGACTGTGTGTGAAAGGTGTGTGTGTGTGTATGAGGGAGAGAAAAAGCATGAGTGTGTGCCTGTTATTTACATAGCACTCATCACAGACATCAAATCACAAAGTGCTTTACACAGATCAAAACAAAACATTCATACAGTCAAAATCATGATAGAAATGGATTAAAATCAGAAAAATTAAGTCATAAAATGATACAATACCATAAAACAAATGAAAGATTACAAATTTGAGTTAAGCATAAGAAAATTAAAGATTTATCTGAAAGCAGCTTTAAATAAAAGGGTCTTTAGCTGTATTTTAAAAGCGTCCAGACTGTCAACGCTACGTAAGGATAAAGGAAGATCATTCCAAATTGTGAAAATGAAACTGGTTGAAACAAATTCCCCATTTCAGGTTTTATTTTTCAGACAACCATCCATTTTCTTTCTAAACTTGGGTCGGGTTGTGGGGGCAGTAGTCCAAGCAGAGAAGCCCAGACAGGCAGAGATATTCTAGAGCTCTAATACTGTCCCAGTCTGCCCTAGGCTGCCCGCTGCCAATTTCTTCAGCCCCACAACTAAACCTGATCGATTTCATTTTGGAGACTGATTATCCTCACTGTCGGTAATTTCATTATTTTAAATTTGGTTATTTCAAACCAGATTGCATCATCAGTAAGTATTGGCAATGTTGTTTTGTTTGGTAATGAGCTACCGTCTGCTTCAAATACTATGTGTCCACTGCGATTGTACTTAGGCACATGATCAGATCCTAACATGTTTCTATAGGTTTTTAAGACAAAATGCCACATCAGTGTAGGTACTTCCACAAACATGCAACCATGCTCTGATTCAAATCTGTACATTTTAGTCATTGGATCGGCAGGTCTCTTGCATGTTTAAAGGCAGCAGTTGGGAGTAAATCACCCAGCTATTATACTATGGTGCTGTTCAGTTTCTGCAGGTAATGCAACTTGAGTGGATGCAGACAGCTACCATTTCATAATAATTTATACCAGAGTAGGAACAAGTGGTTCACAAGGAATTTAGATTTCAGACTTTAGAATTGTTGAGTATTCACATACAGCTTTTGTTAAACTATGGACTTGAAATCTCTGCATTGAGACTGCTTTTGAACTCAAGAGTTCTTACGCACTGCTGAACTGTTAAACCCATTTTTACATAATAGGTACTTTCTGTTGCATGCAATTACTCTTACTTCCCATTTATAATACAAACCAATGTTCTTAAGCATAGAGCATCAGTAATCTTGAAGGACTTCCAGTAATACCACCTATACAGTCCATTTCACTTGACTCAATACGTTTGTAGAAAGGCACACCTTAGTATTAGTGTCAACACTAAGTCTTATGAAGCCTCAAACCCCAGCAGTAGATGTTCAAGCTCTGCTACACATGTGACATAAGTCCTTTAATCTGCTCATGGTCAAGTCAAGTGTGACCTACACACAAGAAATCACCCCATGTTCATTTTGATACAGTCACACGAGTCAAACTTGTTGAGTTAAGTTTCCCTTTATTCAAAAGCAGCTTTAGTTTAACCTGGGGAGCAAAAAAAAAAAAAAATAAAAGCCATAAGTCACAATGTTTCATGTTTTTAACAGTACAATGTTTTAGTTTTTGTACCTCACTTGCTCTTGTGCTGCCACTGATGTCCAGTTGCTTCTTGTGCATCTTTAGCAGACATAGGAATGTTGTCAAAGGTTTCCTGGGTGTATTTGTTGTCTGTACGCAGGTCTCGTGCGCGCTGGTAACCGCTGCTGGAATGGATGACATGGGATGATGGGTACACAGGGCGCTCCTCCACCATGTCAAGAGGAATATGGGCAGAGTTCCACGGGAACTGGACGTAATGACGGTTGGGCCTCAGGCTCATCAGCTCAGCCACCATCTGAGCTATTCCAGCATCCAGAGAGCCATCAGATCCAAAACCAGAGAAGCCAGTGCTGAAGCCAGACTTGGCACCAAGTTCAGGGACACCACTTGCAAAACCAGATCCCATAGCAAAGCCTGCATCACCAGTTGGAATCCCAGATCCTGTACCAGAATAAACTGATTTAGGGGCAAAGCAGAGAGTTAGATGACAAGTCTGTTGGAAAATATAGTTAGTTCATGCTGTTGAGGATTTATGGAATAACCAATTTAGCCTCCTCTAATATATGCAAGTCAACCGCTATACTCACCTTTTCTAACAGGCAAACCAACTCCAATGCTGACAAGCATAGAGCAAATCCAGGAAACACTGGAGAGACAAATCGTATTAAAGACAGAAAATAAACATCCCAACAATCACACACACCAGTCAGTAAACACAACTCACCTAAGAGCAGACTGAAACTTCATGTTGCACCAAGAGCAGCGTGCAGGAGAACCTCTGAAGCCTGAGGAAGTCCAGATGAAGAAGCTTTGAGCTGTGAGTTCAGAGAGACTGCAGCTCACCTTATATAGGTGCTCATCCTGCTCTGATTACAAATCAGCTTCAGCTGCTGCTCGTTAGCTTTTGGCTCTCTGATGTGTTTAACACAACTTTTAATTGTTCATTATACAAGCACACACACACACACACACACACACACACACACACACACACACACACACACACACACACACACACACACACACACACACACACACACACACACACACAGTTTGGACCAGGAGGAACCAGAACCCTCTCTGATTTTAGAACATGAGGAACTCTGCATCAGACCAGATAACGAGTAGTTGGTCCTGAAGCTAGAGACGGTGACTTCCCTTATGACTCCTACTGATGAGGAAACAGACCAGGATGAACCAAATCTAAACACCCACCAGCACCTTTTTTCAATGTTTCCTGAGTCTGAGATCCAGAATCACAACAGAACTTGCCACCTCGGTGTGTCAGAGTAAAGGGAACAAGCTGGGTTTTTGTAAAAACCTTCAACTATTAGTACATTTGTTCCTCTCAGTGTTAATTACTGTAGATATATCAGATGATTAAAATAAATTCACCTTCCTTAAAGTTTTCTTTAATATTTTCACCTGTCCAGAACTCCCGCTGCATCCTTCCTGGGTAAAGGAGGTTCTGTAGTCACAAGATGACCTCCAGCTTGGATCAGGAGGAACAGCAGGAACTCTGCATCAGTCAGCCTGAGGGGCAGTTCATTCTAAAACAAGAATGTGTGACCTTCATGGTGACTTCTCCTTCAGCAGAAACAGAGAGCCGTGAACCAGAACCGAACAGTCACCTACTCTTGTGTCTGATCCCCACCTCCAAACAACACCCAACTCAACCCAAGAGAACTCACACAGTTAAGAAATGTAAACTGTGTGACAGTTTTACATCATTTTACGTCATTGTAAAAGAATAAAAATCCCAGTTAGTTTTTTGTCATTAAATTGTCCCAGAACACCTCTGCTGCTCTCCAGTCGATCTGGTGATTTGATTTGCAGGTTTAATTGTTTACGTCACAAACAAATGAATAACAGCATAATAACAGTTATCCATCCATCTAATTTCACCGGCTTACCCAGGGTCAGGTCATGGGGTCAGCAGCCTAAGCAGTGACCCAGACTTCGCTCTCCCCAGCCACTTAGGCCAGCTCTACTGGGGAAATTCCAAGGCGTTTCCTGGCAACCAGAGAAACATAGTCCGTCCAGTCCTGGTTCTTCCTTTAGGTCTCCTTTCGGTTGGACATGCTGGAAAAACCTCATCAGGGAAGTGTCCAGTAGGCATGTTAACCAGATACCTTAGCGACCTCAACTGGGTCCACGCGATGTGGAGGAGCAACGGATCTACTTTGAGGCCCTCCCGGATGACCGAGCTTCTCACCCTATCTCTAAGGGAGAGCCCAGCCACCCTGCGGAGAAATCTCATTTCAGCCGCTTGTGTACGCGATCTCGTTCTTTCGGTTACCACCCAAAGCTCACGACCATAGGTGAGGGTAGGAATGTAGATCGACCGGTAATTTGAGAGTTTTGCCTTCCTGCTCAGCTCTCTCTTCACCACAACAAATTGGTACAACGCCCGCATCACTGCAGGCGCAGCCCCAATCCACCTGTCAATTTCGCACTTCATATTTCCCTCACTCGTGAACAAGACCCCAGGATACTTTAACTCCTCCACTTGGGGCAGAACCTCATCCCTGACCCAGAGAAGGCATTTTACTCTTTTCCTGATCAATACTTACCAACAATGAGAAAACAGACCTGGATTCAATCAACAAAGGTTTAAGTTTATTGCAATAAGAAAGAAACACAATCATGCAAACATCCAATGTCCCAGTAAGCATCTCCTAACAGAGGTCATGCAGCAATTACCCTCAATTTCCCCCACCTTTCCAGAGTTTTTAAGTCAAATGTCAATTAAATCATACATCCAGGCACCTGTGTCTCCACAATGGGTGTCTTATCCAGTACTCATAACCAGGGAGGAGAATAACGCTGTGCAAAGCATACTGTATCTCCTACCCTTGCCAATGAAAAATTGCCAGATGAAACAGAGCATTCTTACAGTCGTACTGCTATGATCAAAAATGTCCATCACATTCCAGCCTTTAGATTACACATAATCACAAAAGGATGACATTTGAAAAATAGTAAAAGCTAGTACAAGTAAAAAGAAATAACGGCTGGCTGGCTCGCCATTATGTAGATTGTAATGTTGCTTTTAAGTTTAATATATTACCTTCACTTATGACCAATAAGATGTGATATTCTATATAAATATATAGTATCACTCTGATTGGTCGTTGAATGTTTAATCAGAAGAATTCAGATTCTTTGCTTTTTCAGTGATCAAACACACTTCGTATTAATTCAGGCAAAATCAGGTTTATAAAAAAAAAGAAATTTATTTTCTGAACAAATTATAAACAAGACAAGTTATAAATACGACGAATGTGATGGATGAATATAAGTGGATGGGATGTGATGTATGATGATTGAATGGTGTGTGTTTATCAGAACCTTGTATCTAGAAGAAACTGAGTTCTGGGTGTGAAAAGAATTTGGTCTGCATTAAACTATAAATGATGGTTTAAAAAACGGCACCAGACGCAATCTTGTCATGCCTACGTACCCGTTCCTGGAGACCCATTTTGGATCCAAGATGTCAAGGAGTTGGTGACCCCAAATGCACGTGGCTCGTAGGAAAACCTCAATGCGACCAAGTCAGTCCTAGGATGTCTCCCGAGTCACAACAGATAGATGAAATTGTTTGCGTCTAGAACAGCTGTTTTCTGAATAGTTGAAGGAACCGTTTTGCTGTGTCAGCTGTGGCGTTCAACAGGTTTTGACAGCTTGTCGAGAGATGCGGTGGTTAGAGAGTTTCCTCCGGTGGCCAGTCCGGAGATGTGTCGCCTCAGGAAAGCAAAAATGTCTGCAATTTGGGCGTATTTTAACCAGACTTTAATGCCTTTGATGTGCATATCCTACTGCAGAATTGCAAATCGCCCAATACAGCTGCATATAATTAGAAATATGAGCAACAATGTTACTTTTAAATATATTTGTAATATTACCGTGTTTCTTATCATCGTATTTCTTGAATGATTGGTTCTTGGCAAATTTATTCACAGAAATAAAGAAATGCAGAAACAGCCTATAGTCCATAGACTCCTAGTCATTCATTTAGCAGCAGTGGAACCACTGACTTGAAGACTTAAACTTTTGTGTACGACATCTGTAAAGTCCAAGGCGGAGAGTTTCCTCCGGTGGCCAGTCCGGAGATGTGTCGCCTCAGGAAAGCAAAAATGTCTGCAATTTGGGCGTATTTTAACCAGACTTTAATGCCTTTGATGTGCATATCCTACTGCAGAATTGCAAATCGCCCAATACAGCTGCATATAATTAGAAATATGAGCAACATCATATCAGAGAAAGAAAAGAACAGATGAGAAAGAAGCGTGGGTATAAGAATATTTATCTTATTTAATTAAGAAACTTAAATTGGTTTTTGTTACACAGTTTACACTACACTGAGTAAACTAATCTATAGAATTAACCTAATAAATCTGAGGTAACAATTTGCATTGACTTCTATGGGGTAGATTTACTCACATTTATTGAATATAAAATAAGTTCAATTGAAAGCTATGAAATACTTAAATAAATAGGTTAAAATTTATCTCACATTTACAGATCTATTCAACAGCTACTTTACTCATTGAAAATGGGTAAAAATTTTCTCTTGTTTGCTAGTAGGTAATACCTGATTATTACTAATCAAAGTTAATTAATATCAGTTAATAACAATTACTTGTTTATATAAGGTAATGTAGCGTGGTTAACTACATACTAAAATTAACGCTGTTTGCTATCAGATTTGTTAGATTCTGAAGAAAAGATCGGACATTAGCATATGAACTTATATTATGCACAAATATTTAGGATATTAATGCAATCGATAGAAGTTCATACACTAACTGTCTTGGTCTATATTTTAATCCAAAGTTTAATGTTTAATTTAAGATAATTAAATTGAATAGCAAAAGTTTATTTATTGAATCAGAAGTTAAAGGAATCTTTGCTTTTTCAATAACCAAAAATATACACCATTCTGTGTTTCATTTCAAAGAAGAGTCAGAGTTTTAAAAAGTTAAGAATTTATTGCTAACACTTTTAAAAATGACAATTTGAAATGACAATTTAGAAATTACAATTTTTAACAGCTTTGATATTAAACCCAACTTTAACAGCTTTGATATTAAAACTTGTTTTTAAAAGCAAACCTGTGACTGAATGGAAACTAAAATAAAATGCGAGGTTTTGGATGCGTGAATGAATCTCAGAAGGTTTCTTTCAGAGAGAGAAGCGCGTTCTGGATGGAAAACGTTGTTTTGCAGCTAGTTCTGTTGTTTATTAGAGAAAACAGCATCGGAAACCATCTGTGTGCTACCTCACCCAGCAAGATGACCCTCTGTGTGGATCCGGAGGTCAAAGGAGGATGTTGTCAGCCTCAGGGTACTCGGTCCGGTAGAGAAGACCCGAGTGGAACCGACTCTCTGGTCCAAAGATGTCGCAGGGTACACAGTGTCGAGCTTGCGTCTGGCTTAACTCTGAAGGAGTTTTTGCGTCAGGTGGTTACAGGTGCATTTATTCGAAGCAAGTCTATCGGCGTGACAGAATGCTTAGTAGAGGCTTGGGCGGCCGTCCCTTGTCCTCTGGTATGGTTCAAGAACTGGCTTTCAGCTGCGGGACATTTGGTTTTAACAAAACCTCAGAACACGCCCCCTCAGCGTCAGAAAGCTTGTTGTCATGAAGTAAAGAACATGTGAGGTGGTTAAACTTCACCCTGGATTCACCCTCTGCGTGAGGTGGTTAAAGTGCAAGCGAACTTCTGGTTTACTGAACACACATTACTGATTATCATATTAATTATTATTATTATTCAAAGCATAATAAGTCACTTCAGTAATTAAAATACATTTACACTGAAATAAGACGATTATTTATGATGATTGTAATAAACAGTAACAAAGTCAAAGAGTTTATTAGAATTTTTATTTAAAATTATTATTGTAAAATCTTGAAGTGTCCCTCTTGGGACGGAACAGCAACAGATAAAGATGTTGTTCAGCAGACATCACGGCTCCTGGCGGGTAATCTGTGGGGCAAAGTTACAGCTCGACCCAGCTTGACCCACCTGGGAAAATGTGACCTTTGTCACAAATTAGAGGCCATTCATGATGCTACAGGAAGATGTAACCCCCCCCCCCCCCCCCCCCCAAGAAAGGCACTCAGTTCATAATCTCAAGGGTTTTCTTCCATTAAAAAACTGAATAAAGTGCAGCACAACAGCTACAAGAAACATTTCAAGTAATTAACCTGTTTTATAATTCACTAAACCAACAACTTCAACTGTTGTTTCAATAATGTTGGGCAATAAAACATATCCCTGTTTTATGACATAATAAGAAGTGAGGAGAAGAGAATGGAGAATAGAAAATGAAATAAGTGAGATCAGATCAGAGCTCCAATCACATAAAGAAGTTCTCTAAAATCTTGCTTGTGTGTCTATTCAGCTTTCCAAAACAGTGACTCAAAATATCTACAGTACAGGTACATTTATATAACAAATACCTGAACAGCCTTGCAGCAATGTTGCCCCAAATTATCAAAGAAAACAGAATACAGTGCAGTACAACACTTTCACACAGTAGTCTAAGGAGCTTTGAAAGAAAAGCGTCTGGACTTCTTTGAGTTGCTTGAAGACGTTTCACCTCTCATCCGAGAGGCTTCTTCAGTTCTAAGGTCAAATGGTGGAGAGTCCCAGATTCAAACCCAGTGGGAGTTTCCCCCGGAAGAGGGAACAAAAGACCCCCTGATGATCTTCTACATAAATACATGAGCCAAGGTGTGAGGGTGGGTGTGGGTCCTGTTCAGCCAGAGTTTTGGGTGAGCTCATTGTGAAGCCTGGCCCCACCCTATCATGTGAATTCCTGAGGTCAGATGGCCCAGGATATGCGTGGGCGTTGAGGCATCTGGGAAGGGATCTCAAAACTGGATTATAGATGGCAGACAGTTGGTGTCGTAAACCACCACCTCTGTTCAAAGATGGTTGCTCACAGTGGACATAACTGGCTTCCTTTACTCCTCTTTCAAACCATCTGTCCTCTCTGTCCAAAATGTGAACGTTGGCATCCTCGAAAGAGTGACCTTTGTCCTTTAGATGCAAATGAACTGCTGAGTCCTGTCCCGTGGAGGTGGCTCTTCTATGTTGTGCCATGCGCTTGTGAAGTGGCTGTTTGGTTTCTCCGATGTAGAGGTCTGGGCATTCCTCGCTGCACTGTACAGCATACACCACATTGTTCAGTTTGCGTTTAGGAGTTTTGTCTTTCGGGTGAACCAGTTTCTGTCTGAGTGTGTTGCTGGGCCTGAAGTACACTGGTATGTTGTGTTTGGAGAAAACCCTCCTGAGTTTCTCTGATACACCGGCTACATAGGGGATGACAAGGTTGTTGCGTCTGTCTTTCTTTTCCTCCCTCGCTGGTGTCTGGTCTTCTTTTCTGTGCATCTTTGCTGACTTTATAAACGCCCAATTAGGATAGCCACATGTTTTAAGTGATTCCTTTATATGTGTGAGTTCCTTCTTTTTCCCTTCCGGCTTAGAGGGAACATGTTCTGCCCGGTGGTGTAGGGTCTTGATTACTCCAAGTTTGTGTTCCACAGGGTGATGTGAGTCGAAGAGGAGGTACTGGTCCGTGTGTGTGGGCTTCGGGTACACTTCAATGTTGAGGTTGCCATTTTCTTCTAAGTGCACAGCGCAGTCCAGGAAAGGCAAGCAGTTGTTCTTTATGTTTTCCCTGGTGAACTTGATGTTTTTGTCCATGGCGTTGATGTGCGTAGTGAATGATTCCACTTCTTGTGTTTTGATTTTGACCCAGGTGTCATCCACATATCTGTACCAGTTGCTGGGTGCTCTCCCTTTAAAAGAGCCAAGAGCCTTTCTTTCCACTTCCTCATGTAAAGCTTAGGGTTAGGGTTAGGGTTATTCAGGGGTGTCATTCAGGGAAAAGCCATGGGCTGGTGACTATAACCTAATTTATGTTACTAGTTGGCAGTGTAACTGCCTTTGTACTTCAATATGCATATTTGTTTATTTAATAAAAAAAATGGCCACTTTGAGATTTATACCCCATTGTCTTTTTTTTAACTATTCAGAAGAGCCCATCCTTACACAGTCAAAAAAGTAACTAAGTAACTTTTACTCTGACTACATTTGAAATAAGCTACTTTTTACTTTTACTTGAGTACATTTTGAGGCAGGTAATTTTGCTTGTAATTCAGTAAAATTTCATGAAAGTACAACATTTTAGTACTCTTTCCACCTCTGGGTGCTACCTACTATAATTTAATCTAATCAGACAGGGTTTGTGAAAGATCGACAGTCCTTTCTTAATGCTAGACATCTGTTTAGACCCTCACAATACGTTTGGGCCTGCTAGGAATGTCAGGTAGAGTCTCCTGTCAGAAGGGGCTTCAGTTCCCACCTCCAACAGATCTTTCAAAACGTTCCGGGGGAGGTGGGGGACATTGAGTCGGAATGGGCCTTGTTTCGTGCCTCCATTGTTGAGGCAGCCGACCAGAGCTGTGGCTGCAGGGTCGTTGGTGCCTGTCGTGGTGGCAACCCCCAAACCCGCTGGTGGAAACCGGCAGTTAGGGATGCTTTCAAGCTGAAGAAAAAGTCCTATCATATCCTTTTGGCCTGTGGGACTCAAATCAAATCAAAGATACTTTATTAATCCCAGAGGGAAATTAGAGTTTCAGTACACACAATTCAGAGATCAGACATACATGGGCAAGACACATGACAAGAATTGGTGACTGTGGTCATTCGCAACCATGAGTCACGCTACCTTTACAGAGATAAGAGGGGTTTACATGAGGGTTGGTTCAGGTGGAGGGAAAAAAGGCATTTCAGAGCTACCCTCCTGTCATGATCTGAGGTAATGATTTAACCCAAGACATACAGAATCAACACACTGGAGCAGGATGTGAAAAAATAAAGATTTATTTGGTCACTAGAACTTAGGGTGCACTGGAAATCCAGTGAATGGGTAAACGGGAGCAGCGTCTGAGGGAAGGGAAACAGAGGTGAGTCCTTGATTGATATGGTAGTATGGTAGAGGATGAGTTTGGTAGGAGGACTTACAGACGTAGCGTGGTGGAGGACCTCCAGGGAGGGGTGAGCTGGGAGAGTGAATGCGTATTCCGGGGTGATGAAGATCGGAGAGGTTTTACAACCGGAGGGAAGGAGAGAGAGAGCTTGTAGTGCTGGGAGCAGTTAGTGCCGTGAGGAGGACGGGAACCAGGAGTGAAGTCCAGACGTAGTATGGTCGAGTAGTAAATCCAAAAGGTCTCAGCGAGGAGGTGGTGTATGGAAAGATGACTAAGCCTGAGACAAAACGAGAACAAAATTCTGAGCAAAAGATCGCTAGCAAAAAAAACACGTTTCTAAAGTTCAAGGCTAAGGTTTCAAAGTTCTAAGTCAAAGTTCAAAGGTCCAGGCACGACGGGCACAACGGAGGAATTGGGGAACGGAGGAGCCAGGCGCAGATTGTGTGGGGAAAAGCGAGGGTTGAAAACCAAGGGAAGCCTCAAACGGGGACTGACCTATAGCTGTAGAGATGTGGCTGTTATGGGCATACTCCACCCAGGGAAGATGGGCGCTCCAGGACGACGGGTGAATGGAGCAGACACAGCGCAGCATGGCCCCCAGCTCCTGGTTCATCCGTTCGCTTTGGCCGTTGGTTTGGGGGTGGTGTCCAGAGGTAAGTGCCACTTTAGCCCCCAATGCCTCTGCGAACTCCTTCCATACTTGGGACACGAACTGCGGACCCCGATCCGACAGGATCTCCTCCGGGATGCCATGGAGACGGAACACATGCTTAACCAGGAGCTGCGCTGTGCCTGTGGATGAAGGGAGAGATTTAAGGGGCACCAGGTGGCAAGCCTTTGAAAACCGGTCGACTATGGTAAGAATGGAGGTGAAACCGTGGGAGATGGGGAGACCACAGACGAAGTCCAGGGCGATGTGCGACCAAGGCCGTGAGGGAGTAGGCAGAGGCTGGAGTAGACCGGCTGGGAGGCGATGGTCCCCCTTGTGTTGGGAACAGGCGTGACAACCAGAAACATAGTCCTTGGTATCTTTAAAAATGGACGGCCACCAAAATGTACGTTTAATAAGGGCCACAGTGCGTGCCACCCCCGGATGTAAGGAGAACCGACCAGCATGAGCCCAGGGAATGACCTTGCCTCTAACAGATTGGGGAACAAACAGTTTACCCGGGGGGCCGTTGTCTGGACCAGGGTCAGTCTTAAGGGCCTCCAGTACCTGCTCCCGGATCTCCCAGGTGACGCTCCCTACCACACAGTTGGAGGGAAGGATGGTCGATGGTGGGTTATCCCGGTCTGGAGCATATTGTCTGGAGAGTGCGTCGGGTTTGGTATTCTTTGTACCGGGTCTGTAAGAGATCAGGAAATTAAACCGAGAAAAAAAAGAGACCATCTGTACTGGCGTGGGTTTAAGCGTTTGGCTTCCTTGAGGTAGATGAGGTTCTTATGGTCAGTCCAGATGATAAATGGTTGTTCAGCCCCCTCCAACCAATGTCTCCATTCCTCAATGGCCAGTTTCACAGCCAACAGCTCTCGGTCCCCCACGTCGTAACGGCTCTCGGTAGGTGTGAGGCGTCGTGAGAAGAACGCACAGGGATGCAGGCGTTTGTCCTCTTCAGCCACCTGGGAGAGCACAGCCCCCACACCAGTGTCCGAGGCATCCACCTCCAGTGTAAACTGACGTTGAGGGTCAGGCCGGTGTAGGATGGGTGCGTCGGCAAATCTCCTCTTCAGAACCTGAAAAGCGGATTCAGCTTCTGGTGACCAAACAAAAGCTCTGTTAATCGAGGTCAGCTGGGTCAGGGGTGCGGCGATTTGACTGAAGTTACGAATGAACCTCCGATAAAAATTAGCAAACCCCAGAAACCTCTGAAGCTGCTTTCTAGTCGTCGGAGTCGGCCACTCGGTCACCGCCTGCACCTTTTCAGGATCCGCCCTCAACCTACCACCCTCAATGACAAACCCCCAAAACTTGACGGTTGGGACGTGGAATTCGCACTTCTCTGCTTTTACGTATAGTCTGTTTTCGAGAAGGCGCTGGAGAACTGCTCTCACATGCCGGACGTGTTGCTCCGGGGTCTTAGAAAAAATCAGAATGTCATCCAAGTAAACTGTGACAAAGTGGTTAAGGAAATCTCCCAGCACGGAGTTAACCAGGGATTGGAAGACTGCAGGGGCGTTAGTAAGGCCGAAGGGCATCACCAAATACTCGAAGTGACCCACTGGCGTTTTAAACGCCGTCTTCCATTCATCCCCCTCCTTAACCCGAACCAGGTGGTAAGCGTTCCGGAGGTCCAGTCGGGTGAAGATGGTGGAGTCCTGTACTGGTTCGAACATGGAGGAAAGTAGAGGCAGAGGATACTTGTTTTTAACCGTGATTTGGTTCAAACCTCTATAGTCAATGCAGGGCCTGAGGGAACCGTCCTTCTTAGGCACGAAAAAGAAGCCGGCACCCAGAGGGGAGGATGACAGTCGAATAGTGCCGGCTGCAAGACAGTCCTGGATGTACTCCTCCATGCTCTCTCTCTCCGGTTTGGACAGTTGGTACAAACGGCTGGAAGGCAGAGGGGCTCCGGGTAATAGATCTATGGCACAGTCAAACGGTCTGTGTGGGGGTAATGAAGAAGCACGGTCTTTACTAAAAACAAGTTTCAGATCATGGTAAACTTGTGGTACCATAGCCAGATCGATGTTCTCTGCAGGGGGGTTGACAGGTCCACGGCTAGGCAGAGCTGCGGAGCGCAGACACAACTGTGAGCACTCTGGGCCCCATCCAATGATCTTGTTCTCCCTCCAGTCGAGAATGGGGTTGTGGCGGACAAGCCATGAATGTCCTAGCACCAGTGGAGACTGAGGGGAAGGGAACACATAAAAAGTGAGAGTTTCCACATGGTTACCTGAAACCTGAAGGCGGAGAGGAACCGTCTGGAGAGTTATGGATGAGAGATTGCGGTTATCCAGGGAAGAGACAGAGCGAGGCGTAGCAAGCTTCGTTGTGGGAATTCCCCATTCAGTCACCAGTCGAGGGTCCAATAACGATTGCTCACACCCAGAATCCACTAAGGCTTCAAGAGGAATCTGCTTAGACTGATAAAACAAAGTGCATGGCAAAGAACACCGGGTCACAGAAGAAATCAGGTTACCGCCCACCAATAGACCCGGTTTTACCGGTGGGCGTGCCCTTTTTACCAGAGAGGGACAGTTGTTCACGACATGTCCCGCTATTCCACAATATAAACAAAGTCCCATCTTGCGTCGGTGCTCTTTTTCTTCCTGAGTGAGTTTGGCTCTGCCCATTTGCATGGGTTCGTCCTTGGGCAGGAGTTCGGTTGTGGAACACCCCCTGGCCCCGGAGGAATGTTCTGGAACAGGAGGAGGGGTCACCAACTCCACTCTTCTCATCTCGCGGTGACGCTTGTCTATTGACATGGCCAGCCTGATTAATTCAGCCAACGATTTGGGTTTGGGGCAAAGAGCCAGCTGATTCCTGATCCTGTCATTCAGGGCCTCAGTGAACACCCCCATAAGGGCATCCTCATCCCAAGTCGTGCGTGCTGCTAAGATTCGAAAATCCACAGCCAGGTCTGCCATAGAACGTCTGCCTTGGGAGAGATTTATTAGTTTCCTCCTGATGTCAGAAACAGATTCCACACTGCCAAACGTCTGGGTGAATTCTGTCACAAAGTCATTAAAGGGTCCATGTAAAAACGAATCATTGTGGCTCTTGGCCTCAGCCCATCTTAAGGCTCTGCCCCGTAAAAGTCCAACAACATAGGAGATCTTAGCTGAATCAGATCTAAAAGCAGCGGGGCTACGTTCAAACGCCAATCTACATTGAAGCAGGAAACTGTGACACTCCTCAAACTCACCTCCGAAGGTGGTTGTCGCCGGTGACGGGGCAACGCAGAAATGAGTCTCCTCTGAGGAGCTTGTAGCTTCACCTCCATGAATGCTTGTAGCAGTGGTTGGATTTAACTGTGAATCCGAGGAGGATGTGGAGGGACGAGTCGTAGAAATGGATTCATGCAGTTGCCGAACTATTGTCTCCAACTGCTGGCAGCGTTGGTGTGATTGGGTTAACTGCTCCATGAGTTTCGGGAGGATTTGTTCCTGCTGGGCTAATCTGTGAGAAAGAGAGGTGAGTATTGATTCTGCTGGGTTATCGTCTTGGCCGGATGATTCTGTCATGATCTGAGGTAATGATTTAACCCAAGACATGCAGAATCAACACACTGGAGCAGGATGTGAAAAAATAAAGATTTATTTGGTCACTAGAACTTAGGGTGCACTGGAAATCCAGTGAATGGGTAAACGGGAGCAGCGTCTGAGGGAAGGGAAACAGAGGTGAGTTCTTGATTGATACGGTAGTATGGTAGAGGATGAGTTTGGTAGGAGGACTTACAGACGTAGCGTGGTGGAGGACCTCCAGGGAGGGGTGAGCTGGGAGAGTGAATGCGTATTCCGGGGTGATGAAGATCGGAGAGGTTTTACAACCGGAGGGAAGGAGAGAGAGAGCTTGTAGTGCTGGGAGCAGTTAGTGCCGTGAGGAGGACGGGAACCAGGAGTGAAGTCCAGACGTAGTATGGTCGAGTAGTAAATCCAAAAGGTCTCAGCGAGGAGGTGGTGTATGGAAAGATGACTAAGCCTGAGACAAAACGAGAACAAAATTCTGAGCAAAAGATCGCTAGCGAAAAAAAACATGTTTCTAAAGTTCAAGGCTAAGGTTTCAAAGTTCTAAGTCAAAGTTCAAACAGTTCGAGTTAACACTGTGGCTGGGACTCTACCAGTAAGGCGTAATCATCCGGCGGCTTAGCAGTGTCCTCCGTCCTCCTTATGAAGGCCACCCACTGATCAGCTGATTGATTGCAGCTGCTGCTCTCTCTCCTGGAAACAGAACTCACAAGCCAGGTGATGTCATGGTGTGTGTGGAGTGCTCACCTCCCAGCTCACAACACCTCCATAGGAGGGAAGCTTTGCTCTGCAAAAAAACCCCACCTCAAACATACATGCAACAGACTTCAGACATTACACAACATAAGTGTCCTGGGACGTAATTTTGGGGGGGGGACGGGTGGGACATGTCCCCCCCACTTTTTCAAAAGGCAGTTTTGGTCCCCTGCACTTTTTTCGAGTAGGACCTGGCTGCAGACATCAGCTGGCGTGTCACCGGAAGAACTTTCTAGCGAGAACAAGATGGCGTGTCATTGCTTTTACCGGAAGATCGACAAGCGAAAGACCTCGGCCGGAAGTTGGTCTTTTTTTGGCGGCCGCTTTTGTTGTCGATGGTTTCAACCGGTTTCAGCATACTCGGCGGGTTTCAAAGAGGAAAGGTAAAGATGACATTAACTAATTTTTGTAACCGTTCTTAAATGTAGGCACTATAGCATTTAAAGCTTTACCAGAGAATTATTACAAAGGCACCTTGTTTCATAGCTAATTGTATCGATATTAACACACAGTCTTAAAACTAATGCAGGGAGTTCACAAGCTAACACAAAAGCTACACCAATAAAGCTATCAGCAATTGTAGCTTAGCTTTAACTTAGCTATTCGATGTTTCTGGTCTCCCTGTTTGTTAAAACAGTTAATATTATTAACTTTATATATAATTTAGATATGATATAAAGACCATGATTTCTAATACTGACTTGACTGAAACGTTATTAATACCCTTTTTTTTAAATCAAAAAGCGTAGATCTTCATAGATTTGTAAGTGGTTTCAATAGTTTTCATACGAGGCTAAAGCTATGGGCTAAAGTTAGCTTCCGATTCGGGGAAATGGCTAAAGGGCTAATACACCCAATTTTTCTCTTCTCTGACCATTTTTATTCTGCTCTAGCTCAAAAACTACAACACATACACTCTTTAAACCAGTTCTAGAATATTCTAGGCTCGTAGCAGAATGCATAAAAATAGTTTGTGATTTGTCAACTTCTCTGATTTTTGAAACTTAAAAAAGACAAATTTATGCAATTATTTTTCAGCATCTGGTCCACACTGGAACTTTTCCTGTGCACCCAGAAATTTTTTTTTTCTTCACAAGCTTAGCTTTCAATATCTCTAAATATTTTTAAGTTATTGTGTTTAAATGACTGAAAAAAATACGTAATAACAAATAAAAACTAAAAAAAGGAATTTATTTTGCTTCAGAAATGTATGAATAACTATATAAACTTGGTTTTTTATCACAGATGCACATTTCCGTGATTGATGTGGGCAAGGAGCTGACTGCATGTGCCATTGGCACACATTTTGGTTGTCCCTTGTGTCCTAAAGTAAAGCCAACATCTCTGAAGAAGATAAAGTTGCACTTTGAAGGGCATATAAACACTGCATTGCATTTTGGAGGTACATTTCTGATTATGATAATTGTGTTTTGTAGTTAGAGTTTGTACATATGCCTCAAAAATTTGGGCATCTATTAAAAAAAATTCTTTGCATGTTGTAAAATAGAGGTACTGAAATACATTTGCAATTTTAATCTGTTTTCATTTACACCAGCTCAGTGGTCTAGTGGTAGAGTGTCCACCCTGGGACTGGGAAATCGGGGTTCAATTCCTGGTCGGGTCATACCAACAACCTAAAAATGGGACCCAATGTCTCCCTGCTTGACACTCAGCTTTAAGGGGTTGGATTGGGGGGTTATGGCGCTTACACATTAGCGTCGGTACGGCTCCTTAAGGAACTGTACAGTACCGGAGTTTGGTTTCAGACACAGGTACAATATACGTTCCAAGGCGACTTTTTTTTTTTTCCCCAGACCTATTCCCCAGTGGTGAGACTGGGACACTACGGACTGATTGGCCTGCTGAAATTACGCCTATCGCCTCCGATTATCGAGTAGAATGAGCCAGTGGGGGGTTCCCGCATGCGCCATTCATTTCCATGCAGGATGTTGAGTAAACTTCTCTGTCTGTGGCACGGAGCTGCCGCTCAGTGGGAACAGGAGAAGAAGGAGAGCTGTGTGTGTGTGTGTGTGTGTGTGTGTGTGTGTGTGTGTGTGTGTGTGTGTGTGTGTGTGTGTGTGTGTGTGTGTGTATCCCTCGTCAGTGACCGGAAGAGAGGACACACAGCAAATAAATAAAATAATGTTGTTCAGGGTCTCCAAAAGCAACACAGCTCATGCCTGCCTCTGTTTATCTTATTAAGGAGGACACTTCGGTCTTTCCTGTGCGTACCGCCCACCGGCTCGGGGATTTCTGCATTCCTGAGAAAGTCCTTCGGATTTATATGTGAACACTACACCGCCCGTTCATGCCTTTTAGACCCACCAAGCCCCGGCTTTAAACTACCAAATAGTTCCCGAGCGCGGCCACAGTTGCAGCTCACTGCTCCCCTCCATGGGGATGGGTCAAATGCGTAGATGAATTTCGCTACTGTGTGATGATGACTATGGAACTTTAACTTAAGTGTTGAAGCTGTACATAGTTGCTCTGTTAAGTAATTAAAACAATTCTCTTTCTCTTCTTACAGAAAACATTATTTGCAGATGCAATATGCCCTGCAGAAGTTTGGCTCATTACCATTGTCCATATTGTTGTAAAACATTACTGAAAAAGGAGCAAATGGAACGCCATGTGAAGCTTTGCAACACTACAACAACTTTAAATGAAGTGGCCCCAAAATGGGACCCGATGCTGTCTGTGTCCACCCCAGAGAGGCCATCATTACACGACAATGACTACACATTGCTAGCTTTGACACTTAGTGACTCGACTGAGTTTATGGCAAATAGTGATTGTGCACCATCACCTCCACAACTTGTGTTCACTGCAGAGAGGTCAACATCACTTCCTGAGTTCACCACAGAGATGCCACCACTACAACCTGAGTCCACCCGTGAGATGCCACTGCTCCGTGACCATGACTACTGTTTGCTAGGTTTAAAATCAAGTCACTCTACTGAGGTTGTGGCAAATAGAGATTGTGCACCATCAACTCCACAACTTGTTTTCACCCCAAAGAAATCAGCATCACTTCCTGAGTTCACCCCTGAGTTCACCCCAGAGAGGCCACCACTACAACCTGAGTCCACCCGCGAGATGCCACTGCTCCTTGACCATGACTACTGTTTGCTAGGTTTAAAATCAAGTCACTCTACTGAGGTTGTGGCAAATAGTGATTGTGCACCATCATCTCCACAACTTGTTTTCACCCCAAAGAAATCAGCATCACTTCCTGAGTTCACCCCAGAGAGGCCACCACCGCTGCCTGAGTCCACCCCAGAGACTCCACCACTGAACGACCATGACTACTGTTTGTTAGCTTTAACATCTAGTGACTCGACTGAGGTTGAGGAAAACAGTGATTGTGCACCATCACCTACACAACTTTTGTTCACCCCAGAGAGGCCACCACTACAACCTGAGTCCACCCGCGAGATGCCACTGCTCCGTGACCATGACTACTGTTTGCTAGGTTTAAAATCTAGTGACTCTACTGAGGTTGTGGCAAATAGTGATTGTGCACCATCATCTCCACAATGTGTTTTCAGCCCAAAGAAATCAGCATCACTTCCTGAGTCCACCACAGAGACGCCACCACTGAACGA
Organism: Nothobranchius furzeri; assembly: GCF_043380555.1. Lineage (NCBI taxonomy): Eukaryota > Metazoa > Chordata > Actinopteri > Cyprinodontiformes > Nothobranchiidae > Nothobranchius > Nothobranchius furzeri. The sequence goes on along the minus strand of NC_091751.1, from coordinate 23,080,638 downwards.
CCATGACTACTGTTTGTTAGCTTTAACATCTAGTGACTCGACTGAGGTTGTGGAAAACAGTGATTGTGCACCATCACCTACACAACTTTTGTTCACCCCAGAGAAATTAACATCATTGCCTGAGTCCACCCCAGAGAGACCACCAATACACGGATCCAAAATATTTTCTTCAGCCAAAGCTTCACGGGTTAAAAATTTAAAGATGGCTAAGTGCCCACACTGTGCACTTGTTCTCTACCAAAAAAATCTAACTTTACATATACAAAGAAAACATACATATAAAAAAGACATTACTGAGTCATTCCATTTAAGAAATGTATGTGTGGATCCAGTGAATGGAATATTTGCTGTCCGCAAAGTCTCCTCACATGGTTTCTCTACTCCAGTACACGTACAGCGTAAAACCTGGGGCAATCAACAGCAAACAAAGTGTGAACTTGAAGAGTGTAAACAGTTCCACTTGCTTGCCCAGCGCAGTGGTCTTACACATTGTCTGTGCGAACATATCAGGTCATTGGATTATTGTGGCAAGACTGCAAAGGAAGAGATCCTTAAAACGGAAGTCCTTGAGGAGATGATGTCTGCACATTTCTTTGGTGCTGCCATGGTGGAGAACTGCAAAAGCCGGCAAAAAGTGGCACAGGGAGCATGTGTGCCACTTTCAGTATTGGTGGAACTGGGAGGGTCTCAAAGACACATCTGCATGTCAGTTCACGAACCAAAAATGCATTACTACAGTTTACTTGGCAGAGTAATTGTCACATATAACACTGAAAACAACACCTGGCACTGCCCTTGTTCTAAACCTCGTACATCATGTCCACACAAGGGTATAGCTAAATGGCACCTTTTCCAGACAAGAAAACATCTCTTCATGACTTCTACATCCACAAGGGAAACTTCGGAGATGTCAATCATTCTGGATTGTTACTCCACTGAAGATCTTGAAAGAAGTGTGAGGTATATTTACGAGAAGAAGAAGATCCCAGCAAAAATAATGGATCATACAAAAGTTGTAGAAGGTCCAAGTGATTACCCTGAAAAGCTCTTTCCTGCTGAAACATGTTGCCAGCTCTGTTCAAGTAGCCCTCCCCTGAGTGATGTCTACCTGGTAATGGAAACAGCCACAATTGTTGGAATGAGAGGAGTCAGAGAAGGTAAGTAATATATATATATATATTTTACACTCCTCCTGTACATAATTTTATGCCATAATATATGCTATTGTTTTTTCTTACCTCTAATTGATATGTCATGTACAGATATCTCAACTTACAATAAAAGATGCAGTGAATGTAACGTTGTGTACCGCTACCAAGAATGGCAGGATGGCCTCCACAACTTTAATGATAAAGTCATCCTGACTCTTGAACTCTGTCATTATCTGCGGCATAATCTACAGGTAACAAAGCCATAACTTAAAGAGCAAGTCACCCCTAAGTCACCTTTATTTTGCTGATAAACTATATAAATGAGTGTGCAATCGTGCTGTAGACATGCATAATCAATAATTGGGCACTTTAGTGCATCTTAGTTAAAATTTAGATATTCTGCCTAAAACTGTCAGTGTTGCACCCTCTTCAGGTAAAAATTCTGCACTACATTTGAATTTAAATCTGCCATAGTTATTGGCTAAGAAGATACCCTATGATGTTAGCTGGTAAATTATGATGTCACAATGTTGTTGTGAGCCTGTGTGTGTATTTGTTAGAGGCTCTGCCCTCGGTCTGCCAGGCAACAGCATTTGTTGCATTTTTCAAACAGGAAGTGGGAGTTGAGTAAGACTGATAGGAGGTGACTTGCTCTTTAAAAGAATAGTTACAATAAAAATGTATTTCTTTGGTGTAATATAAAGTTACTTATTTTATTCACTTCAGAGTCATGTATCAGTGTCCACCTCTATTACGTCTTTGGAGAAAATGCATGGGAAGAAATACCCTCCTACAGACATCATCTTCCGGGCGTATTGTCACTTTGAGGCACTAAACAATACAGAATACAAATATGCATGTGTGAACTGTGGGTTTTCTCCAGCTGTGGTCATTATGGACCTCCACAGAAAAGGGGTCTTCAGCATGGCAGGTAAGTTAAGGTGTTTGTGTTGTGCTATCAAAGAAGACTTCCATATGTGATTTTGGTCATAATTTTCACTGTAGTGAGTGAGCTGAAAGTACCCTCTGAAGATTTTGATGGTGTACACAATATTGAGGATTTCTGGGATGCGGTACATCTCGACATGATCAGCAGAGCTTTTTTCCCAAGTAAGCATATTAATTAGTCGATGTTTATTTTTTGATATTACTGAAATGCTTCTAGTTCAATGTTATGTTTTTGTAAATGTCTTATATTCTGAAACAGAATCGTCAACAAATCCATTTGTGGTTTGCCCATCTTACGAGAACTGGGCACCGTGGATTGGAAAACAAACTCGCAAATCTGACTGTGTGTTGAACACCGAATACAAAAAGATTCCATTGGAGAAATCAGTTTCAGACCCAGAGCTGAGCAATGTAACAGAGGACCGTCTCTTTGATGAGTTGCTGAAACAGAAGGTATTTTTGTTGCTAATATTAGCATTGATAATATTAATCACTGATTATATCACTGTTGACTGTTCAAGAAAATTCTCTAAAAATTGTGTGAAGTTACTGTGCTGAAACAGAATGTAGCATTTATTAAATTACAGTCAAAGGATTGCATTGACGTACCTTAAAAATTTTTTGTTCAAAATAGTATTTCTGAATAACTTCTTTAAAGGTTTCTACTGTAAGAAAACTTTGTGAAACATGCAAAGTTGACACCAAGGGATCTCGCCTGGATCTGATTAAAAGGCTGAGGGAGAAAATGCAGAGCAGACAGACCTATGACAAAGTCTTCCAGTCAATATGGGGTGCCTCTGGTTAGTTTTCACTTGAAATTGGAGCACTGGAATAGTGACAATTCCAAATGTTGTGTATTGGAATAATAACTCTAAAATTGCTTGCTTCTTTCTTTCTTTCCCACCAGGTGGATGGTCTGTTGTGTTATGTCCACATGGCATTGTGTACAGTTTAAAATTTAATCTGAGAGCTGAAAGCCCCAGAGACTTTGCAGATATCCTTCTCTCATGGAAGCATTTCCCAAATGTGTGTCTGTATGACTTTGCACGTGGCCTGGCATCACACACTAACTTAAGGACACCTGAAAACCCTCGCTTTCATCCAAATGAGGGTAAACTAGCTGACCCAACAAAAGAAAACTTGACTGATGCAGCAAGAGGGAAACTGAAGGTGTGCCTGCCATGGTTGACTGAAAAAGCAAGGAACCCAGACAAACAAGGACATCCCATAACTGGATCGAACCATCACTATGCACTTTATGACAAGTTCCATGAGGCTAATACTAAAGATCCACATGACATCTTAAGAAAGATCGGCCTTGTGCCTGAGTTGCAGGGTTCTGTGAACAGCCAGGTTGCAGAGCAGCTATTTGCTGAGATGAGGAAAAACAATTATTTCCTCAACAGAATGGCACCATCAACACACATCTTTTTGATGAGAAACTTGATTGAACACAGAAACAATGAATGCAACAGTAAGCTATTACTTCGGCAACTGATGCGCGGTCACCAAATTCAAAATCTTGAGCATTTCAGAGTCACAGACCAGGGCCAAGCTGTCATAGGAGACCCAGGTGAGTCTATTGTCTTTTTAAACTTTGAAATAAGTTTCATACATACATTATGTACGTAACAACTCCTAATGGCTTACTTTCTTGTTGAGTAAGTAGTCGTAATGTCTGAAATTGAACCGATATTACGCCTCCCTGTCATATAACTTTTTAGATAACATGGCAAAGACAGATTGCCAAACAGTCCTGGATAATAGTGATGATTTGAAGAGGAAGCATGAAGATGTGTGTGGAACCCAAGAGGAACATACGCAACCAATGCAGTGTGGGAGTCACTGTGAACACCTGACAAAAGCCACGTTTGTCCATCCAAATCGTGGATGCTGGGCATTTCCAATTCATCCTTCTCAAAAGGAAGTGGTAAGATAAGTTGTACTTTGACTGTTTTTGTTTGTTTAATTAACATTTATGATGTTTAGGGCTTGCAGTGTTTTTACTTCTTTTTATTTATTATTTCAGCTTCAGTATGTCCTTGACCACAACAAACCAGGGGAGGAGCTGATTGTTCGTACCCCAAAGGCATGTCTGACTCGCACTGATTTTTTAGGCTTGGGCTTGCAAAGGGACATGGAAGCCACTGTGAGTTACTTTTAAATTGCCTTGTGTCTGTTCATATGAAGATTGTGTGTGTGCACGCACTTTCTCAATTTCAAACCCCCTGCATGTGTTTGTTTGACCTGCCCAGATTGGAAATGGCTGTTTAGGGATAATTGAAGAAGTGGCAAAATACAAGGTAAAGCTCTTTAGACATTCAGCATTATGTTTGATGTGGTTGTGCTTTTAGCATGGTTTTGTCTGCTTTATAGGGTCGGAACATCTTTATTTGTGATCTGTATGTTACTCCAACGTGGTTGTCACCAGATGTAGATCCCATGACAAGTCTACCTGTAAGTATTTATGTCACCTCTACAAATGTTATAGACCATGGAGTTGATTATTTTGTGACATTTTAGAATGACTGTCATCTAAAAGATGCAGTGTTCATCCCTCTATGGACACCTGGTCATTTTCTGTTGTGTGTGAGTATCTTATTATTCTTTATGTAAAAATCATATTCATACTATAATTGTTTAACTAAATAAACGATACACTCACTAAACATGATTTTAGTTTCCATTATTAATTTTTTCCAGATGTCAATTAATGTGCTGAAATTGAAGTGTGTGTTTTCTATAGGTGATAAAGCCGTTGCAAAGAGAAATTCTCTTTCTGGACTCTTTGTATGCAAAGACAGAGTCCGGGTTTGGTGCTTTGCAGTACATGGCTATTTTGAGGTTACAAATTTTTCCTGCTGCTGGTGGTGGTTAGTTTGGTCATGTTCAAATGACCTCTGCTTCATTCGGTCACGTTCAAATGACCTCTGCTTCAATCGGTCACGTTCAAATGACCTCTGCTTCAATCGGTCACGTTCAAATGACCTCTTTTTCATTCGGTCACGTTCAAATGACCTCTGCTTCAATCGGCCACGTTCAAATGACATTTATCTTTTTCCAAGCTGTTGCATGTGTAATTAAAAGTTGTGTTGCTTGCTTTTTTTTCTATTTTACATTATCAGGGATGTTGCACAGAACCTAAATCCTGGGAAATGGACAGAGAAAACTGGCAAAGATATCAAGGTAATAAAATCAGTGTACAATTTTTTATGATGGCATGATAAACTCGCACAATAACCATTTAATTTGCATCCATTCGAATATAAGGATCTTCCAAGACAAGACTTTGGCAATGACTGTGGCATATTTATGTTGATGGTAAGATTTATCAATTCCAATGAGCATCTTGGAATACCGACAATTTCAAAAATTGTAAAAATACTGTATTTATTTTTGTAGGCTGTCCTGTACATTGCCTTTGATGCACCATTTGACTACTCAACAGTAAGTGTCTGTCTGATGGTTAAAATAGTTTTTTTTAATAAACCAGCAGCAGTAGCTCATGAGGTAGAGCGGGTTATCCGTTAATCAGAAGGTTGCAGGTTCGATCATGGCTCCAACCAGAGAATTCTACTGTTGTGTCCTTGGGCAAGACATTTAAACCGCCTTTCCTGCTGGTGGTGGTCGGAGGGACCGGTGGCGCCTGTGCTCGGCAGCCTCGCCTCCGTCAGTGCGCCCCAGGGCAGCTGTGGCTACATCATAGCTCATCACCAACAGCGTGTGAATGTGTGTGTGTGTGTGTGTGTGTGTGTGTGTGTGTGTGTGTGTGTGTGTGTGAATGGGTGAATGACTGATTGTGTTGTGAAACACCTTGGGAGATTGTAGTACCCTAAGAAGGCACTATCCAAATACAGGCCATTTACCATAAACCATGTAGGTAGCAGAATGTACAATTTGAGTGTAACTTACAAAAATAATCTTGCAGCTTGACATGCCTTTGTTGCGGAAGTGGTGGTGTTTGCTGTTGCTGGAGAACTACAGTCTTGACAGGTATGTAGGATTTAAATAACAAAGAAAGCATTTTTAATTCATGTTATTTAACATAGATTATGTGCATGCTGTAGTTACAGGAAAGTGTTTGCCCATTGGACTGAAGAGTGCAAAGTATTCCTTGCTGGCCACCATGTCCCAGTCTTCAAATTAAAGAAGCGAAAGGCTGAAGAGCCTGCTGAGGTTTGTTTCCAAAGGATTATCATAATTTGAAAAAAAAAATGTATTGCTACATCATTCGTTGCTACAGAATGTCTTAACTATTTTGTTTTTAAATATCAAAAAAAAAAAAATTCTAAGATGGAGCCATCAGACACAACACCACGACAGTGTATGGCAAATTCCATACTTGCCTGTGTCTATCAGATATCTGAAAATACAGGACAGCGGTGGGTAATATAGCACATTTCACAGTTCTTCTTGGAAAAATATTACAAAAGATAAATTGTAGTGTTAAATTTGTGTTTTCCAAATCTGTATTGCATTGTCACCTACAGACTATTGTATCCAGAAGAGAAGCTGGTAGAATGGGTACAGTGCAATATTTGTAAAGGCTGGCTGCATACAGAGTGTGCTGGAAAGCCATTTGTCAGAGCTGGGTCATTCAACTGTGGTTGCACAAATCAGGTGTCCTGCAACAGGTACAATAACTTTGAAATAGTAGCCGATTCTGTAATTATTGCCTCCCTCCTTCTGATTCTATTTCAGAATAATCATAACCTTATCAAAAAATAGATGTTTTATCGACTGACTGCTTTGATCGGGTATGGTTTATGTAAATATTGCCGGATTTAAGCACATTTAGCTGCGAATCATTCAGGAGTTAGAGGCCTTAAATATAGATCTAAAATGAATATCGGACTTCTTCAACTGACCCTGACAAAACTACTTACATGTGCTTGTATTCTTCATTTGCTAATAAGATGTATATTTATCTAACTTACAGGACAATCGAGGCTTTAAAAAGTGGAACCCAGGCAGTGATTTCAGATGGTGAAATCAAGGTAATGTTTAGTTATAATAAATTAAGATTCTAAAATTGGACATAGGATAATGCAGTCCCTTCTTTTCTGTGGTAATGTTGCTTATTTTTAACTCTTGTCTCTACTCAGATGTTGTATAAGGATCTCTGCAGCGGTAGAGTGAAGTCTGGGCGCATGTACCTGTGGCACAATCCCGGTGTCTCGCTTAAATTAAAGCAAAGACTAAAGCCTCTGATGTTCCACTTTGCTGATGCACAGGTAAATGTATACTGACTTACAATAAGCTGCATCACATTTATTTATCTCGATGCATGGCCAGTGGGCCACCTGGGTCCATTATTTATTTATTTATTCATTTATCAACAAACAAAACATTCCTCTCAGCATAAGACAACATTTTTGTATGTATGTATGTATATGTATAAAAAAAAAAAAAAATATATATATATATATATATATATGTATATGTATATACGTATATATATATATATATATATATATATATATATATATATATATATATATATATATATATATATATATATATGTATATGTATATGTATATACGTATATATGTGTATATATGTGTATACGTATATATATGTGTGTGTGTATATTTATATATATATCGTAAATAAATGTCTAATGCTGAGAGGAATGTTTTGTTCATTTTTATGTTAACGTGTTTTATAGGTTGACGAGCTGACAGAGCGGATTGGTTCATGCTCAGGAATAAATGAACTAATAATGAAGGGAGAGTTCCAGTTTCTGGACTTGGTGTTTGATGTCCTTGTTCCAGAGGTACAAAGCTGTCTTCAGCAGTGATTGGTATAAAAGTTACTTTTCGAAAACATTTGACAGTGTGTGATTTCATTCTTGTGTGCATGTTTTTCAGGTGACAATCAAAGTGTTGGAAAAATTAGAGGGGATGAATCGTTATGCAGCTGAGAAAGCCATGCTTCAAAGAATTCATTTGTACACAAAATAAAATGGTTGTGAAATGAAATGTTTCTTTTGTTTCATTGTCTTTCACTCAAAATAATACAGAAATATTAACTAGCTAAATAGTTATCAGCTGTAGTAGTTAAATTATGTTGCAATGAGCTGCTGTGATACACAATAGGACAGTGTTATGGATATTTAGTAACCAATTTTTGTTGCTGGTGAGAGAGGAGTGTTGCTGAAATGTTTTTCACTGCTTCTGGGAGTCCTGTACTTTAGCAATTGGTGTAGGTCAAAAGTTCATCTTGGGCTTAACAATAAAACTGAATATTTAGCAAGTACTATTTTGTTTGCACGTCTTGAAAAGTCTTAGTTTAATGTGTTCTCATTTTTTCCATCTGTTTTTTTAATTCACTTTAGAGCCTTTTCTTGTTGTAATTATATATAAATATCGCCAGTCCATCCAAATTTGAAGAGGAAAAAAACCCAAAATTAAAAAAAAGCTTTTTCCGGTAAGTTTTGTTTAAAAAAAAACTACTTCCTGTGAAAGTAATGACCGTACCGTTTTTACACGGAACTGTCAAACACGGTAGGGTTTTTCGAGTACTACTTCCTGCAAAGGTAATGACTTCCGGCGAAGGTAATGACCCGATGCTTGTTTTTCCGGTTACGTCATTTCCGGTAGACGCCAGCTGATGTCTGCAGCCAGATGCTCTTGCTTTTTTCCGTCCAAAAACAATGTTACGCTCCATTAAATGGATTTGGTTGAGCACTAGGACCGAAACGGACACCGGTTTACTATTAGACCCGCCCAAAAGCTAATCTATTGGCTCTGCTGATACTTGCTAACGTATTATTGGCTGTTGCTGCTGTCACTCAAGTTGTAAACAGTGAGAACGTGCTCACGTTGTTTTGCTAGTTTGGAGCCGCTAGGGAACACCGGTACTGAGTCACATCGTCAACTAGACGCTGTGTAATATCAGAGCTCAGCTCAGCTTCCATTACATAACATTTGAATAAGTGTTCATTTGTGAGTCTTTGGTAGTTAGGCACAGCCAGGAGGCAGCATGTCAAGAAAACGAAAAGTGGATATAAGAGACTTCTTTCAAAGTCTAAACGTAAGTTGGAACATGTGACACCCCTGCATTAAGCTCAGACTCACCTCCTCCTTCACACACATACTCAAAACTAACTTTTACAAACTCATCTCCTCCACATAACTGACTCCTCAGACACATTTTGTTCGTATTATTATAATAATTATTTTTTTATTGTTACTATTATCATCATAATTATTATTACTAGTAGTAGTAGAAGTGTAACTTCAAAACTTTTATCATTTAACTTTATTGTAAACTTATCTATTGCAATGTATATTTTCACATTAAAAAGCTCTGAAAAATGAACAGTATCATCGTCGTCAACAGATTTTTTTAAGCTTAATGTCAAAGATGTACACTTTTCATTAGATTTATCTTATTTTTTCCATTTATTTTTGTGTGTTGAAATGCGAAAAACTGTTTAAACACTTTTAAGGGAAAAAACATATTTAATATGTTTTTATACACTCAAATGTTAGGGTGATGATCATGTGTAAAACATTAGTTCAGCATGTCCTCTAACACAGCAAATGAACAAACGGCCAGATCTCAGGAGGGACCGTTTATGTATAAATAATTTTTATACTTTTGACTAGGCCTGGGAAAGTAACACATTTTGCTGGACGATATTTTGTCCAACAAATTGTTGATGATAAACGATATTGTCAACATTATCTAGACCAAAATAACCACTAATATAATGTTAATATATCATAATAATGCAAGTACACCCTTTAAAATGCAACAAATAAACCTTCATTTAACATTGAAATGTCCAGAACCAGAACTTCTAAATGAATAAAAATAACAAACAAAAATTAAATAAAAAAGGAATCTCACTCCCTGTTAGAAAATGTTGCACCAAAAACAATAAAAAAAGACCCAAAACAATAAATACAATGAGCTATCCATTGTCAACAGCCAAAACTGCACTTCAATAATGATAATGAATAAAAATAATAGAGTTGTACATTTTTTAACTCTGATATATATATATATTGAGGATGGAAAAATTATTGAGATGGGCACGTGACGTGTCAAGGGGTCTTTACATAACACCCCCCACCCCAAATCCGCACAAGCCTGCTGTGTCCCCCCCACTTCTGAAATCAAAATTTCGTCCCTGTAAGTGTCCACTAGGTGGGGTGGTGGGTTGGGACTATCCCCACTTCAGTTCCTGCAGCCACGATAGAAGCATCACATGTCACCTCAGTGTGGATAGGGGGAGGAGCATTGAGGGTTGGGGGGTTGCAGTGACCCTGGAACGTTTCAGCGGCCTTCCCGCAGTCCCGCCCAGGCTGGGATAGCAGACAGAGTTGAGTTGCCATAGCGACGGCACATTCCACATATCTTATGAGGGGGGAGTTTTCGTTGTAGCCTTGCAGGCTCAAGGACGCCAGATTCCAAATAGAAATTGTTTTGGGGCCAGACAGAGATAATTTCCTCTCTGTCTTACATTTTGTTGGTCCTCAACCTCTCAAAATCCCAATAATGGACATTAAACTATCCCAATCTGTGCTGATTCGTCCACTCTATCCTTGATGGCATCTATCTTTGTGCCAATGAATAAAACACGGCCAAAGTCCCAAGCTTACGATTCATCTTGACAATTATGTGAATCTGTGAATCCACAGCGCAGTGCAATCCATCTCTGAGCTCCGGGATCCAGCCAGTATTCCTCGACAGCTCATTAATTTTCCGGTAAGCCAGGTAGCGTCCAATGCCGATCAGCAGGAAACCCGACACCAACACCACGAATATCCACACATCTTCAGAGTCCTCCACAGACAGCTGGTCTGTCCCAGAGGGGGCATCCGGGAGCCCCTTCTCCCGTTCTCATTGTTGAAAAAATGTTATCAACCGCGTTGAGTGACCAACTGACGAGATCCATTTTAGTGAATTTCAGTTTCCAGTTTCCAGGAAAAATGCAGAAGCAGCCGTGCACCCAGCACACACAGACAGACAAAGGCCTTGAGGATAAGATATGGAGGAGAGGAGAAGAAAAGCGTCTGTATTCTCCAAGAGCCGGAAGAACACAGGGACTCCAGAGGTAGTTGGCAGGTACTGGCAGTTCGAGCGGAACGCAGCTTAGGTGGTCGCAGAGCCAAAATTCCTGGTGTGGGAGGAGTTCGGTGAGGCCAAGGAGCAAGACTTCCGCACGGCTTCGAGGAGATTCTGCTCCACCATCCGGCGCCTCAGGAGAGGAAAGTATTGCACTACCAACATTTTTTATAGTGGGGAAGGTGTGCTGCTGACCTCTACTCGGAGCGTTGTGGATCGCTGGGCAGAATACTTCGGAAACCTCCTCAATCCCACCAACACGTCTTCTAGTGAGGAAGCAGAGTCCCAGGACTTTGAGTTGGGCTCTCCAATTTATGGTGCTGAGGTCACTTAGGTGGTCAAAAAGCTCCTCGGTGGCAAGGCTCTGGGGGTGGATGAGATCCGCCTGGAGTTCCTTAAGGCTCTGGATGTTGTAGGGCTGTGCTGGCTGACGTGGCTCTGCAATATTGCGTGGACATCGGGGACAGTTCCACTGGACTGCAAGACCGGGGTGGTGGTCCCCCTATTTAAAAAGGTGGACTGCAGGGTGTGTTCCAACTACAGGGGGTTCACACTTCTGACCCTCCCTGGTAAGGTCTATTCAGGTGTTGTGGAGAGAAGGGTCCGTTAGACTGTTGAACCTTGGATTCAGGAGTAGCAATATGGTTTTTGACCTGGCCATGGAACATTGGACCAGCTCTATGCCCTTAGGGGGTCCTGGAGGGTGCATGGGATTTTTCCCAACCAACCTATGTGCATTTTGTGGATTTGGAGAAGGCGTTCAACCTCATCTCTCGGGGGGCCCTGTGGAGGGTACTCCAAGAGTATGGGGTACCAGGCCCTCTGATACGTGCTGTTAGGTCCCTGTACGACTGGTGTCAGAGCATGGTCTACATTGCCGGCAGTAAATTGGGCTTGTTTCTCGTGAGAGTTGGGCTCTGCCAAGCCTGCCCTTTGTCACAGACTCTGTTCACATCATTTCTAGGCGCAGCCAAGGTGTTGAGGGGATCCGTTTTGGTGGCCTGAGGATCGGGTCTCTGCTTTTTGCAGATGATTTGGTCCTGTTGGCTTCATCAGAACGTGATCTTCGGCTTTCGCTGGAGCGAATTGCAACTGAGTATGAAGCAGACCATGGTCTTGATTCGGAAAAGGATACAATGCCTTCTGCGGGTCAGGAATTACGTCCTGCCCCAAGTGGAGGAGTTTAAGTAGCTGGAGAGCGAGATTGATAGGCAGATTGGTGCTGCATCTGCAGTGATGCGGGCGTTGTACTGGCATGACGTGGTGAAGAGAGAGCTGAGCTTAAAGGGAGCCCCAGAACATGTTGGAGGGACTATGTCTATAAATAAACTTGAATTGAATTGAATTGAACTGAATTGAATTGAAATGAATTGAACTGAATTGAATTGAAGGTATGTCCGTCATCTTGTCTGCATGTAGGTACTCTTGAAGGTATTAGATCGCCTTTCGCCTCTCTCTCACTCCTTCATTCACACACACACACACACACACACACACACACACACACACACACACACACACACACACACACACACACACACACACACACACACACACACACACACACACACACACACACACACACACACACACACACAGGGCTGGGCGATATGACGATATTAGACCGTTTTACGATCTACACATCTGACGGTCTGTCATTTTTGAGAGACCGTTTTATCACGATTCACAGCTGCTGTTGAATTTTTGCCTCTGAATGAAAAGGGAACTTACCCCAGGCGAATGACACGCCTTTGTTTGACCCTTAACCAATCAGAGTGAGTCATAGTAATATATTAGTGCCCCGCTTGTTTTCACCTTCACCTGTGTGTGAACAAACATGGCTTCGGCGCGGCTGAGCGACAACGAGGTTTTCGTTCCGAAGAGGAATGCAGGGTTTCCTTAGCGCGCGGCGCTAACAACTTAGCGACGTGACGTGTCTCGGAGAAAGCGTAAAAACACATTGGACGCTTCTTTTGAAGCAGGAAAATAACACCGCTTCTTAAGCAGAGCACGACGTCGCCTCGGCTCGTTCACCCTCTGCCGAGCCGGTGTCGGTACCGACTGAGCTCGGTCACTGGGTCGATGGAGCTGCCCCGTGACTGCCTGATGGAAAACCAGCGGGTTTCATCAGACTCGTAAAGTTTCTTGTTTTTGTTAGGGACCTCTGTATTTTACCGCTCCCTCCTGCAGTCTTCCCCTATTAACATTTAAAATGATTCTGTAAACTCCATGTATCAATAGAAACAATCTCTGCCAGCTGCAGTAAATGTAGTCTCCAAATAATAAGAGGTGCATTCATCTGTGTATCTCCTTTGATCCGCATTAGTGATATTCTCAGCACCAGAACAGTGAAGCAAAGAAAGATTCCTGAGTTTGTTAGTAATTTTATTTATTAGGTGCATCTAACCTGTTCTATTTTTCTCTGAAATGAGATTAAATCAGTGCTTCTATGGATTGTCTCCACTCTGCACTGGAAATTTTTACTTTATTTAGAGACTTGTTGCAGAAAATATTCAGAATGCGCAGTTTTTTGCTACCACAAGCGATCTCTGGTCCAGCCGCACATCAGAGCCGTATTTGAGCTTAACTATCCACTACATGAGCAACTGGGAGCTACATAGTATTTTGAACAAGTTAATGTTTGCACAATACGTTTGCAATTGACATGTTTGCACTTTAAATATGTTTACGATTTTAATTTATGTTAAGTTACTTGAAAAACGAGAAAAACTGATTTTTGTAATTGTTTCTCTCAGGGCTTTTATCATCTCTGGTGTGAGTTTAAAATATAAGTGTGTTAGCACTGTGCTGATTATCCCTAATATGAATAAATGTCTATTTATTCAATGTTTCTCTTCTTTAATATGCAATTGAAGTTATGCTATTCATGGATAAAAAATCGTGATAAAATCGAAATCGTGATAAAATATTGGAAAAATCGTGATATTCTATTTTTGCCATATAGCCCAGCCCTAGTATAGCAGTACCTGTATTCACTGTAGCTTGGGCAATCTACATACTAGGATTTAACACTGTTAGCTATCAGTTTGGTTCATAGGCGTCATTTTAACCGGGGACGCCGGGGACATGTCCCCAGGCAAAATTTGTGATTGGCCGCTGTGTCCCCCCCACTTTCAAAAAAGCCTGCTGATGAGGTTTTTTTTTACCAGCTCAGATGTATACCTACGTCTGTCCCCAGCAGATTTTTAAATGTTGCAACTGGCATCTAATTATTTATACTTGAGCTTTAAATAAAAATAAAACCGTAATCAATTTAGATTATTTTTGTAACATTACTGAAAAAGTGCCCTGCGTTATGCTGAGTACCCTGCCACCCAGCTGTCAGCAGTTGTGATAAGCAGGAGAGCATGTCACCCACACTGCTCAAGAATCCCTTATTCTTCTTTAGCTCCAAGAGGTAAGCAATGTTATATTTTATTTAACACCAAAAGAAGGCGATATTTTAATGTGATTAATGCAGGCGTCCTTCAGGCGTGCTTACAGCCACCCCAGCTGTTAGCATGTAGCTGGTGGAGGTGAGTACACGTGAGCAGAATTATAAGTTGTTAAAAAGTCGATTTTAAGTTGAGTTAAGTAGCTTTTGTGACTTGTTTTTGACATGCGAGGGCTCTTGGGAGTGTTCTGTGAGAAGTTTAGCTGTAGCTTTAAAAAGAAAAGCAAGTTATATGTGTGATAATGCTTCGATTAGCGTGTTGCTAATAGAAGCTAACTTCTCGTGAGTGAGTGTTAAGTTACTTCGCTGTCTTAACCTGAACAGAGTGTGATGCTGGATAATACACATTAGCCACGTTTACATGCGCAAAATCTCCTCTATCCGATGAAAATCTTGGCTGTTCAGAAATCCCAGAACATTGCTTAAGAGAAAACCATATAATGGACTGGGACAGCACACGGATCATAACCACTGAACAACAAAAATACAAAAGATGGATCAAGGAAGCAATAGAGATAAGGAGACGTGGATGTGGGACCATGAACAGGGACGACGGAGTTTACACGCTGGACCACGCATGGGACTGCATCGTCGGAGAGGGGAGAGCGGGCAGTAGAGGGCGACAACGTCCTCTGCTGCCCGCAGATAAACGGAGAAGGAAGTGACGCGCCACCATCAGCGTCAGCCTGAAGAAGCCGGCAGCTGTCGGCGAAACCGTAGCTACAAACAGGTAAACAAAACTGTTTCTGTGTTTAAAAAAGAACGAAAGCATGGATTTACAAAGACACAGCAAGAACACACCTAAGATCCCAAATGTCTGTAATGGACACTAATTTATGCACCAAGCATTCCATCCGAATAAATAGGTTGAGCATGCGCAGAGAATTGTATTTCTTGGAAAAGATGGTAAACAAATGCCATGAAACGAAATGAAAAGTGTAATGTGCAGAATTTTTGATCTGACTGGGTGTTCAGTCCATTTACTTGTGCCCATTTAAACGTGGCTAGTGATGGAAATTGTGTGTTCTGTTATACCAGGTAGGCTCATGTATGAATGTTACAGTAGAAAAATGTATTTGTGTTACAAGTGTTATTATCAACTTTTGGTCATCCACTATAATCTGTTTTTTATGTAAAATGTGAAAAAAAAAAACTTGAATAGTAATAATAACCACTATACAATCACGCAGCACAGTAACATGCAAGTTGGTGGAGACCCCTGTGTGAGGCTGGATAACACATATTGATGGAAATTGTGTGTGTTCTGTTGGACCAGATTGCTGCCAATAAAAGCAAGTTGAAGAATAATCTGGTGCCATAATCTGCTTTTTGGTGAATGTGGAGCACAAGAGTGATGACACAAATTGTCCAGACCACATCTACTGAGCAGGTCAGAAGGTGATCCGTTACATTAGCCGTTCTCTCTTTATTTTGTTTGGATGCCTTGATGAATCTTTTGAAGCTTAAAATATTATGAAGGATTCTTTAGTCAAAGATGGATCAGTTAACTGTTTTATTAACAGAACAAAAATGAAAAGGGAAATAACCATTAAGTTTGAATGCACACAAATACACATTGTGAACACACTGAGAACAGTTGCATTCTGACTGACCTGTGTGTGTGTGTGCCCTACTACTAGCGTGCCTGTCAAATGACTCCCTAGCCTTCTTCCAGTTTCTGAACCCCAGAGAAATATAGGTATGTTCAGTTTTTTGCCATTGTTTAAATGTTCTTTTTAAAAGCAGTTGTGCAGTAGAAGCACAAAACTCCTTTTATTTCAGGACTGTAATGGAGCCAGGGGAAGATTTTGAACCAGCTCTCCTGGAAGTGAAGAGTGCGGTTCGGCAGAGTTTGTGGCTCGATTAGCTGTGCTGCTGGTTGGTATGGGGAACCTGGACCCTCAGCTGTATGGATGTTTGCGTGTGGAGCGTTATCCTGCTTCCCCACATCAGTAGCTGATGACTCGACCTATAATGTAATTATTCAGTTGTCATTAGTTTCCATACATAGTTCTCAGAAATGTTTTGATTCTACACAGTGTTCTTCAATTGGTCTACTATTGCCATTATGTTATATACACAACTTACTTTTCTGTTTGTATTTTGGTAGTAATTGTAGTGTTGTAGATCTATCTGTTGTTGTTTTAATCAAATCTGTTTTCCTTCCACATTTTTGTACAAGTTGAACCAATGCAAAGCCCTGCAGATGGATAAAACTTGCACATGTTTGCTTCCTGAACCCTCACCTGCTGAATCTGATCTGAGCTTGTTTCAACACTCTCCATTTCTTCATCCAGTGATTGCACTTGCTGTAAGAGTATACCAAAGTTGGTTTCATATTTACTGTAAGGTTATATGATTTTCTGTTGATGTGAATTTCACCTCTCCATTCTCAGCTGCCTGTTCCTGCATGTGTTCATTTTCCTCTGTCACATGCTGTTCCTGATAGAAAATGGATATTCAAATAAACATTACAACTTTTGTGATTTTATTTTTTTTATTTTGCTAATGCAGCATAGACTTTGACTTAATTATTTTTGGTTTTGTTGGAAAAGTATAGGTTCTTTGGGTGTCCATTAGTTGGCATCCAAAAAGGGGACACATTCCTGAAGCACTGAACTTGTGTGTTGTTTACTTGAAGAAAGCTTTTGACTTTAAAGTGTGCCGGTTCTTTGTGGTTAGAAAATATAAATAACTTCAGCTAGGCTAATAAGTCAGAAAGTAAAAAAATAAATAAAAAAATCTGTGGAAATAACTTAACGGTTTAAAAAAAGATAACCTGAAACAAATTGGTCAGTCATATGGGACAAAAATGTGATTTTTTTTTTCAAATATAATAAAACAAATGGCATTAAGACACATGTGACTCTAGGGGGTGCTGATTCCTACTGAACAAACGTA
This sequence comes from Nothobranchius furzeri, assembly GCF_043380555.1. Classification (NCBI taxonomy): domain Eukaryota; kingdom Metazoa; phylum Chordata; class Actinopteri; order Cyprinodontiformes; family Nothobranchiidae; genus Nothobranchius; species Nothobranchius furzeri. The sequence continues at coordinate 23,063,105 of NC_091751.1, read as the reverse complement.
GTGCTATTTTGTTTTATCAATGCCATCAAAATCTGATTTAAGATTAACACAGTTTTGCAAGGCTATGGAAGGGCTGGGCTGGTTAAGGTCATGTAGGGTCACACGGTTAGCATCTGGTTTCCCAGTCACTTTTACACCACAAAACTTTATTCTGAGACTTCTTCATTTCTCACACTTCAACCTAAAATTTAATCCCTCTAACACTTTAATTATGGATGGGTCATTTCACATAATGGGACCATTTGCTAGATGGGGACCTAGTTGGAATTAGTTAAACAGCACCATTCAGTGACAGGTGCAACACCTGTATGTCGGTAGGCTACTGCAACCTCCTTTCAGAACTATCCACTTGAGCAGGTCGGGAGTATATCACAGGGCTGTGCTGTCGTGTTTATGTATTGTAAGATGAAGTCTTCTGAAAAATGATGAAAACCTAGACATTTTTTCAACCTATGAAATCTTCCCAGATGCCCCTAATAGCACATGAACAGTAAAAATGTCACGGGAAAAAGAGGTTTGATCACCTAGCATAAAGTGCGTGGTTTTTAACCATTATTGCTGCTAGCTAACTGTACCAGTAGATGAGAGAAACATTGCCCTCTTATCTACTGCTAAGTAAGTCAATATCAAATGATAAAACTGGATATCTTAGTCTTTTTTGTTGGGATGCACTTACAGCACATTTTTCTAGC